>NC_142688.1:41252647-41570000 GCF_056320005.1 Nelumbo lutea
AGTTCCTTCAATATGGAAGTGAGGGCTGTGAAATAGGGTTAGTGACTCTTGTCTCCTTGCATCAGTCTTTGCTCAGAATAATTGGCCTTAGCTTGGTTCCATATCTCCTTTTTAGTTTCTGGCAACATAAAATTCTTTCTTAAGGAAGGCTGGATAGTAGAAGGAAGCAAAGACATAATCATGCAGTTTTCTGTAGCTTGGTCCCATATCTCACCAATTACACCAGCCTACACCAACCATCCGGTCATGTAGGAGTACACACTACCCTGTTCGACCCAAAAGACACTTTACACAAGGCTTAAACTGGCCACACAGCCCTGTCCAAACTCCAAACATTCCCAGTACTAAAAACAATAGTGTAGGTAAATCACACATCATAAGATGCTATTCCAGAAAGATACGGCAATCCGAAGATCATAAACTCAGATTGGATGATCAGAAACAAGAGGCCACCTGATACACCTCTGAGTGAAAAACTGGGTCTGAATTGTCAATCAAATCTTGCAGTGTAAGGAGTGAAAAAGAAATTCAGATCTGCCCAGGTTAGTGTTCTGATACCGTGTAATCACATCTGAAACATTGGGAAAAAGGAAGAGAGAGATTGCAGAAGAGGGAAGAGAAAAAGAGAAAATATAATGTGGTGAAAATTTTAATGGGTTGACAGTTGCTCCCTCTCTTCTTTTATTAGGGTGTCAGAAATAAATGGTGAAAGGACAATTTTGCCCTCACATGTAACGGGATACATCATATATATTACAGCAGGGTTGAATCAATTTGTAGAATTGTCTGAGCATGTCTTTCTTTGCTGCGTTTTAGGAAACATATTGGCCTTCCTTTTAGGAGGATGTGTTTAAAGCTTATAAACCTTCCAACAAGGTTCTCAACCATTGGTCTAAATGTCCTGTTTAGGTTCATAGTGAACATAATTCTGGATGGACTACTGTTTTTTATTTTTATATTTTTAAAATTATTGTTTCTTTTACAGTTTATAGTTTGATTCTAAGTGTTGCTTGATGTTTAGGACGAAGTGGTAAACATAGAAAGGTTACTGACATAAGAGAATATTTTAGCCATAGCGTATGAATATGACTATTAGTTTTCTTGCTTCTTCACATGATCTTTGCATTGTTCTGTTTTGCAGTTCTGGTCGAGTTCTATGCACCTTGGTGTGGACACTGCAAGAAACTGGCTCCGATCTTAGATGAAGTTGCTGTCTCATTTCAAAGTGATGCTGATGTTATCATTGTAAAATTAGTAAGATTCCTTCTCTGCACTATATACACACTAGCGCATTCCCGTGGGTAGAAATATAACTCATGTAGGTAAGTTCATACTCCAGAAGAATATTATCTAGAACCTGTAGGGGGCCAACTACTCAATCCAAATGTTCCATGGGTAATAGGTAGAACTAGGTACTTCTGCATTTGTGGAGAAGATGTTTTGAAAAAATAAAATAAAGAAAGAAGGAAGAAAACAATAGAAGGGCAAAGAAACAAGTCCTACAGCTGCAAAGAGGCTGTTTACTATGTAGTTACTGTTGCCAATAATGCTGTTGCGGTTATCTCAGTTTCCCGTCACTGCACATCATCCCTGTTTGTTTTGTCTGGGTGCAAATTAATCATGTAAGGATATTTGCCATTTGGGTATTGAGGGTATTGGTCTCAGATATGGGGTGGGTGGGACAGAATGAAGCAGCAAAGTATTGATTCTAAATTCTAGCAAAATCCGTTCTCTTTCATCATTGGTGACTGTAAAACGTTCCACCATGGCAATTTGGTGTGGCTGTTGATATATTTTTCTCTTTATTAACTGTCGTTTCTGAATGGGTCCTTAACTAATTTTACAAATTGCCAATGTTAGTAAAAAACTACAGAGATCTTTTTGATCAATCCATTGGCATTAATGTTCTTTTTCTGAGTAAACCTGAAGAAAATATCATCCATTTATTACTATTGTGCTTTCTTGATACATTCTATTCTTCGTTTTCAGTGCCTGGCTATGCCATATCAAGTCTCAGATTGAAGTTTGTCCATATCAATGCACTTTCGTCATCTTCTAGGGCTTGTTTAGTGTTCTTTCGTTTATCTTTTTAGATATTTGATGGTTGACACACCTTTTAACTCCTACGTTTTCTTTCCAGGATGCAACTGCAAATGACTTCCCAAATGAAACTTTTGATGTTAAGGGTTACCCGACTTTGTACTTCAGATCAGCAAGTGGCAACCTGTCTCTGTATGATGGGGATAGGAACAAGGAGGACATCATAGATTTCATTCAGAAGAATAGGGATAAAACTACCCAGCCAGAGCCTGTTCAGCAGGAAGCCGTCCAACAGGAAACTGTTCAGCAGGATGCGGTAAAAGACGAGCTATGATAGAAGGTAACTTTCTTTGATCCTTATATTTGCTTTGCTTATTTAATTCTTTTTGATAAAGAAACCCAGGGATTGTTCTAGGAGTTAGTACTGCAAAAAATGTCTTAAAACTGATCTAAGGCTGTGGCATTAATCTCCTGCCATGTTTACAGGATGAGCTTCTTGGAGAGGACTAACAGATAAAGACCTCTCTCACGACACTAGGTAGAATCCAGAGAGCTAGCTTTTTGCCCTCCCCCAGTCGTTTTTGTTTTTGTTTTTTATCTTGAATAAAGTGGGAGGTTTTTTCTATTCATGTTGTATTTTTAGTTTTATTTAGGAAGAATAGACAGTTAAGACAACTTTTTTTCTACTCTCTCTTTCTCTCTATCTCTCTCTCTCCTCTGATTTATGATCCATCAAGATTATGACTCTCTTTTTGGCTTTTTTAGTTGGGATGTAAAAATGCTAATTTGGTACGCAAATTTCTGAAAGAGCCTTCAATTTTATATACTGACAGGGCATTTAATCCCACAACAATTTGGCCAACTTTTTTTTGTCTCCATGGGATAGTGATTTATCCACCTGTTAGAAACACTTGGAGAAAGTGACCCAAAAATTTATTAGAGCGAGAATCAACTTTCTATGAATCCTACAGTTCTCTGCAAAAGAATGCAGGTTCTTTCCCCTGTTATGGTGTAAAAAGAACGAGGCCTCCACTCAAATGTCAGGACAGTGTTAGAAAATTTGAATGAGGTAGAGGTTCAGCCTTAGGCTTGTTTTCCGCTCCAAGCTAAACATTTTTTTTTTAGCTCCAAAGAATCCATTTTTACTTGCAATGAATTTTAAGCCCCCAAAAAATATTTAGTTCTGGCTTATCCAAAGAAAAAGGTTTTGAAGATTTTCATAAATCCAATAACAAAATTCTTCAAGGAGAAGAAAATTCAACGAGGATGCAGAAGAAACTACTATTTTCACTATTTTATTTATAACCACCCAAAGAAAAGGCCTCCCACTAAGAAGGTCTGGTAGAATACTGAAGTACGCTACCCTTCTCCCATCCTCACTAATTAAGAAAGTAAAGAACCAAGGCTTAATTAAATATATCTTAACAACAATCACAACAGTAGAATATGATACTAACTGCATCATATTTTAAATAATATAGGAAACCCATTAACAACGGTTAGGAGTGTTCATACTGTTAAACCGTATCTAATTAGGCCGAAATTAGTGGTTTGGTCTGATTTGCCTTAAAATGGTTTGGTTTGGTTTGATGATGCCTTAGACCGTAATTTTCTTGTTTGGTCTGGTTTTCTAAAACAGTAAATCAAATTAAATTAAATTATTAATAATATATTTTAATGTATATAATATATAACTCATATGTTTACGTTTAAAAAAGTGTGAATGAAATTTATAAAATAGTAGTTGCTGGTACATGTTAAATCTGTGTTATTTGGGCTTTCTAGTTAGGTTAAGCCCAATAGAATGGTCCAAACTGTATTAAAAACCAAGTTCTGGTTTGGTTTTTATACTAAAAAGGTTTGATTTGGTCTTACATTTTTTTAAACCGTAATTTTCTAGTTTAATCTGAGATATTTCCCAAATTGAATCAAACCAGTTGGTAGACACCCCTAAGAACGCATCAGAAGCAGAAGCAGCAGCAGCACAAGCTGGAACATCAATGACTTTTATTTTGACCCTTTGTTCATAAATTAAACTAAAACACTGATTAGTTTTCTTTTCTGAGGCCCATCAGCTCATCTGATTAGTCATTAGCAATTGGCACTCAACAAAAGCATACGGATCATCTTCGAATTAAAAAAAAAAAAATTACAAGTTGGGATTACCCACATCATTGCTCACGTTGTAGATCGTGTAAGAAGGATCTCCCTACGTGAGCTGACTAGGAATTTATGAATCCTCTTTGCATGGATAGAGTGGGTATTCTAGCTTATTTCAGTGTTTTAAAGCCACTGTTGACCCAACAATTGTCACTCGGTTACAATTCTGGATCTGGGTTTCATAAAACCCGGAAATCTTTAAAAAACCATTGACTGAGTCAATACCATTTGACACAGACAGTTGAACTATTGACCCATTTCACCTGGTCACCGGATCACAGGTTGCATGTATCGAACCGTATCGACTGATATGTATTGTGTTGGGGGTTTTCTGATATGCCCCTACAGGGGGTGTTTCAGGGTTTAACCCGGTTTAGGGGATAGACATGCCTTATACAGTCTGCTATGCCCCTACCAGCGTATCAGGCTGTATACAAATTTTGAACCATGGACAAACCTCTAGAGGCCATAATTTTGCATGATCTTTTTTTTTTTTTTTTTTTGTTTGATGTTTTGGTAATTTCTGAGATCTATGCATCCCATGGGGCCAAAGGAACCTTGCCCCACTATTTTTTGCCACGAAACACATTTGTTTGCCTCAAATCATAAATTTTAGCATTTTTTACAATTAAAATAAAATTAAAAACCGAACTATAAAATATAAACTAAACACAAAATAATACTTATATAAACATTTATTATATGTAGAATATAATTTTTTTCCTAACATGGTTGACCTGTTCAACCGGATGGTCGAACTGGTGACTTACCATTTTGGGGCAAAAATAATTCGTCCTCTGGGTTGATTTTTAAAACATTGGTTTATTTTGAAGAGGTTGGATCGGGAGTTGGGACCCTTATATAATGGGCTTTGTAGAGTAGAAATTGATGGGCCTGGCCTATTCTACGAGCCACAACCCAATTAATGACCCGAATTCCATACTTACATTGGCTTGATGTCATAACTGAGATTTTTATTCTTTTTATTCAAATTGTTTCCTGATAACGTGTGAGAACTGTGAGATATGAAGACAAGATGAGAATGAAAATTTTCTTTTGATTTAATTTTACAGACGAGTGTTATTAATTATTAACCAGATTAGGTTAAAGTAAACATCATTTTCTTATTGGAATTCTTGTTGATAGTTTTAGAAATTTAAGTTAAAAAAATATGTACAAATAGGTCTTGTTTTTGAATACTTGGCAGGGGATTTTAGCCGAAATTTATACCATGAATAGAAGGTGAAAAGAGGGTTTTAGCTTAAGTAATGAACACTCAATCAGTGATGGTCAGTCCCTTAGCTTTGAACTGGAGCCTTGTTAAAATCTCACCAAATTAAGCTCTTATGGCCACTGGTTCCATTGTAATTAAGCTCACTAGAACTAACTGGAAACGTTCTTCATTGATAATCATTTACAGAGAACATCCTTGTTATAATTTTTAACAGGAGGCTTTAACAAATTTCTAGTTCCCAGACACTAAAAATTCAATAGAGATTCACACTCATGAAGGGCAAGAAGGTTTTCTTCAGCTTCAGGTACTAATAGACCTCATTCCTCATTCCAGGAAATTCAGAACAGGCTTGTCATGGCGCATTCACTATTCAACAGCATGTATACTCAGAGGCGTTTAAACTAGCATAAAATGGTGAAATGCTCGTAAGCTGCATCCCACAGCCGTATTGGGTAAGGGTCATTGATCTCTGTGTACGAAAATTGAGAGAGAGAGAGAGAGAGAGAGAGAGAGAGAGAGAGAGAGAGAGAGAGAGAGAGAGAGAGAGAGAGAGAGAGAGAGAGAGAGATTGTGATGGGAATCCCATATATGATTGTCGACTTGTGGAGACATGCAACTGAAGGCACGTTGTCTGTACGTCTGTGCAACTATTGCTCAATAGTGCAACACTTTCTCTCCTTAGCCTCTGCAAATTTACAGCACAGTCAAGCTTTTCCACTTGGCTGATCTTCTCTCTGACGGTTCAGGAGACATAGCTTTCCTCTTGTTGATGACATTGTTATTGTTGTCATCGTCGTTTTTGTTGATGATGATGTTACAGTCGTCTTCACCACGATCGGTGTCACTGCTGAAAGTCAGAGATTTCAACAGGTGTGATTCAAGCTTCTTCACATCCGATAACCGAACAGGCTTTAGGAGGAATTCCTCTGCTCCTCCTTCCAAACACCTAGTCAGGAAAAGGGCGCCATGGAATCAAGTCAAGACTCAGAGAGATGTTGTTCCAAAACTAGTTCAGAGAGAATAAGGCCAACCTGGTACTGTCAGGTTATTAGTCTCTGTAATTTATTTTTATTCAAGGAGGGTCTCTGATGATCACATAGAGGGTTCACATTCACACTTTTCTAGGCCTCTATAGTGCCATTTCTGGACAGTGTGTGTAGTGTAACCCTAGTTATTGGATCCCCACTTTAATGCCAAATTGCCAAAAGCTCTCAGTAGGGTCTTGTCTCTGTTGGCTAGGAAAGAGAGAAAGAGAGAGAGGCTAATGCATCCAAACACACCCTAAAAAAAGCATCCAAGGACTTGTGCTTCTTTTCCTTTCTGTGAATAAAATAAAAGAAGGCCACTGTAGTCAATCTGAAGGAAGCCATGTTTTTCAAGCTTTGCATCATGTTGAGTCAAAATGGAGGAGGGGGAAGATCTGCTGCGAATCTTTTTGTCCACAATTACTTGGAGAGGGACATGTATGAAAGGAAATTGAAAATAGGACATCTGAGACTGAGGGTGCATATATTTCAAGATTAGAAGGAGCCATGGCAGTTCACATGGTGGCACATGCAAGCTTTACAAAGTGGTGGGGCCTGCAATCTGATGGGTCCTACTTCACAGCTCTGGTCATGAATCGAAATTCAACTAGATGACATGATTCTAAGCATCATATTCATTAATGTTTTGTTTTTGTTTTTCTGGACAAATGACAGCCAAAGGGTCCCACTGAATGTGATGGAGATGGGGATAAATCAAGTGGCTACAATTCATCTGATCCGTAAAAAACGCACCTTTTCTGCATCATCATTATGTTCCACAAAATGGGTATTTTAGATAATAGCACGGCTGGTTTTTAATTGCTAGCAACTTTAAATTTTTTTTTCTAGTTAATTTGGATGAAATTAATACTATGGACCTATGTTTTTTTTTATATATATATATATTATCTTTATTTATAAATATTATTAATTTCTTCAATATAATTATTAAAAAACGTAGTTTTTTCTCATTATTATCCCTTAAAATCCTTAGAAAAACATGTATTAATTTGTAAAATAAAAATTTATGACTTTTTTTTTTCAAAAATTTCTTCCAAAAACATGTATTAATTAGTAAAACGTAGTTTCGTGTGAAGTCTAAAATACTCAAGAAAACAAGAAAAAACACTAGGAAAGTAAACAAGGAAGCAGTTTAGAACGTCTGGGAAACGCTTGGAAATCAGCAGTCCTCCCTCAATGGAATTATCATTTAATTTCTATGGGTAATACAAATTCTTCTCTATCTTTATATATTGAACGTTTCCTGCCTCCTCATTTGGATGTTTTGGGATCATTTTATTTCCTTTTCTCACTCTGCTTCCACCACCCCAGTTCCATTCATGGAAATTCTGCTTTAGATTTATGACTTCAACTAAGATTGACCATCAATATAATTCACTGCGAGACTGAAAAGAGATGTCCCAACTAAGAAGAGTTGCGTGGTTCATGCACCATTAGACTTGTTGGCATGAAGCAGGAGGAGGATGGTTAGCCATCCTTTTCTGGGTCCAGTGGATTTCATGGCGGTTTGGATTTTTTTCTTTTCTAAACCAACCTTAATTAACAAACAACTAGTAAAACAAGTAGAGGAGAAGGCAGATTTGACTTACATATTGATTCTGGATGGCACATTTTCCGATGACATAACAACCACTGGTACATCTTTCCAAGAAGATTTCTGCTCACGTAAGAGAGAAGAAAACCCATGGAAAAAAAAATATATCAGAAGAAATCCAAATACATTTGTGGGTTGCAGTGTAACAAGATCCAGAAGAGCACACAAAGAGAGGTGAGGAGGAGGATGATGGCTGACCTTGACTCGTTTGAGCAAATCATAGCCAGTCATCCCAGGCATACAGTAGTCTGTCATGATCAAGTTGACCTTCACTCCCTGGCTCTGATAAAAGGGAATATACATTAAAATTATTATGTGTAAGGACATCCTAGGATTGTTCAAGGGTCTCTACCTATACCTCTGAACAAAGCTGATGACATGTGATTTAAAACTGAAAAAAATTGAGACTCTAAGACAGTAGTGGAGAAATAGATTATATATGTAGTCATGTGTCCTTGAAAAACTTAAATTGCTTAAAATAATAGAGAGAAATAAAGGGTTATTGAGAAATTGGTTGTTGGATTACTGTTCATACAGATAAGAATCAGGTTCAAATATTATTTTATGGCATAAAGAATACTCTTACTTCTTCTATATATATATATATAGATATAGATATAGAAATATATTTCTTTCTATATTAATTTTCAACAAAAGCCTGCTCTTTATTATGTAACGAAGAAGAAAAAAGTGCTTGCAGAATCATAAAATGTTGGCATCTGAAGAATTTAGAAACAGAAAGAACACCCCATCTTTTTCTTTTTTTACTTTAGTTAAGTGATTGCCTTTTGATTCTTAATCTTTACAGAAAGACCATTTTAAGATCTCATTAATGATCATGATACAGAAAAACACTGTAAAGGAAACAGTTAATCCCATTTTAGAAAATCCAATTCCAAAGCACCTCATGAACAAAAACGCAGAGAAAAAGGAAAGCAAAAAGAAGCTAGGGAGGAAAATAAGAAAGAGAGAGAAAGAGAGTCTCAGAGAGAGAGAACGAGAGAGAGAGAGAGAGAGAGAGAGAGAGAGAGAGAGAGAGAGAGAGAGAGAGAGAGAGTGGATGAATACATGAATACTGTGGCAGAAAAGAAGGAAAATGAGAAATGGACATAAATTAGAGCTCGCATTCTCACCTCTTGCTGTGACGAGGATGAAGGTGAGGAAGAAGATGAAGATGTAGAATCATTATTTAAATTACCAAGCAAACCCAAATACTCCAAAGCTTTATCGCCAGATTCCACACAAGTTACTGCGGAACAACAAAGAAAGAACATGAAAAGGAAAAATGATGAAAGCAAAAGAAGATGGAAGGGGGAGAAAAAGGAAAATAAAGAGAACCCATGATCAACAACAAATTACTTCATCAGTTTTCCTTAAAATACAGAATTATAATCAGTAACTGCAAGCTTCATCACAGAATTGTACTAAAAATTGAAAAAAAACAGATAGGTTTTTGCTGTAATAATTTCTCTGTGAATTATATTATACCTTGATAGGAAGAGACAGTGAGGAGCTTCTCCAAGAGCTTTCTATCAATAAGACTATCATCTACTGCTAAGACATGGAAGTGTTGGTCTGGTTGGGTTTCTTCAAGTTTCGCTTGTAAATCCATTTACACCTTCAGAGTTGAACTTGGTGTTGGTCGCTTTGCAGGCTCTTTAATAGCTAGTGGGAGGAGATGAGTTCTCTCGATGGGTTTGGGCTGTTGCTCACGTAGTTTTTTTGAGTAGGTGAGAAGCAATGCTGTGCTTCTCGAATTGTTTCTGCTTTCATAGTTTCTTGTTATCTCCTCTAGATTCTCTAGTTTCAGTGGGTCCCCTTCATATCTCTCTCTCTCTCCCCCCCTCTATGGACTGATTAAAAAGGAAATCAGATATCTTAGTTAAATAATTACTAGGATACCTCCCATCACCTTTCTCGTGTGTATATATAATTGCCATTCGATTGGCATATATAAATAAAGGTTTCTTTTATAAATTATAAGATTGCAAAGTAATTCTTATTTAATTCTAACCAATTGTGTGATGAACTAACCTTAGTTCTATTATGTTTAGCTACTTACTTTTAGTATCTAGACGAAAGTATAATTGTTTTTAGGTTTAAAATATTAGAAATCATTTCGAAGCAATCTAGACAAAAGTATAAGCAATAGTTTTGTTTTTTTTTTTTTGATAGGCAAACACTTGGTTCAAACCCGATGAACCGGATCAACTGATCCGGACCAGGTGGGCCTAATGCCAAGGCATGCATGTATATCTGAAATTTCATTTCAACTTATAAATGGCACACAGAAGAAATCAGTATGATCAGAGGATATTATTAACTAAAAATGGTATATATTATAGAGAAATGGGGATGAAAAAAAGTGGTGCTTTCATTTCAAGTGTTGGTCCTTTATAGAGTCTTAAGAGGGGTGGATTCATTTAAAAAAAAAAAAAAATTAAAAAAGAGGGGTGGATTGGATACAGGTCTAACCTAGCTACCTTCTCATCATTGCCAGACTGAGGTTTTACCATTGCTGCATTGCACCAAGCAATGACCCTTACTGAGTGTAGGAATTGAAGTGTTGTATTATATGTAAAAAAAAACTGATCAAACACAGTTGTGTGTGTGTTTAGGACTGTTTCACAATTATTTGATGAATAACCTATTAACATTATGAAATTAATCTCTGTCTACTTCTAAGTTTTATTCTATAGCTAGGGTAATTAATGGAAAATTGAGCAATTACTCATGGTTTTTTTTTTTCTTGGTTAAAACTCATGGAGGTTCACTCTGATTCTAGCTAGGTGGGTTACTTTTCTTATATAGTAGTAATTATAGAATGCACTTTACTTTTCTCCTAAGTTTTCTCCATTTCTCAAGCTAGTCCCCCTTAGAGGGGCAAGATAGGGTTTGGATTGGCCTTGGCTTCTAAAGCAGATGCATTTGCTATACCTAATGTTAACCATCTGATTTGTCCATCATTATCATTATTTACTGATCTATTAACATACTTATTTTACCATAACAAGATGGAGAAATTATCAAAGTAGCCTAATGGAATAGAAAATTCAACTTCAGTGATGGAAGAACACTAAAATCCTATAGAATAAGAATAAGCTTCGAATTTTTTTCCTTTTATTTTTCATGTGTGTGTATGAGAGAGAGAGGAGAGAGAGAGAGAGAGAGAGAGAGCATATCTATATGCACCTCAAAACTATGATAACTATATATAGATAAAGCTTAATGTCTAATAGCTATTTGTAAACCCTATTTTCCCATAAGTGTTAGCTAATAGAGACTTAATTGTTAGAGTATTTGTTGTATTCCTTTTATTTATTTTCTTTTTTCTTTTCTCCTATTACTATCAAGAATTAAAAAATCAATACGATACACCTAAATAATGGTCTGAATGCATATGGATACACTGATATAAATATGTTTTAAAAGAATTAATACTTCGGGATGATGGAAGGCATCATTTTAATTCATATAAAATAAAAAAATAAAAAATGATAAGTATCGTATGGATCCTTGGTCACTGATAGATGTTAAGATTCAAATTAAATGGTCAAAACATCTACCTCCATCAAAGACAAAAAAAACCTAAAAATAAAAAAAAAGGAAATAAGAAAAGAAAAAAAAGTCAAACTGAAGAATTTCCTCCATCAATAATCTATATGATTAGAATATTGCAGCTATAAAATTGTACTGGAGCTCTGTTTCAAGGGCCCATTTTGGTTAATACTATTTTCAGCTTTAATTGTTTCATCAAATTCCATAACATTTTTGTGAATATTTTTCTTAAATTGAGGTTAGCACTTATGCAAATTACAGATTACCACCCTTTGTAAAAATAGAATTGCAGTTAAAGGACAAAACGAAGATTTGGGAATTGGGACCACCCTCAAACGATATCAAGAAGAGCATGGAATAAATCTTTTGTAATAATATCGACGGGGACATGATATAAATAAAGGTTAGGGGACCAAGGGCCCACCGAAATTGAAATCTCTGTGAGCCCCTACAGGTGAAATCTTTTGTGGGTCCCCTACTGGTTTTCATCGTAAATCTGAGTGCCGAATCTGTCCCCGTCAAAGGGGTTTAAGAGAAAAAAAGTTTTCCAAACAGTGAGTCAGAGTCTCCTTTGCTTCTTTACACTCGAGTGCTGGCCCCACCTCTTGTCTGCCACGTGGTACTTATATCCCGTAAATCCCATGTCACATGCCATTGTAGCCTCAACACGTGCAAAACAAATCATCCTGAGCCGTCTGATTTTCATCTGCTTTTACCTCCCCTGGCCCTGGATGCAAGCTTTCAATTTTGAATCATGGTTCCCAAAGTGATTGAGTCAACAAGGAGCTGGACCACGCCCACTTGGGTGCCGATCATATGCAAGGTGGTACATGTGGTCCACATGCTTGAAAATCTTTCGGACCATCCAACGGTGTGATCATAAGCCATCAAGACCCATCAATAATGTGTGGGTCCCAGTGGTTTTGACCTGTTTTCCCATACTGCTCTGCCTGTGGTTTGGCTGAGTGAAAGGGATTTGATATATGGTTGGTTGGGTGGTTGAGTGTTGAGACCCATTAACTAAATCTGATTTCTGGTCTACCAAATCCTCTACATGTAGACAATAATTGTGGACATGAGTATTGTGGGAATTAGGGTTTGCTTGTATTGTGTAGGAAAGCATGGCAACATTCTTTGATGGGGTCAAGAAACAAGAGACCCACCTAAAGCAAATGGGAGTTAATTGTCATAAAGATCAAAAGCAAAATATATATGATATAAAGCTTGGTTAGGTTAGGTTAGTTATTAGATAATCTTCTCTCCTTTTCATTATAGTAAGATTTTATTTTGTAAAATATTGGATTTTGAATGGTTTTATTTTAGTAGTGATTTTCTTAGTGTTTTCATGTATTTATTATCTATTTGCACTATTATAAAGAGCATAGTGACTAATTTATTTGAACTCTTCTTAAGTTTATTTATATTAAACTTAGTAAATTGTAACATTTATTTAAAGCCTGAAAAGGAAAAATTCATTAAGAAATCCTGAGAGTACAATGCAAGAAAAACAGTCAGCAAGAAGGTAAAAGGCAATAGACCCAGTCTGAACAAGAAAATAGAGAAAAATTCTCCACCAAGAAACAAATCAAAATTGCTGAAAAAAGAAGAATAGTATTTTTAACACTGGAAGAAAACACTTCTAAGACCTCTACACATGGCGCAGAAAATTGAGAACACCAGAAAAGAGGAGCAACATCATCCAACAGAGACAACCCTTAGCAAACAAGACTCCCCCAACCAAATTGGGGGGGGGGGGGTTCTCTCTCTCTCTGGTAGTAGAATATGATGATAACAGATGCCAGGTTTTACAAGTTTCTACCATATGAAGATTATAAACTAGCTAGAAAAAACCTTTTAATGAAAGGATTGAATAGACTACCCAATTCCTAATCCAAGTTAACTAGAAAAATTGCTTTCAAACCCACTAAAAAAAATCCTTAGTAGAGAAGTTGCACCAAACTAAGAAATTACATGATTTTCATTTAAAGGCCGCCAACCTCCAATAGGCCACTTCACTTGTGATAGCTTCATGGGACCACGGTTCCAGTTGTTAAGAGCACCAATATCAGATTAGTTTTCAAATTAACATCATAACATCAATTCTCTCTCTCTCTCTCTATATATATATTTTCTCCATGATATTTTATGAACTATTAACCAATTTTGGGTCATTCTATGTATGGAGATAAGGTTTCTAAAAAATTAATATAGGAAAAATTAGGTTTGATGTAGGTGATATGACTACATCAATCATGCAACTTAGTTGCGCCATGTGGACAAAAATGCTGTTTAGATTTCTTGTATTTAGAGTTTCTTTTGTTTATTTGTTTATTTTTGCAACAAAATGATTGTTCATCGTTTCTATAGAAGCCTTTTATGTTTGATTGATGAAGTGATCAGCAAGACTATTAGAACAAGTAATGTCCAATTCAGACTAGGCCGGCTGGTTGGACCGTCAAATCAGAACCGGCAGCCAAATATGGTTTTTAGGCTGCCTGGTTCTTAGAAATTAATGTTGACTTAGTTAACCCTACTTTTGAGTACATGTCTAAATAAGTTTTTTGACTTGTAATATTTATTGTTTCAAGCCTGTTTTAGTATTAAAAATGCCTTAAAATATAATCTGAAACCCTTTGCTAGCTGTTTCTAATAGTTTTTGAATTTTAAACAAGTGGATCGAATGAGTGAACAGGACGGTTAGACCTGTGATCTAGTGACATAAACGGTTCTGTGGCTGGTCCAACCGTCCAAGTCTGGGTTAGGACTTTGATTTTGGCTGATTCATCACCTTTTCTAACCCTCAGCCCCCTTAATTGTTAGTTTCCATTTATCACACTCTTAGACTATGTTTGGTTTCTTAAGAAATAACAGGAAATAGATGAAATATGTTAATAACTCCCTCAAATTTTCATTTTTTTTATCAAGCCAAACACAGCCTTAAATAGGAATGGCAACAGGGTGGGGCCGGGTTTTTTATACCCTGTCCCCAACCCTAAACTCAAATACATCATCCCATACTCTAATAGGGCTAGAAATCCCAATCCCATCCTTATCTCCACGGGAAATTAATAGGGATCTCCAACCACCCTACCTCACTCATTCCTACTTGCAAATCTAATATATATATATATCTTACTTAGAACTATACACACACTTTTACTTGGGGCACGGGTTTGGGAACAAGGATGATATGGGGAGGACAAATATATACCATCCCTGTCCTGTCCCCAGTCCCTAGAATTTGGGTTCCTTGAAAGACAGAGAAGTTGGAGCCCCACGGGGAAGGGTCAAATTGTCATCTCTAACCTTAAGATGCTATTTTTTTTATTACTCTATCAAGGCAAACACAATCTTATCATAAATGACATTAAAGTAAAATTGAAGTTGGAGCTAATATCATACCTCGCTTTCAGCTTCAGCACTGACCCCCAAAGAAACAATGCTTTTAACTCAGAATTAGGATAAACCCTTTCAAATAGCTACGGTTATAATCTTCTGTCAGCTCTGAAAGCTTGATCAACGAAACTTCACCTCTTGAATTGAGTCAACTATTTAATTATGTTTTCTTGGGGAAAGGATTCTCCATCAATAATTGTAGACGCGTCAATTTTGAACCTCAAATACCAATCAAACCCTAGCAGTAAGTTTCCTTTTCATGCCACAATACAAAATATTAGACCGACTGTTAAGAACTGAATTCCATTTTCTTTGAAGACTTCATTTGGGAATAGCGCAAATACAAATATGTATAGGTGCAATTACTGATATAGATCCCTTTAAGGTTTAGAAATACAAAACTGGACCTTATAAAAGGCGTAAAGAAGATATTTATAATGGCTGATTATATCTTATAGATGGTTTTAGAAGATCAGAACCCTTGGCAAAACAAACTTGATTGACCCCAAGATATATAGATAGAGAGAGAGAGAGAGAGAGAGAGATTGGTTTACTCAAATTGTTAATTTTTATGAGTTTATATATGTATGTAAATTGATTAATCTAGGATACTTACACTCGACAGAAAGAATTCATTCATAGAAGGTTTAATTTCTAGGTTTTTTTTTTTGAATCACAACAGTAGTAAAATTATTCTTTTTGAATCCAAACTGGAAAGCCTGACCAGAGGGAACGGACCTTCTGAACTTGTTGATATCTTATTTTGCCTGAACTGTGTTTCCTTAATATTCCCTTCTTTTCTTAATAAGGGAATTCGCATAGAAATTTTGTAATCAAATCCTTTTATTCTCTTCAATTGGTTGTTGATGATTTTACTATACCTTTGAGAAAGCTGAGATTGGCAAACCACCTTTTGTGGAGAAGGAATAAAATCCAAACACTTATTCTCTTTTTTGTTTAGTGGTTGTAATAGTTTCCACTTGCGACAACTCACCAGAGTATCTCAATTGCTTTTTTTTTTTTTTTTTATTTGGAAAGCAACCATATTGAGTACTGATTCAATAAAGGTTCTCAATTTGTAACTCAAATTTGAGTTTGAGTTCTGGTTGAATCCCACATGGATTCCTTGGTGTGAATGGGCAGAATTTCATGCATAAAACCTGTGTAGATTGGCACTCTAAACATGCAAGAAAGACCCATTTGTGGCTTAATAACTTCAAAAAATGAGAGCATCTAGACCTAGCCTAGCTTGTCCCATCGCCTTATATGAACAACCAAAATGACAAGAAACAAGATTAGGAGGATCATTGACCTTCACCTCAGGGAATATCATGGCTTTAGTGTCATCAACCTTCATATATCTTGTAGGCCACTGAAACCACCTTTAGTATTACAGTACTACAGTTAAAGCAAGAATACTTAGACTAACTTACTAACAGTTGCAGTAATAAGAGAAATAGCTGAGAATTTTGAATCCATAGAGCATAGACTAGAACTAGAAGGTCTGTCCTGCCATTTGCTTCAACTCTCACCACCATCATCACCACAAGAGTGGGTAGTAATTTTAATTATAGGATACAGTGGACAGCTCTGCTGCAGTCATCCCTTTACTTTGTCCAACATGTAGGGATTGGAGAAAGATTGACAGCAACCTGCTAAAGAGGGGAAGAGTGATGGGTTGTATCAACTGAGGAGACCTTAATTCCATCAACCTTCGTATTTGTCACAAACAAAAAGGGTTCATCAGAAGATGCTTCAAGTAGCAGTCCTTTTGTTTCTCTCTCTCTCTGTGTTTGTTTGTTGGGACTTGGGTGATTTGGAATTCCTTCCACTCCTCATCCTTCTCCCTCTCTGGAGTGGGGATTAGAGAAGACTCTTTTACGAATGTCTTATGGCTCTCATCCTCCTTGAATGGTGTCAGAAAACTTTAGCCACTGATCTTACTTTTCAACAAAAGGACTACTAAAGAAGAACATGTTGAAGCTTTTTTGAAAGTTGGCAAGCTTGAAATCTCAGAAATATCAGACCAAAGAGGACGTTGGCCATCCTTTTCATATGGGATATATTATAATAATCTTTGTCTGCTGTGTCTTGGTAAAGTGTTTACTACGTTCGACTCTTTAGCTTGATAAGATGGAAGAGTCCTACCTTACCCATTATCAGAATCTACCCCGTTAATCGTGCTTTCACTGAGTCATCCAGAATCTTCCAAGATTTCATTCCTGGCCATCTGGGCCCACAAGTACCAAGATGAAAATAACATTACTACATTCCCTCCCTGTTTTTACTTTTCTTTTTAACTTCTCTTGGCTCTTATGTGATTAATCCTCTCAACTTTGAACTATGAAGGCAGCTTGAATGTCATTACCAGTGACATTATACTATTAGAGAAGTAAATTTATATCATGGGTTGGG
The DNA here is from genome assembly GCF_056320005.1 of Nelumbo lutea. Classification (NCBI taxonomy): domain Eukaryota; kingdom Viridiplantae; phylum Streptophyta; class Magnoliopsida; order Proteales; family Nelumbonaceae; genus Nelumbo; species Nelumbo lutea. The sequence goes on from NC_142688.1 coordinate 41,270,091, forward strand.
CCCAGAAGACCATATCTTAACAGTTTACGTGTCAAATCTTCATAGAATTTAGGCCCATCTAAGGGGATAGATGGGCCAGGAATCAGATTAAACAGATAGATGATCATCACAACTGTCTCATTCAGGGTCTCTCTGTGAGAGCGGTGGAAAACTTGGAAGATTAAAAATGGTTAAAAAGTTATTGATTTTTGACGTTAGGCAATCTTTCATGCGGGACAGTCATAGTGGTTAGTCCAAATTCTCGGAACATGGGAATGTGGTGGATTATTGGGCCCCATTATGCATCTTTGGGTTGCGTGACGTTGGATCCAAAGATAACTCCAAGAAAATAAAAGGGAGGACGACAATACCAAGGACAATTTGAGTAACTTTTCATTAATGGAGTTCAATTCTGAAGATATACCAATTTTAAATGCATAAATCAAAAATGCCTTTGAAGTAAAAAAAAAAAAAATACAATAAATAATGTTAGATGAAGACGCCTTTGAATTTGATATTCCTCATGAAGAAGGCAAAGTTTATCCTATTTTATGAGTATTTAATAAGGGTTTTCTCTTTGTTAGTTTGCTTGGTTTTTTTAGGATTAATTCAGGGTTTATTGGTACTATGTCAGTGAATCAGATCTGGACCGGGTCAGGGTAGACCAGGTCCTGAAGCAGATCCTATATGGTTGGTAAGTACTGTACTAGACCTAGAACCAACCCTATTGGGTCTAACACTTTACAAGCCTTAGCTTGGTAATTTGACAATACACCTGCATTCTCTCTCTCTCTCTCTCTCTCTCTCTCTCTCTCTCTCTCCTATAATGATAATTTTAGACATCTCATATATGCTAAATTCTTTTTGTATTTCACATTTTCTTTTGTTATTATATATTAATAGTAGACCCCTTAGAATTAATAATTTTATAAATTAATAAATAAATCAGATTCTTAGGTCAAATGATTTCATAGTTACTAATTAAAATTCCCTATAATTTACTTATTAAATTAAATTTACTTAAGGCTGTATTTGGTTGCAATGCAAATAAATTTGCACTAATACAAAGTTATGGCAGTGCAAATGATTCAAGTGTCAATTCTGATCTATTTTTATTTCAAAATTTAACTTATTTTGTTTGATTGAAGTAAAAATGAAGTAAATTAAGATATAAAGTAGGATAAAATAAAACCTAAAACAAAGTTAAACAAGATTTTGCATTTTTTTCATTTGCATTCTTATGCATTTATAATAATACAAATAAAATCGCATTTCAACCAAACACAGCCTAAACGAAAAAGGCACAAGAAGTAAATGGTAACTATGTCTCAGTCAACTCTTTGACATAATACTAATGATAAAGGGCCCATAGGGATTGACCTTATATTACAACTTCCCTGTCCCACAACATCTTTATACCACCCCCTACCCCCCACCACCACCACCATCATTTCTTGAAAAAATCCCCAAACTGCTGAAAGTTTCCTTGATCTATTTACTTTTTTAGTATTTTTTTTTGCACTAATTGTCTTATATATTTTCATTGTCTATCTATTTTATCATGGTTTACATCTCATTGGATTTATATATAATTTCTGTCTACTCATTGTTAATGCTTATTATATTCTAGATTTGATATTTTTCAAATGTTATTAAGATAGTCATTTCATCATTTCGTATTATATCTCAATCAATCATCCACAAAATAAAAAAAAAGTGATGTGAATTAGGGTTTTGAATTTAAAGAACGAAAATAATTAAAAAATTGTGAAAATACATGTGAAAATTACAAGTGATTATCTCAGCGCTAAATCGATGTTCTTGGATCCAAAATATCATGTTTTGACAAAAATAATTGGCTGAATGATATACAAATAAAATAACTATAATGAATATTTAATACAAAACAATGGATTGGGTTTTATTGTCTTGTCCCTACCACTACCCACCCATCAGACTAAGATTTTTTTTTTTAATTAAAACCATGCTGACTAATGTTTTTCAGGTAATTAAGTTTTTTCTCTTCAAAATCTTTAATAGTTTATTCATTTTATAAATTACTAAAATGCCTCTCAACAGGGGGCCATGTCCTTTCCTCTCTTTAGACTTGTTCATGGGCCGGGCTTTCATTCTGTATTAACAGATTTTCTAAGGCCTGAGCCCCAGCTCAGCCGACCATCGGGCCTATAACTTGGGCCCGAGCCCGACCCTCATAAAAAGCCTGAAATTCGGGCCTGGGCCCGAGCCCAAAATTTAGCCTATGTTGTTATTACTACTGAAGCGGCTGAATAGAGAGAGAGAAAGAGAGTGAGAGAAATTATAAAGAAAAAAATAAAAAATGTATATATATTAAATTATAAATATATATTTCAATAAATATTATATTATTTATATATTTTATATAATATATAAAATACATATTATATATTTTATAAAATATATAATGCTGAAACGGGCCGAGCCGGGCTTTTTTGACAAATCCCGAGCCCGGCCCGTAACACAATCGAGTTTATTGTGTTAGGCCCGAGGTCAGGCCCGCGGGTCTAATTACTTGACCAAGCCTGACCGAGGTGCGGGCCGGGCCGTCGGGCTACCCGGCCCATGAATAGGTCTACCTCTCTTACATTGATGCAGGAAGGGCTACACTGAATGTGCTGTCTTTTATGACCATTATAACCTACAAGCTCATCCAGCGGGGATTGCCATCTTCATTTCAGTCTTCTTCCTAGGGGTGCAAATTGGGTGGGCCTAATCTAAGCTCGGATCGACTTAACCCACAATTTTATATAAGTTGGGCTTAAATTTTTGGTCTTTGGTACGGATTTGGATCTAAGAATCCGAGCTGTTTTGTTTTTTGTGCTAGGCTCAGGCCAAGTCCTTATGTAGCCCAAATCCTGTTCCAGCCCAGCCTGACCTTATCCCATCCTGAACTCACCTTGACTATATACATGAATATATCCATATATAGACATGTATTTGCATGCATACGTTTATATCAATTATTATTATAACCTAATTAACCAACCCGATACCAAAGCCCAAGCTTAAAGCCAACTCGAGTGTGTCAAATTTTAGTAAGGGCTGGGTCTAGGTTAGACAGTTCAGGCTTAACCTCAGGCTTGGTCCAGGCTTAGGCCATAGGCCCATTTTTTAGAGTTGTACCCGGTTTGAGCCTAAACTTGTCCTAGCCTATCTGTCTTTTACCCTCTACATAAGGTGATCATGGGCTTGGTTGGGCTTTACACCTAGCCCCCTATTAAAAGACATATATTATGCATATAAATTTATTTTATACAATATAATATATATAATAACATTAGTATGTAACAGTATACATCACATTTATCACAGTAATGCATAAAACACATATAATGGGGTTAGGCTTGAAATGTTAGGTCCAGAACTGAATTCGGTGCACAAGCCTGAAATTTCCAAACCACTTCGGGCTGAAAGGATCATTGATTTTACCCAATTCAGCAAGCAAGCCAGCCAACCTTGATGATGCCTCCAAGGCTATTTCTTTCAACGAGCCCAGTTAATCCCTAATGGATCCATTAGCGTGTGTTTTATTTTGTGGGTGTTTCATGATAGGTGTTTATTAAAATGTCGTCATATTATCATCAAATCAGCGTTTTTCTATTATATTCATCTGTATACATTGATATTTACAAAAATAAATTTTGATTTATATATACACTATACATTAAAGAAAATTTCATTTTAATACTTTTCTTAATAATTAAACATTGCACCTAATTGTCTATAAACGATTTATCAAATACACAATAATGATTAAGCTATCTGTAGCAAGCTGACCCAGAGAAAGAAATGCCATTTCTTGCCGGCCGTATTATATATTCTCTGACCCATGTCCCATTGTACAGTTTATGATTCAAGTAGTACTCCACCATCCATGCTTCACTGTTGAAGCTCATCTGAGATTGGGCAGTATTAGTCAATCATCATTCACACCTGCTCTGTCAGGTCAAAATCCCAGAATACGTCTATCTATGATGTATTCTGGGTTGGTCCCATAACCCCAACAAGCAGTTCAAACCTTACATTCGTGGTACTTCAACATTTTTCTTTCAACGGAATCTATCTTGGGTGGGGAACCAGAAAATTCATTTGACTTCAGGGACATTTTATTTATTTATTTATTTATTTTTACAGATTTTTTAGAAGTTTATATTATAACCATGGGATTATAATTACAAGGTGGGCTATCAAATAAATATCATAATTAATAGAAATTAATCTGTTAGATATTGAACCCCTGCACAACAGTTCTGGGGTGGGGTGGGTGAAACCAAGATATGTACATGACTAAAGTATGGTACAGAAGATTTTGTATCAAACTGATCAGTTTCAAAAATGTAGGTAAATAATCTGTTAGCCTATAGCAAGGAAAAATGCATGTTTAATAATATTAAAAATATGCATATTTATAAAAAATAATAATTTTTAGGGGAGTAATTAGGGTGCATCTTATTTTAGTTGGGGTTGTTTTCTCTTTTTAGGGCACTGCATGTAACCAAACACTTTCTGTGTAGGAAAAATCTATGATACCAGAGAAAGACATGATATTGGAAGAACTTTGATCAATCAAAGCAATTTTTTGAATTTTGATGAATACCTACCTAATTGGTCACCTTTTTTCTGATATTGGTTGATTGATTGTAAGTTTTTTCCGGTATCATATCGTTATATATTTTTTTGTGAAAAATCCATTAGTTTTCCATTTCTTCAATTAATTAAGTGCAGTATGTTGTTAACAATTAAAATCCATTCACATACTCAAATTCTGATAAAGCCAAGATAAATTTAATGTGGGTGGTGGCAGTAATGAATCCGAGTTCACATTGAAGAGGTCACTTTTCCACGTGGCAAATGTTTTAGGGTTTTCTTTCAAATGGATGGTGAGGTTTCCACATCAATGCCAACATGGTATTAAAAAAGCTAAAAGTAACAATTTTTACATGATATTGAAAGGAAGAGAAAGAAGCAGCAGAAATAGAAATGGAGAAAGAGAGCAATGTGGACAGGATGTACCAGGGGTCTCCTTCTCGGCCAAGAACAGTCTCAGTCACCATTAGCTTCTTAGGGCAGTCGGGTCCTTGTAGTCAAATATTGTGTGGAACCCCCAAATCATATTTTGCCAGGGACGGAAAAGTTGTAGAAAGCGATGCCAGAAAACAGTGGGAAATGGTCCCAATTCCCTGAAATCTCACCAAAACCAAACGCGGGAAAATGACAAGAACGCGTCAGAAGGAATTTGGGTAGAAATTGTCAAAGAAGTGTGAGAAGAGAAGGGTAATAAATGGGAAGGTCACGTTTGGATTTGCTTTATAATTTACATGGAATTGTCTTTTTCTTTTCTCTTCTTTTTCACAAATGGTCTTCCATTCATTGGAAAAAGTGCTTTTGTTGTTTATGGGACAATTGTTTGGACAATTTTGATTTCCTTTTTCTTCTACCGAAATGGTCCCTTTCTGTGCAGGTGTGCATCATTTACAACTCCTTAGCTTAGTAACAGACCTTCTTTTGCAACCTACTCTCCAATGATCAGGACTGAGGCTTTTCCATGAACCTTGGGCTCTTCCTGCTAATGGCTTTTCCATGGCATCCCTCTCAATACAGCAGTGAGATTTAGAAATCTTCCAATCTATTAATTTACTGAATTGAATCCAAACAACATAAAAGTGTAAAAGTGCAGACCAGCTGCCCCAAGAAAAAGAAATATGGAGAAACATATTTTATCATTCAAATACCACAAAATGCACCTCAAGCTATACAAGTAAATTTCACTTTTTATTTTAATCGTGGTTCATGAGCTTTATTTGTGTGCTTCAATTCGATTAGAATTTCAAGAGATCCTGTCCCTATAAAAAACCCATAATTCCAAGTAAATACTGTTACGGTGGCCCATACAAATCATAGTGCGATACGCATCCACGATTAACAAGGAGAACCTGATTTGGGTGTTGCAGGGTTGAAAGCGAAGGGTGCAACACGTTGCTTCCAATAGTCCAACCTGAGGTGAGGTGAAAGAAGCACTTACTTCTTGGCGCTTCCGAAATTTGGAGAAATGGTCGAATACATGAGGGAATAAAAAGCTGATCAAGACAGGGCATTGAGCATTTCTCAAGTGACGAATCCAAAGAATCCGTATCTGCTGAATGGGCTGGTAAATCCAAAGCCACCTATCTTCTTGTAGCAAAGTGATCCACCCAGGTCTGCTGTTCAGTTAGCACTTAGCAGTTAGTCACTCAAAGAATAAATGGGTCCATGTCCAACTAGGGTTGTCACCAAGTCTGGCTTGGATCCTATCCCTTCTGGACCTTGAATCTAGGGCTGTAATCGGATCAGATTATTTGATTATCGAAAACATGCATCCAAATTTAATATCTGAATTTGAATTCTAACAGATTCGGATTGAGTTAAGATTTAATCTGATATTACTTGAGTTTTTGAAATATAAAAAATTTTAAAAAGTTAATTATTTTTCAACTTTGTATATAATAAATTAATGTAAATATAATATACTGATTTATTATATATAAATTCATAAAAAATATATAATTTTAAATATAATTATATATTAGAATCAATATTATAATATAATCAGATTCAGATTTTAAACCGATTGGATGGAGTCAAATCTGAATCTGGTCTAATTGCATAAATACACATAATTGGAATCTGAGATAATCAGATTAGATGTCAGATGAGGCCATGGATTTTCAAGTTTCATTGACAGGCCTACTTGAATCTACTGACCAACTTATGATTTTTACCCAGACCCTGTTTAACCAGGACTATGTATGCGGCCTATCTAAGTACTTCCTTACTTACACCTAGGGGTGCAAGTCTGGGTGGGTTAGGTTGGGTTGAGGTCAACCCTAGCCCAACATGAGTTATTGAACCATCAACTAACCCAACCTAACCCTAATCCAACCTGACTTTGGGCTAACCCAGCACCCATGACATCCTCCTACCTAAGAGTTCCATTGAATAAAAGATTAATACAACCTAGTAACACCCAAAAAATCATAATACATGCCGTGTGGGCAAAGCCTAGTCCAACTTAGACCATGTCTGAGAGTGTTAAAAAATAAGTGTTTATTTGGGCCACTAAGCACTTAAGTGCTCATACAATAAGCACTTATTCATTTTTTTTTCCTTCAAAATTATCCCTAGTTGAATTTTATAAAAGTACTTTCGTAAAAATATTTTTATAAAAGTATTTTCATAAAAGTACTTTTATAAGGTACTTTTGTAAAAATACTTTCATAAAAGTTTTTTAATAAAAGTGCTTTCATAAAAGTTAATAAAAATACTTTCATAAGGGTATAATTTGAAATTTTGAAAGAAAATGAATGACAAAATAATTACCAATGCTAATTTAAGTGCTTATTGGAGAAAAAAACTACCAAACACCCAATATGAAATAACTGCTTATTTTTTAAAATAAATATTTGAAAAAATTAGGTGCCAAATGTGAATAATTATTTATTTGAATAAGCACTTGTTTTAACTTAAGCACCTCCAAACATGACCTTAGTCTTTGATAGATATATAGAGAACCTGGCCCAATCCAATTTTTATCTATGGGCCCGGGTCGAGTCTAAAATGGGATCAATAACAGGGTCCCACCATTGAACCCGTACCGTAAGGTACAATGGGATGATTTCAAACTAAGCAACACATCCGAGATTAAATTGGTAGTTTAATTTAATGACAGTTTCCAAGCAAAAACAAAACAAAAGCACTGAAAGTGCGTTAAAAATCCAGCCCAAGTTTGGTAAGTTGGAATTTCAAAGTCAACTTTTTTTATGGTGTGGTGTATTGAAAGGCAATCCTACATGGCTGTTTTCTTTCATTTGTTATCGTTTGCCATGGCAATACCTCAATATACATTCCAATTCCTACAGCTATTAGTCTTCCATTTGAAAGGAAGGATTGATCTCGATTCCTAGAGGAATCTTCAAGCTAAGCTGAGTGTGACTTGTCGTCCAATTGAGTTATGCTGAGTCATAAAGGACTCTCTCTCTCTCTCTCTCTCTCTAGGCTTGTTTGGGATAGACCCATATTTGTATTGCATCAGTTTCATTCCATTCATAAGAAGAAAAAGAAGTTTTCAATTTTAGCTTCTCCAAACCCAAAAGAAAATTAAGAACTGGTTTTCCTGAATGGATTCTCAATCCACTAAGAACCAATTCACATACTGTGGTGAATCTAGGCTAACTAGCCATTTTTTAAGAGAAGTGTCCATTAATGGAGATGTGAAATCACAATTCACAAGAGAACATGAAAACATGGATCTTGATGCAAATAAAGGTAATTCTGTCAATGGGTCGGATCGGGTCCGGGTCTGTAATGTTACTAAGATTGATCACAATATGTGAATTGGATCGGATCGGGTCAGGGTAATTCCTGGTGCCAGCCCAGCAAATAAATGTGCAGAACCAGTGTCGAACCATTGATTAAACAAAAAAAAAAGAATAAAAAGTAAAAATCATGTATACATTTAATTATAATGTTATCTAAAGGCATAGACCCAAAAGCCCTGCTTGGCCTAGGCCCAGGCTAAAGCCCATCATAATAAATGCTAAGCCCAGCCCGGCCCTTGATCATCCCTAGCCCGAGTCTCATGCGGCCAAAGACCATGGATCATTTAGAACAAGACCTGGTATCCAAAATAGGCCAAACTCTTGGTCGAACTTGTTAAATCCTGTCTCACCTTGTTCGTCCATGGAAGTAGAGGCCACTGCTTTTCTTGATCCCAGCAATTAATTGATATGGGGATCGGCAACTTCCATTGGAAGCATGATTCATAGTAGGGGTGCAACCCTGGTTGTCTTGAGCTAACATTTTACACTTTTTGGGCTCGGGATTTGGTTCAGATCCATTCAGAATTTCGCAAAAGCCCAATCCGAGCCCACCCAACTTGCACTCCCAGTTCAAATTATCTATATGCACGAAATCTAAAAGAATGTTTTGATTCAAATTTTGGTCAGACCCATTCAAATTTTCTCTTTTTTATTTTTCAGGTTTGTGCTTCAGAGTTAAGAATGTTAGAAGGGGTTTGTGTATTTGAAAACAAACACACCACAAAATGCACTGAGGAAAATGCTTGATGCCGGAAAGACGTGATATCAAAAAGGTTTTGACCAATCATAACCCCCGTCAATTTTAATGAAAACTCACCTGACTGGTTACTACTTTTATGATGTTGGTTGATTGGTTATAAACTTTCCCGGTATCACATCTTTCTGGCAACATAGTTGAATCCTGTGCACCGGTATGTTGCAATATTTTGAACCTTGATTGGCGGTTGTCTCTCAATCTCCTTGGCCTATCAAAATTCCAAAGCAGATTGCAGAAGCATTATCAAAGACCATGAATCTATCACAATTCTTCATGCTTTCCGAGCCTGTAATTTGGTGGCTCATAACCTAAAGTTACATTTGCATTACATCAGAATGATACCTTTGACTGGACTGTGGAGCAATTCTATGGAGAACAAGCTTTTATATTGTTTCTTTCATTTTGAAAGGGAAAAATTTATCACCATCTATTCACTATGGACAAAGTATGGAGAAAGAGAGAGAGAGGTTACTAATTAAGTCTTGAAGAGCTTGTAAGTCTTCACACCAGCAGCCAGGCCTTGAACAGATCCAACTGCAGCAACAACTGCCACCATCAAGCAGGTGAAGCTCAATACTTTAAGCCATGTCCATGTGAAGGAAAACCTGGGTATTCTGGACCGCACAATATACATCTCTATGGGGAGGTACACAGTCAATGGCCAGTAAGAGATTGCTCCAACCAGCCCTAAGATGTCATTAAAAAATGGGAATATCATTGCAATTACAGTCGTTGATACCACATAAACCATTCTCCAAACCACCTGAAAGAAGTTGATGTGGTATTTTCCATATAAAGGAATTTTAACGGTATGTTCCGGTGTTATGAATCCATTTTCCAGCCAGTGGGTGATGCACCGATTTTCCACAATCCTGAATAGAGGTTGAGCAAATACCTGAGAATAGCAAATCTGTTAAGTTACAAACATGCATTACAGAACAAATTAATGTAGCTTTCAAAGTTAAAATAAGAGTGTGACCTAGTGAGCTTTCTGATTGATTTTACTTGATTTCTGATCGAGTTCTAATAAATGGGCTTTTGCTTTCTCTTATTTGGCCCAGGTAGATAAGAAATTTTCACCTTTGGGCTGTGATTGTCCAACCCCTTAATTAGAAGCCTAAACCAAGCCCACAAAGGAGGCTAACCCAATTCCATAACCCCACCCCACCGCCACCCCTGGTGGCTAAATTTGGAACTTTTCATGGCATGACACTAAAATCACTGACCAAATACGATACAAGCTTCTAGCCAATAGTTGGTGGGTCCTTAACGATCAAAGAGATCTTAGCTTACCCCGAGATGAAATTTGACTCAAGGTTGTGCTTTGATTCTGAGAATGGCTGCTTTGTGTGAAGATTGCTAAAGGTTAGGTCTGTATCCAATTTTCATCCTTCTAACACCCCAAAATGTCAAGACTCAAGACCAATATTGGGTTTGGGTAATATCCTCATTCTCTTTTAGAGTATATAAGGGTCTTCAGATTGACCTAACCACAAGATGAAATGTGATTCAATGATGTTTTTGATTTGGGAAGTAGCCATTTTGTTCCAAAAAACAAAAGCCAAAGATGTTAGGTCTGAATCCAATTTTCATCCCTCCCAAGACCCCAGATTGCCAAGACCAACATTCCTTAATAGACCTTTCTTTTTTGAGGATGGGTCTTCAGACCAGCCCTAATTAATCAGAATGATCTTAGCCTAGCACCCAAACCAACATGATGGTTGTTGAAACGTAATTTCTACCTGGTAGGCTCCAACAAGATGGACGGCAATACATATGTTTGCAAAGTCTATAAGCCAAAAGGGTTCATAGAATCCAAACCCAGTAAGAAAGTTCCCTGGTGCATCATTCCCAAATGCAGCATAACCAACGCCACCACATACTATGTATAAAAAGGCTATGGTCGACACCCCAATAGAAGTTGCCTTCTTCATGACCTTGTTCTCTGGGGGACTTGATTTTAGTGTGTCCTACAATTCATGATGTTCCATCAAGACTGTCAAATTAGTATATCAAGTGACAAGCTAGCATAAAAACAATAGCTTGTTTAGCAGCTCCTGAAAACAATGAAAAAAAATTCATTATGGAGTGTTTCTCTAACTTGCTGAAAAATTACATGGTAGATCAAGATAGGCCTGAAAAGAAATAACCACTTGAAAAATAAAATAAAATAAAATTTGGGATCCTTGAATAAGTGCTTTTTTTTTCAAGAAGAAACAATTATTTGGGCTTATTTCCCAAACACAAATAAGTGATTATTGACGTGGTCTGAGCCTAAGATAATGTTTCTATTTTTATTTTTAATGTGGTCCAAATCTAAAATAGCATGATCTATAGGAGCTATATTATCCCATATGTTAATTGTTAGCCTTGTGGAAAGGAAAACCTTATTTTGTTTGTTTCTGAAACAGTATTTTTCAAACATCATGAAGCACTTCTTTTAGTTAAAAAAAAACAAAATCAGACACATTGGCAAACACTCCCTAAATTATAGGACGCAGTTTGTCTTTAAACAAGAAAAAACATAAGCATTCATGTTCCTGATCAACAGGTTAACTTATTTCTGACCAACAGAACCTTTTCAGACTTTCAACTTCCTTACCCATTCACCATAACCATCTATCTTTAAATCAAGAGAGATCAGTGTACTACTATACTATATATACAGATGCATAATTAACCACTTAGAAACTGATGTCATAACTCAGAAGATTGGCTAGCTTGCCTGTATCTCAATGACTATGGGAGAGAAGGTGTAGGCAAAGGCAACATTTCCAATGGCTTGGAAGGTCTTCCACACCTTCTCTAAGACTGTGGCATCCAACCCAACCACGACCCCTGTTAAACCAGTCCTTGCACCATTGTTTCCCCCTATAAGAATTCGAAAAGCAACTTGGATCACTACTAAAGTAAAATGTAACCATTCAAGAAAGAAAAGGAACCTTTGAGAATTCTTTGATCAGATTTTTATTAGTTGCTAAAAACCTGCAACTTGGGCTATCGATAGGCCGATCCCTATCAAAGTGTAACTAAAAGACATCACAGCCGCGATCATGGAGAGCCAAGACAGCTTGTGGAAGTTGGGTATTTGGGAAAGAATAATCTGAATGCCCCCTAAGATGATAATGAAGGGATAGTTTGATGCCTGGCACTTGGCATGGTGACCGTTCTTGTGGAAATAGTTGGACCTTATAACAGCCCTGATATTGAGAAGAAAGAGAAATTTATGAAGAAAAAGAAGATGAAACAACAAACAGTCATTCTCATAGCAGTTACAAGTATAACATTTCAATCTTCGGGAGCTCTTGATTGATTGCTCACTCCATACTGATGCCCGCAGTGATGGTGTATCCAATGGTAGCCCCTATCAAGTTTCCAATTTGAGCTAATCCACAGATACGAACCTTGTATCCTCTTGAGGAAAAAAAAGGAAGAGAATCAGAACCCTGTTAAGGGTTGAGACTTTCTGGAGATACCCAGGTGGTGTATCAACTGAAAATTTAAAAGGTTTCTTTCTTAGAGAGATCCCACTTAAGAAAAAGTTAATGTCTCTCCTTGATGGTGTAACAGAATTGTGATTTTATTACCTAGATTGGCTCTCACAGCATCCACGTAGGTATAGTTTCTCTTCCCTGGAACAAGGTCATTTGATCTATAACAATCGGCAAGTAGAATAGATGTGAACCAAGTGATGACAGAGAAGGCCACGAGAGAAGCAGGTCCAGCTACCCAACCCAACTGAGCCATAACCCAAGCTAGGGAGAGCACTCCCGACCCAATAACAGCAGTAATTATGTGAACACTTGCAGTCATCAACGTCCCTTCAAATCAAAATTAAGCAAAAACAGAAGCAGAACACAGAACAAGATAGATTAGAGAAAATCTTAAAAGCTGAATATTAGAACTATGAAGCATTAAAAAAAATACCAGTCCGTTTTACACGACCATCGTCGTCCAAACTCTCGTTTTCTTTACCCATCTCCATCGTCTCTGGGGCTGCAGATTCTGTCATTCCAAGCAGAAGTCGACCTTCTTTCAATACTTGGAACTTGTGGAAGATGTAACAAAACCGTTCGTTTGCAGTTTTAACTCTTTATCTTGCTTCTTTTTCTCTCTCATGAACATGTATGGGATAGAATAAGAATAAGATTAATGACAATAGCTTGGATGAAGGAAAATTTGGTAGATTACTCATTACCTCTCATGGGGTTTGGGTGATATACTTATACCACCCCTCAGGATAAAAACTATGGAGTTTTTGTTACTTTAATTTGTTATAGAAGAGACTGAACTAGCTAATACCCAAATAATTATTATTTTCCAAAATTTTCTTAACAATAAAACATTAGCTTTGCATCCGAGTGATTAGATGCCCTCAATTAAGAATAACCTTGGTGTATGGACAAATTCTTCAGCCAGGGCATAGCCTACACCAATGGATAAATATCTTTGACTAATCTCCCTTTTTAGGCCTATTTACGGTTAATCAAACTAATGCCATGTCAGCAAGAAACTTGCTTGGTGTGCAAAGTAATTGAGAAAATATGGACAACTAATCCTACCTTGTAGGACACTTGTCTCTTGATCCAAGAGGCTAAAAGAGTCTAGGAGTGGAGGTAAGTAAAATCTCGGATAAGAAGGGATCTTCCCCTTATCTGTATTTTTTAGAACCGTCGAGTGATGGAAGTCCCATTATAAATATGGGCTTCCAGTTCAACTCCAGCACACAATACATACTGAGAAAAACTCCTATCACCGGCTGCCTCCTTGTGTCATTCCCACCTCAATATTGTTATGGTTGAAAAATTTATGGTCCGTTGTTTGGTTCATGGGAGTAGGGGTTTGGAATCCGAATCGGAATGGATTATTTTAATTCCAATTCTTTAGTTGGGTAGAATCAAAATTTCATTGTCATTCCTAATGAAATGTCATTCTCTCATTTGCAGGGAATGGCCATTCCCACCCCCTCCTTAATTTGGGTATGAAAATTCAATTTCAGTTGACTTTAATTCCAATTCTGATTCCCACATGAACCAAATAGACCAGTAAAATAGATCATTCCGATTCCAAAGAATATTGATTCCATTTTAACTGCGAATCAAACAGATTCTTGGTTCCCCAATTATGAATAAGGGTACTATCTTTTTCATATAATATAAAAAATCATTTTAACACCAAAAATTATTATACCTAAAAATAGTAATAACAAATCAACTAGTAATCATTCAAATTCACACTGGATTCTGTTATTTTGATCGGTTAATGTTTGTTAAGACATCATGCCCTCCCGATATCATAGAAATTTACCTATACAAACTAGTATTTATTCAAATTCCCTGATCCCCAAGGTTCAAAATATCGATACAGCTGGGTGATATGTAGGTAGGGCGTATTGGCCTTTATCAGTACTATTTTTTTTCCGAATCTGATTCAAAGGGGCCGGTTTAAAGCCAGTCTACCCCCTGAACCACTTGTCGACCCAAAACACCCCCTGTAGGGGCATATCAGGAAGACTCCAATACGATACATATCGGCCAATATGGACCAATACATGATGATATTTTGAACCTTGCCTATGCCTTTGATGTTTCCTGCATTTGTAGTTGTTTCTATATAGTATGGCGTTTTTTCTCTTTCACTTTCTCTCCCAACCCTCTTGTTTTTTTGCATGTTTTGCCTGTTTTGCTTTGTCTTTCTTCCTAGTATCCTTTCGGTGCTTTGTTTTTTAGTTTTAAAAAAGAATGACTGGAAGCCCTTGTGGATAAAATCTTGCCACAAGTGTAAGTGGTATTACGAAGACTAGAATAAAGCATTGGTTTAATTAACTTTAGATATGAACATTAATCAGCTTTGTATTTTTACTGTGGGATAGTTATTAGAAACAAGGAATTAAGGTGTCTTAAGAAGTTCGAAAATGAGGATGAAGTACCCTCAACCACATGTTTAGAAACCTCCTTTGGTTCTTGTTCCAATTCATAAAAGGTTACAGACCTAGTTGTTCTCTCTCCAATGGAAACATCAGTTATGACGACTCCAACCAAGAGAAGCAATTTCAAGGATGAAGGACTGAATTGAGGAAGGTATAGCAATCTAAGCAAGATGATTGGGCCCTCCATTTAGGATTCTGATCGATCGAGATGAGTCAACAACAAAGGGTAGCTCAGCTTAAGCCTAGTCAAAGTATGCGAAATCTTGGAATTAGTATCAGGGAGTTGCAGAATGAAGGAGAAGCAAGGAAATTGTTATGGAAAACATTAGTAAAGGTAAGGAAACTGCAACAACAAATAGTAAGCTATTGGATATATTTTCTAGAGAAGAGATTAATCTGAACAACAAAGTGGCTGATCTTTTAAAAAGGAGCAATGGAGCACTATTGTTAAGGTTGATGTGTTAAGTGGTAATAGTGGTGGAGGTGAAATGGGCTTAGGCCTTGTATAAAATTCGAAGATAGACCCACATGAAGTCATGAAAGCTCTTTTTGGAGATACCCCAAGCCAAATGAAGATATATGGGCTCTAACTAAAGGCAAAAATAAATATGGGATTCGTTAAACAATAGAAATACATAAGAGTAGACAATTTTTTATATTTTAACTTTTTAAATAATTGATAACTATTTATGTTTTATATATCACTTTTAATATTTTTACAATACTTTAATCTCCAATAATTATTGAAAATTTATAGCAAAAATACACAATTATATTGAAACTAAATTTATAACAAAAATACAAAAATTATGAAATCACAATAAATATTAAAAATATTTTAAATTAATCAAAAAATAGTGTAGTCTATAATAATATCTTAATCTCTAATAAATATAAATCAATAAATGATAATGAAAATATATAATTATTGAAAATAAATTTATAAAAAAAATACAATAAATCAAATAAGTATAATAAATTAAATTTTAAAAAGTTAAATAACAATAGTTTAATCTCCAATAATTTTTGAAAAATTACTGTTAAATAACAAAACAAAAATAGATTTATACATAATTATTGAAAATATATTCATCACAAAAATACAATAAATAATTACTAAAAATACATTAAATGCTATTTTTAGTATATATAAATACATAATAGATATTGAAAAAAATATGAAAACTATTATTAACAATTTTAATTATTGTGAAAATTATTCTCTAGAGTTATTAATTTATATAAGTGAAATAAAGTTTTGTACTATTAGTACATTAGTAGTTGCAATTATTATTATTATTTTATTTTTAATATCTATTAGAAAACATTATTTTGAAAGTTATTGCATATTTTTGTTATTTGGATACTTCAATACCTATAAAATATATAACATATTTTTTATTATTGTAATAATATTTAATATTTTTCAATTATTTATATATATTATATTCTTATTATCAAATTTTAGACATGTGAATTTTTAAGCCAAATAAGTGGACTTAATTTACATGATAGTCCCCTCAAGTTAATATGGGCCTACATGGGCCCAAGGCCCAAGTCTACATAAATATGACTTAATGGCCCAAGGATCCAAGTGTACTAAGTCCAATGTGGCCCATGTCCTATTGTAATAGGGTGGCCCCATTGGCAAGACCATTAACTCCTACATAATAATGCATGCATGGGAATTAACCCTAGTCCAACACTCCACTTACATGGAATTGGTAAGCAAAGTGGCTAATAGAATTGCCTAGAAAGAAAGGGACTTTCTTTTCAATAATCACATTGCAATAAATTCTCACATATGAACACTTGAGGATTGTAAGCAACTACAAGTTCCTACAAACTCCATCAATTTCAAGATCAAGAGAGAGGAAAGAAGGGGAAAGCTTTTTAGTTCTCTACAACACACCTGGATTCAAGTTCTCCAAAAAAGATCAAGCCACTACAAAAAAGCTTTTCTTAGAAAAGCATTCTTCACAATCGATCAAGCACGAAGCCTAGAGTGAAAAAATCTACATCAACTCTTTAGAAGCACCAAAATCAAGGAAATCTATACCAACGATTCAAGAAGTTCGAGAAACACACCAACGGCTCTCGTCTTTACTGCATTCGACCATTAATCATAGATTGCTCATGTCATCGAGCAGAAATCAAAGAGAGTTTAATTCCCTTGAATTTTCTTTATTACAAATTAATTTTTGTAATTTGTCTCCATATTTTGTGTTAATCAAATACACGAAATTTGTGTTGATACAAATATTATTAAATCTATTTTTTATTCTTGTGTTTTTTATAACTTTTCATGTTATTACATAATTTTGTTATTTTATCTATCTTTTTTGTTTTTAAATACATTTAAAATATTTTAAGTTTAGTTATTTACAATATTATCCAATTATTTAAACGATTTCATTACTTAAAAATTTAAAATATTAATTATTTACTAAATTTATTAATTTGTAAAATTATACTCTATACTGTTATTATATAATTTCTTTATTAATTATGTAAAATATAAAACTATTATTAGTAATTTCGAATATTATGGAGTATATTATAATTAGTTTTTTATTTTATGAAATTTCTAAATTTATTAAATTTTTTTTTATGTTAAATAGTTCATTATTTAAATATTTAAAATATTTAAAAATTTTCACCATTTAAATTTTATTTATTTTAGTTATTACATAAAATTAAATATTATTTTATATAATTATTTAGCTATTTTTAGTTAATATATTTAGTTATTTAAATATTTAAAGAATATTTTTATAACTTTAAATTTTAATGTATAAATAAAATTTAAATAGTTTTGTTATTTGAATATTTAAAATATTATTTATTTATTTATTAAATTGAATAATCCATGAAATTATAATTTATATTGTTAGTACATAATTTCTTTATGAATTTTGTAAAATATAAAATTATTAATAATCTGAATATTACTAAATCTATTATAAGTATTTTTATGTTTTCAATAAATATTTTAAGGCCATTAAATATAATTTAAGAGGATAAATAGTAATTAAAGATAATTTAAGAGAGAAACTCTCTCATAAAGTAGATATAATTTAGGAGAAAGTGGGGGATAGTAGTGCCACATGGTTAGACATCATCAACACCCCTTTCTTTATCTATTGGCTGTTCTTAAAATGACTTGGAATAAAATAAAATAAAAAATTCAAAAAGTAAAAAAAAAGATAGATAGATAGATAAATAATAACTGAGGTACTAAAAAAATTGATTTGCATTTTACAATGATGGTTCAACTCGGGTGTCTTGTTAAAGAATATTGTTTCCTTGAATGTATTTTCTGCCTTTTTGGGGTTCATATCTTGAATAAAAAAAAAAAAAAATTGTTGCTTCACGTATTCAATAATGCAAGGAGGCCAACCTGGGCATGTGGCATATGTGGACTTCTTGGCCAGCCATATCCAAACCACAACCATATAAAACACCGCACCACTACATGCTCTTTCCTAGCCAAATTTTCAATTCAATATATTTATATATTTCTTATACACATTGCTTTGTTTATCCATATCCTGCTGCCATTCTTCATTTTCCACTACTTAGAAGAATGATAGAATGTTGGTTCGCATATGGTTTAACATTCAGTTTTCTTTTCCTTTCTTTTTCTTTTTTGTTCCTCTCCTGCTAATCAAGGTAAGAGATGGAATTTCAAATGTTAGAAAAGCTTTACTGAAGCTGGGTTTGCCATAAATTCACTTCAGGAAAGCCTGTAATAGGGAATCCTTTGATATCTGATGGAATTCTGCTTTATAAGAGAGTATTCTTTGCAATTTATTTTTCTTTTATTTACTGGGTCTCTGTCTGTGGAGTGTCGAATTTGAAGCTGCAGGTGGGTATTTGAATATTGATGCAGAGAAGATAGCATGGCCCCAGAACAAGGACTACAATTTGAAAATGCAGGTGGATAGTTCTAGATAACTGAGTTTTGATGTTAATTCTGTGCACTATATGCATCCTTAGATTAAGCTGGATCTCAAGTCTCAACAAGTCTCAGGCTCTTAGCTTTTTTTCAATTCAAGCACTCGTGCTTATAAGGGAAAACCCCAAACCTAGATTGGAGGAAGAAGCAAATCCAATACATAGACCTAATTTCAAAAGAAAAAGGTAGGTCTACTTCCAAGTTCTAACAGCTTGGAAAAAGAATAATTACTTGGGAGTTAGGACCTGCTGATTACTGAATCAAATCTTTAGAGAAGGTTAACTGATTTTTTGAATTTTAGGCCAAGCCCCGTTTGTCATGTCTTGCCGTGTGGTCTTTCGGTTGTTTACAAGCAGGCAGACTATGCTGCAGTCTTTTTCCGTAGAAAGATGTGTGATAGCCAAACTAGTTTCGAGCTGCTCAAATCTTCATGCAAAAGCTCAAGTACATTATTAAAAGAATATCAAATAAATTAAAAAAATTACAATAATTTGAAAAAATACTATACAACCATTGAGTATACAAAAAATATTAATTCATCATTTTCTCCTATTGCTCTTGACTTTGAAAAAATGCTATACAACTATTGAGACTTGAGAGTATGAGAACTAAAGAAGAAATTAAGAGAATTGTTGAATTGGTGTGATGAGATTGGTGGAGAGGTATTTTAATTGTTGGGAGAAATATTTTAGTCATTGTAAGTTTGTTTATCACTTTACCCAAAATGCCCCCAAACTAACTATTATATAACTATTGGGGGCATTTGTATCATTATTTTTCTCCCCCCAAAACCAAAATACATAAATACCCCTATATTGCTGTTTATAGCTGTTGGGGGGTATTTTTCTATAAAAAAAACCCAAAAAGCTGAAGCTAACTGTTGGGGACCCCCCAACGGCTAGTTCATCGGATGGGCCGAGTGTGGCCCGCTACGAGCACGCAGGCTGTGCCATGTCGACCCGTGATGGACTGTGTGCCATGTACCGTGCCAACACATGAGCCATGTGTGGCACGGCATGCACAGTCATGCCATGTCATGCTGCCCTGTAGACCTGGACCCCTAGGCCCAGCACAGCCTGGACCATCATGCTGGGCCTGGCACGGCCCACATGCTGTCATGCCATGCCATGCCATGCCGGTCCGATTGGCCTACCCAGCACCAGCATTCTAGTAACTCGGGCCGAGCCATCAAAAAATCAAAAACCCAGATGTTGAATTCAATCCGGGCCCGAGTTTATGGTGGGGAGATGAAAAAGTCCTTCTCGAAGCTTAGAAAATGACTCTGCTAGCAAACATATTCACATTTACTATGTTATATAAATAGCATGTAGATGATTTAAGTAATATACAGGTAAGTACGGCCTGGTCTGAGAACCATCCTAAATAGTCAGGTTAGGTCCTGACCCAGAACTCTGGATTGAGCTCAAGCCCACACTAACTCGATCTCAAAGACGAGGGCTGGGCTCAGGCCTGCTTGGTAATTAGGCAAATTTATTCTCTATGGGCCCGAAATAGAAAACTGATTTTCTACTCCTTAAAGAGGTTTTAGGACAGATTAATTGAAAGTTGAGAGTTTTGGGAGGATAAGTCGAATTTCAATCTTCTTTTAGAATTAATAATCTTTGGGTTTGGAGTTTGGACCAAAGAGATGTTAGAACATTAAAGAAACATCATCACCCAGAAAATTTATTTCAGTAACACACAAGGGAGCCCTCCCATAAAGCCATAACCCATCTAACCCCATGCTATCAGATCTCTGGTCCAGTTAATTTCCTACCTAGACCACATCCAGTGGGGACCCAGTAGGCATTCAAAATAATAAAAGAAAAAGAAAATTGAATAAATCTTACTAAGTTAATTCATGCATTTAAATTTGTTACAATTTTTTTACATGCCAAGACATTGCTTCTTGATATTCTGGAGCATGTCCAACTGGTTTGCCTCCACTTACGGTAATGTTGTTCAAGATCTGTTTCCCCAGGCATACAGAAAGACCACCTTGATGTAAGAATTAGAATGGCTCACCATAGAATCCATAATTCCAAGAATGGCAAGATCAGAGTACAGAAGCATAAGCTCAATCAGGAACCCTTGACGCTGCAAACAGCAACAGAGCAAGCTGGTTGCAGAATTCCATACTATCTTCAATATACAACAGAGAAGATTAATTAGCAGGAGACCCTCCACTCATCCTCAGAACCATTACAGGGGAAATATTTCCTCCCATACATCCCACTACAAATTACAGAGGACAAGCCCTCGGATCCCCTTAAGTCCATCCAGCAAAAAGTAATACCCGACACCTCTCATGACAGAGGTAATCTCACCCATGCTCAATGAGGTATCTTTCAGCAATTGCAGCATGAGTTGCAGCACCTATAGGCAGAACATCTTCATCAATCATGAAGTAGGGAGAATGGCCAGAATGTGTTGAACCCAATGTCTCATTCATCACACCTACATAGAAGAATGCCGCTGGGACCATCTCTGAGTAAAAGGAGAAGTCCTCTGCACCCATCATTGGTGGCACCACAATGAAATTCTTAGCACCCACCAAGTCAATGGCCACCTTCCTCACATGCTCATACATATGCTCATCATTTACTGTGGGAGGGTATATCTGTGTCTTCTTCTCAAAGAAGTCAACAGTGGCTGAACATCTGTAAACACTAGCTTGCTCTACAATAACCTGTTTAACAGAAGCAGGGATTGTAAGTACTTGGTAAGTAAAGGGCATGTGAAAAATATACAAGGCATATCAAAGACCAAGAACTTCATTTCGGAGTTAGAACTATGCCATCACAAACCTCCTCAATTCTTTGCAGGAGCCTGTAGAAACTTGCATTAGAGAAAGCCCTTAATGTACCAGATAGGATAACAGATTCAGGAATAAGGTCTAGATTATTTCCTCCATTAAATGAAGCCACTGAAACAACCTGCAACAAGAGAAAGACCATAAAAACTTTGGAATATCCATGAGCAACAAGAAATACATCACAGATGAACAATTGAAAAGAATTCAAATAAGTTTGTGCTAACCAAATCCTGAGGTAGCCACAAGAAAATTTTTCTTTTTCAGTAAAGGACGAGAGCGGGGGGTGTACAAACTGCCAGTTTACTTTCCACGTGGAAGAGAGAAGCATATGAGGGACATGTAGAGTGGAAGCTGAGTTTATTTGGAAGGAAAACATAGAAAATAAAATTTAACATCTTTGGAAGGAAAATGTGTTTTCTTACTTATTAAAGTAAAGCCTTCCATCACAAAAATAAAAACAAAAACGTTTTCTGTAATTATCCAAGGCTTACTAATTTTAGTTTCGGCATTTCTTTTGAAAGGCTAATGATTCAGTTTGAAGTTGTTAACATGAAAATACAGTTTTAAACCCACGATCATACCAAATGTATGTTTTAGTTGTATTGTTTAGATAACCTGTAGGATCTATTGAGCTACAAATTATTTATTTCAGAGGATTACTTTCTAGCAAACTTCCAATTTTCCCTAGTTTATTTCTCCTTTTCAAGTCAACCTTCACTCTGTAGGAATCTGTCTCACATCAGATGCAAAACCTGACCCATAAATGCATAGCATCTTAGTTCCCCCAAAACATAACCATAGCCATAAAGTGATTCACTATTATAATGCTACACTTCAGATCCACAACCACAAGAATTCCCTCTTGTCAATGAGGAACTACTTCTTTTAATAATTTTTTGAAGGTGATATTTTAGACCCTAAAAAGGTTTAAATCGAACTCCCATCTTGAACTCCAAAGGATGACCAAGAAAATAAGTCATAAGGTATTACATAGTTATAATCATTTCGAAGCCTATATAAGGAATTTGACCACTAATTCTTTTTTCACAAGTTAAAAAGATGGATATACTTCCCATTCATCCTTTGGCCATAAGAGAAGGTTTGTATTGAATTCCCATTTTAAACTCCAAACAAAGGGCTGCTACCAATTTCCATCCCAGCTATCCAGGGTCTTGGGAGGGGTGTACTCAGATGCAGATCTAACTTTGGCATTCTTTTCACAAAGTGGCCTCTCTCAGACTCAAACCCACATCCTCATGTTTGTCAGCTTGAGATTTTACCATTGTACGAAGCAAAGGACTAGTAATTTTTCTTCCCTAAGTTAAAAAATGAGCATTTATCCATTCGTTTCTTGGCAATAATAGAAGAATTAATTTGAAAAAGCATGTAGAGGAATGTGAAAAGACCTGCGAGTCCAGAGGATCTGCTTCACGAGACACAAGGTTCTGTAAGCTGATTACAGCAGCTGAGGCAGCCAAAATGGGATCAATAGAGTGGTGTGGGCTCCCTGCACTGCCCTTTTTTCCACTTATTATGGCTCTAAAGAAGCCACATCCAGCAAGCAAGGGACCAGGCCTTGAACCAATAGTCCCACTAGGACGCTCATGCGATACATGAACAGCAAATATGGCCTCCACATCCTCCAGAGCCCCATCTTGCATCATTCGCTTGGCACCATTACCAGCTTCTTCTGCTGGTTGAAATATAAGAATCACAGTTCCCTATTGAAAAAATAATGGGTCAAGAATCATGAAAAGATAAAATCAGCTAGAAATATAAACACATTATATAACAAATAAAATCATGTACTATTCTAGAATACACTTCCGATGACAGACACTTTTTTTGATAAATATGACAGAGGGTGGGCCTTGGCACAATGGTTGGGTTTCTCCATTACAACCTGGGTGATCAGGGTTCAAATCTTGCAAACAGCCTCTCTGTACGTGCAGGGGTAAGGCTGTGCACATCTGTCCCTCCCCAGACCCCGCATTGGCGAGAACCTCATGCACTGGGCTGTCCTACACTTTTCTCATGCTGTAGCATGAAAAAATGCAGCAAAGAGAAAGTCTTAAGCCATTAAATTCCGCCCATGGTTTCCGGACCAGAACAGCAAGACTACACATTGCTCTGACATTCACAGGAAGTGGAATTGATAATTCATGTATGGTTTGCTCAGTAAAAAATGACAGAAACCTCTCTTAGGTTAACATCAATTCAAACATGACAGAGATCTGTCAGAAAACTGAATGAAAAATTGTCTCCATTTTTACTTTAACCTGCCTCAAGTTTCAATTATAATACCACCAACTTCTATTATTATCTAAATGTTTTTAGCAATACCCCTAAGCGTTCTTGCTTCTTGGGTATTCTGGGTGGTGCTTCCTTTCAGCTATGCTGCTTTAGAAGGGAGTATTATATGAAATAAATTCTTGAGCAATTTCTATATCATTAGAGAAAGGTTAACAAACAGTTAAAGGTTTCTATCTAAGATGGAAGAGATTCAGTATTATAGGGGAACTTTTCTTTGTGGGGGGGGTAAACTGGTAGGGGATTTACAATTCCAGCTTATGGGCAAAGTTAGAGACAATTTCTCATTTCCGTTCTTTGTGAAAATGAAACGCTGGAGAAGTGCAACAATTTCTCATTTCCATTCTTTATTTTTTGTTTTTCTTTTTATTATTATTATTATTTTTTTGATACTCTATTGAACTACAGAACAGGACTAACTGAAACAGTTGAAACTAGGCTTGCAATGAAAATGATGTATGATACATTATTTTTCATTTCTTTCACTTTAGATTCTCTGGAAGAGTGTAGGACAAAGGCAAGATCACAGTCATGATGCAAAATTAATAAAATATTAGAAAAGGAACAAACTGTGAGAAATTAAAAAATTATAAAGTGTGACTACTCGGGGCCCTATCCAATATACAGACAGGCAGGTTCATGGAATCCACTGTTTAACCATGCAAGTTTATTGAACCCACTGTTCGTACTTGTAATTTCATGAAATTCATTATTGAACACTGCAAAACCACCAGGGAAGCACCAATGCAAGTACTGATGTTGCACTAGAAATTAACTGAACCACAGAACCTACCGATGCCGTTTCTAATTATGCAAAGCAATTTGTAGACCCCGCACTCAAATCAACCCCTTGCTTTTCTTGTCCGGTTCTTTTTTCTCTTTCCCGGTTGTATCATATATTTGTTACATATGCTACAACATCCTCATCTTACAAAAGTGCGTCTATTCTGTTCTTGTTAACCCACCAGGACATTGTTCTTGCTACAAGCAACACAATGTGGTAAAATTGATGAAGACTAAAAAAGAAAAGTTTCTGAAGATTAGCCTTTCTCCAAGAGACTCTTGCAGAAATTCTATATCCATTTACGCTCTTATAAATGAGTATATAACTACAATTGGGAAAAAATATTATGGAATCTGAATGATAAGAAAAAAAATTGCATAAATGAAGCATTACACTAAGATAATTGAATCTATCAATTCAAATCTTCAACCATCCTTTCCAATACTGTCATTTTCATAACTTCCACCAAAAGAACAACAACCAGACAACCAGTAATGCAAAATTTATAATTTCAAGCAAATGGGTGAAATCACAGATAGGCTAAAAGAAGGAGACAAGTTGCAGACAAACCTTGAGATTAGGCTCCCGGCTCTTCAATATCTTGGCAGCACCAAGAAGCATGGCTGTGTGGGCATCGTGGCCACAAGCATGCATTTTTCCTGGGATTTTGCTTTTGTGCTCCCACTCCACGGCTTCCTGCAACAAGTTCCTCATCTCAATGAAAATGGATCTCCTCCATTCAACACTCTTTAATCCCAATTCCAAAACCAACCCAAAAAAAAATCTGTAACGAAATTAACTACCATGTAGAGACCAGCAAGCGTTTAAATAACAGAATCATCAATGATTTTTACTAAAAAAATGAATAAAATATCGCTTCTTTGACCAATCTGTAACAAAATTAACTACCATGTAGAGACCAGCAAGCGTTTAAATAACAGAATCATCAATGATTTTTACTAAAAAAATGAATAAAATATCGCTTCTTTGACCACATTTTCTTTCTGGTGCAAAGCTTAATATTTTTAACTGAATAAAGAATACCAAAAAATTCACGGAACAGAACTCTGCAGAAGAAAAATTAATTCAAGATGGAGACAACCGTACCACCCACCTGAAACCCAATTAACATTAAAACCCCAACCACCGTGCCTCAAAATTGCACCGAAAATTCCGATCCAACGGCTTAAATATCAATAGTATTGTTCTAGGTCGTTGCAGAGAGAAAAATGAAACCCAGAAAAGACCGACAAAACCGACAAATTTTACAGGGGAAAAAAAAAATAAAAGCATAACCTGTAGTTCTAATCGAAGGGTCTCTATTTTTCCAATGAAGCAAAAAAAAAAAAAAAAAAAAAAACCAAAACCTGAATTGGCAGAGCATCCATGTCGGCCCTGAGCGCAACGAAGGGGGGGCCACCGGTTCCAATGGAAGCTCGGATGCCGGTCTCGGCCAAGGGAAAGCGATAACTGATTTGCAGCTTGTCCAACTCGTCCCGAATCAACCGACTCGTCTCGAACTCCTGAAAAGCCAGCTCTGGGTGTTCATGGATTCTCCTCCTCAACCCCTTAAGCCAGTCAACCGTCTCCGGCCGCTTCGCCAGCTCCAGCACCTCCTCCGAACACCTCTTGCTCCAAACTTGACAACCGGGTGGCGACGAAGGAGGCGACAAGACATAAGACCGAGACGAACTTCTGTTCTTGAGTAACAAATCCTTGGAACTGATGTAACCTGCGGTTTCGAAGATTGAGTACGAAAGATCGGTGGGAGTGCTTCCTCCGGCGGTTCTGATGGAATTTAGAAGAAGTAGGAAAATAGAGATAGAGATTGAAAAGAAACCCAGTTCCCCAGAAGGACCCATCTTGAGTTTCCACTTCGCATAACAGACGAGAGGTGGAAGAAGGGAGAAGCAACGCAAATTTAAAAGAATGTCCAGAGAGAGAGAGAGAGAGAGAGAGAGAGAGAGAGAGGCGGAGGTCAGACGTTAAAGGAGGTGGAGGAGGAAGAGCAGGAGGAGAAGACCTGAAGGAGAGAGCACCTTTAACTCGTGGGAGGTAATTGACAGTGACGTATCCCTATCACGTGGGAGAATTTTGTTCTTGCCTGAGGCGTCGAATCGCAGCAGCCCCACCACTTCTTGATTGAGAGTGACGCCCGACGGCCCGACCGCCCGCGTAGGAAGGTTATTTATAAATTTCGGAAATTTCCACCCATTTGTTTGCTTTCAATGAAAAATTTAAAATGTTTTCTTGATTAGTCTCAGTTTGGAAAGAGAGGAAAAATTATAAAACCCAGTATACAACATTTGGCATTGTACTACTCTTCCCGAACTAAGCCCTGCATTTTTTTGTAAGATTTAATGCTTTATACAAAAATCTCATATTATATATATAATATTTGACGGATCACGTAATTTAGTGTGGAATAAATTCATACAAAATAGAAAATTCTTCGTATAATTAAAATTTCGGAAGTGTTCTAACATTTGATGGAAAGTAAATTATTTTTGAAATTTTCGTTTTTTATGTTTATAATTAAAAATTCAAATACAGTATATTTAGTATTTACTAATATTGACTACAGATTAAATTTAGAATTTAAATACATTTTATAAAGTGTACTTATACTTACCATCATATTCAATCAATTGCGTCATTCTCTATACGATATTTATCATCACATTCAATCAATTAAGTCTTTTATTATAATAGAATTTGCTAATAATTAAAACAAAATTCATGAAAAATTCAAGGTGGAAGAAATTGTTGGATTTCCATTGGTGATTCTGTCTTATCATTCTTACAAGTGGCAGACCAAAAAAGGGTTAGAGTGTAGCTCTCACCGTCAGTGATCAGCAACTCTTTCAGACTTGTACTCATTGCTATGCTACAATGACAATGCATCATCAAACCACCATCATCCTAAAAGAGATGGGGCCTTAGTTTCAGTCACCCCGTGTCCAATAAAAAGGGATCCAGGTCCATCATAAGTGGGTCCTATCTTAATGATTGCATGTGGATTATAACCATTGATCTCTTTATTCTTTTCTTTTTAGAACTAGAATGGTATCTTATCACTATCTGATAAACTCTTTTTTTTTTTAATAAATTCAAATGGCGTTATTCACACTATGTGATAGACTCAAATGACCTTATCCTTAAGTATTATGTTTTTTGAATTATAAAATAATATGTATATATGCATTGTTGACATCATCTGATCAGAATATTTTTCTTTTCTTTTTTGTTCTTTTTATTAAAGTTTTTTGTTTGCTAGAAGACATCATCAAAGAATGCTGATTGATATACATTGGTTATAATTTATAAGAATTCTTTAATATGAGACCCACTCAAATAATGGGCCCTGACTTCAAGAAAGCCCAAATGAAACCAGAAAAAAAAAAAAAAAAAAAAAAAAAAAAAAGACAAAGCAAACCCAAGTTCTCCAACCACCAGATGGACAACATAGGCCTACACTTCCAGCCGTCCAGCCTTTCAACATTTAAAGAAATTGGGTTTGTTAGATTTCTAAGAACTCCATCTCTCTTTTATATTTTCTTCACTCTCTCCATGTTTAGGCCCATTTGTTGGGTTTAGACTCTTGAAATCAAAAGGGTTCCATCTAAAGAGGACAAATGAAGATACGGTGTGTAGCTAGAGTCCTATTTCCAGGTCAAGCTCTGATTCAATTGATTAAATGCAACCCTCCTTCTATATATGTAGCTTAGAGTATTAAAATACTGACCTCATCATATACCTAGTTCAGTCATCTATTTGACACATTTATTACATATCTTGGATATGGTTGTGTCTGTTTCTGTATTAAAAACTACCATTCAACTCTTCTACCTGACTGTGTTTAATAGGGCAGGTAAGCTTCATAATCACCAGACCCACTTCATTTCAATAGTGGCTAAGAATGTTCTTAGTCAGGTCAGCTTCAGACATACATGATGCTATATTTAATTCACAACAAACCATGCAGCCCAACTTAATACCCTCCTATTTTTGCCTCTATTTTAGGCTGTGTTTGGTGAAGTTCTTAAAGAAATTTCTCTCAACTTTCTGTTCCTCTCTTATTTTCTATCAAACCAAACATATAGCCTTAAGTTAACTAGTCCTTATTTTCCGTCCAGTTTTTTTTATCTCTCGCCCTCCCCACACCTTTACAGGATGGGTAGGGTGGGGTAGGGTCAGGTTCAACCAGGGCAGTTTTGTTCTTGCACCAATAACTTGTACCCAAACAGGAACAACTGATCTGTCTCCCTGCTTCTACTCCTCAATACAATTTCATTTATACATTTGTTACATAATTAACTCTTACAGTCAAATGAAAGGTGAATGTTATTTAGGTGATAAGTCACAACACATGTTTAAAAAAAAATAGTAAAAGAAAATAGCCTGAGTAAGATGTTTCTTACTGTCTAGCTACTTTGTCTTTTTCTTTTTTTTATGAAAATAAAGCTAATTAAGTTTCAAAGGCAAAGGTGAATTAACAATTTCATTACTATAGTTCCTACAACAGTTGGAAAAACAAAGACAAGTCTTTACCCTGGTTTCACATGCAAGGGAAAAGGGAATCTTTAATTAAGATTCAATGTTTATCAATTTTGTCTTGTTGAGAGCGATTTTTCTGTTGTCCTTTCTCTTTTGTCCTTTTACTTTTTGCTTTCATCCCCTCCCTTTCCATGAGTGTATCTATTAGTTTCCATTTAGAAGAGTGAAAGAGGAATTTTAGTGAAATTAATACTGTAATTTAATTTATGTTCAGTCGAGTTGAATTTGGGTTCACTCAAACCAATAATAATGAACCTTAGCCATTGTTTTCCTTGTTCCCCAATGTAAGTTCATTAATTATTCTATATTTTCAAAGTGTATTAATATAAAAAAAATGGTGCAATTTTTCTATCTTATGTATTTACCAACTTCATACTGCAGCTATATATAGACACATAAATCATAAATACTTTATAGGGATTCTCAAAGGCTATGTTTGGTATGAAGGAAACGGTAGGGAAAGAAAGGAAAAGTTAAGAAAACCAATATAAGGTTTGTAAAGGTTTTTCTAACTTTTCCTTCCTTTCCCTACATTTTCTTTCAATCTAAAATACCCTAAATGTTCATTTTCAAGTTTTGCTTTTTTTCTTTCTCTCTTTCACGTCCACATCTCTCTCTTTCCTTCAGCATGTTCCTCTTCCCTCCATATATTTATGGAATAGATTTTATTGGAAAAGACTTTTCCACATGTTCAAAATAAGAGTAATAACCTTTTTTTTATGGAAAAACTTTAATTGACAAAATAAAACTTTGATGAACAGCTGAGAATATTTTGGAAATCCATTAATACAGGGATGGTTATAAATATTTTAGAGTAATTTTTTTTTAAGTAAATTTTCATTCTAGATACATCCCCATTCACAATTAATAGAAAATAAACTCCTTTTGCTTCTTAATTATTAAAATCAATTACAATTTGAAAAACACAGTTGAATGTCGATCAAATAATAAAGAAGAAAAGATTCTTAACCTCGTTTTAGCCCGTTCAAAGAAAATAAGAACTAAAATTTTTAGAGAAAATTAACCAAATAATATAAATTAAAAGCAGCAAAAGAAAACTTAATAAAGGAACAAGGAATAAGGACGGAATTATAAGATAGTGGTTCAATTGGTTGGTTTTAGAAGTAGAAAATTCTGTATTCCTTTGCCCTTGAGTTCAATGTGAAATTTATATTGTATCTATTAGTATAGTTGGTCTGAATATTGTGTTTTTACCAAATTGTCATAGGTTTAAATTTCACAAAAGTGACTCTTTTATTATTTTTGTTCAGAGAATATCTATGATGCGGAAAAGATATGGTATGGAAAGAGTTTTGACCAATCAAAACCCACCCATGAAATTTGATAAATAACACCTTATTCTTTATCATGTTTATGATTCCAATTTATTGGTAATTACTTTTCGGATATCATATCTTTTTCATATCATAGTCGAACCCTTTTGTTCATGAACTACAATATCAAATTCATTTTTAGTTCATTTTATTAATAATATATAATATTTTGATTTTTTTGTTTAATTTATTAATACATATAATTAGTATCCAAATTCAATTTGAATCCAATATAAATCCGATGGATATTAATCTGATTCAATTTTGAATATAAACAAATCAAACTTTGGTCTATTTATATTCGATCTCTTTGCAACCCCAATTTAACATATAAAAAAAATATTTTTAGTTATCTGTTAATACACAGGAAATTCCTTAAAAAATGTTAGTCAGTAGATATCAAAACAAAAGCGGGATCTGAACCTCACAAATGGGCGCCTCACAGGCACATCTACCGTGCATTGAGAACATCTCCCGTGAATAATAACTAATAAATACGGGAGATATTCCCAATGCATGGTAGGATGTGCGTGTGAGGCACCAGGTGTGAGGAACACATCCAGTCTCATCAAAACAATACTAGTTATAGACAGTAGTACCAAGTTGGTTCCTCAGTTGTAGACAACAGTAGTACCAAGTTGCATATTCCATCCAAGGTTAATGAAATATTTTCAGTTTACCAAAAAGGGTAATTAATGAAATACTTGATCCTTGTAAATTATTATTTTTCTTTCTCAAATTCTTTTTCTCCTAGTTTTAGTTTATTGCTCAACTAAATTATTGTGCTAATTTGTTAAAGTTCCATTGAGAATAAAAGCAAGAAGATAACAAAAGAGTGGATGCAAAATACAATCAAGTCATTGTTGATAATTTTTTTTTTTATAAATTTTTTATAGGCTGCATTAGCTGATGCAGAAAATAAAGGTTTGGCCCTAAAAATAAAAGGCCAAAAGTAGTAACCATTCAAGAGCATGTTTGTTGGACAAGCTATGGTTCTAAAATTGCACCAACCATATTGTCATTAAATAATAAGTTACCAAAATAGTAATTAATTTGTGTATAAGACTAACTTCATTGGTTTTATCTTTGGGTAGATTTAGATAGACCAACTTCATTGATGGTTTCTTATTTCCTAATAAACCTAATTGTTGTACCATTTTAATTCTCTATAGTTTTCAGTATATAGTGCATTCTGAAGGTGATGATGACCATCTATTTACCTTCTCAACAGGCTTTGCCATAAGTTCTTTCAAAAAAAAAAAATAAATAAATAGATAAAAGGCTTTCCATAGTGGAGGAATTTTCTTTTCTCCACACAGTTCTGGAGGAAATTATAAGTCTGTAATCCTCTCTCTCTCTCTCATTAATATGGTACTGAGTATGAATGCTACCAAGAAAATCTGTCCCCCCCCTCCTGTTAATTAGAAACTATACAGAAATAAAGGGAATCCGTTTGTACTAGAGACATGAAAATCGTGTATATATGCAAGACCTATATATAAATAGTTTAATTATTATGAGTAGGATTCAGTACAAGAAACTACAGTTAGATATTATAAGTTGGCCCCTTGTAAGACATAAGGACCATTTAATAATAATGGTTGAAGCGACTGAACTGAATTATTGATGATTGCTTTGCATCTTTCCTTGATGGCTGAATGGATGGCAATAAGGGTGATTATTACTGTACACCTAAATATTTCATCACATGTTGATCAAACAAAAGTTTTTACTATGTCCACTATAATATGAGGTCACAATCATACAAGTCATAGAGTTCAGCTATTTCAGCCATCATAATCATCATCAACAAAAGTTCTTACTATATTTCACCATTCTATTCTGTTTAATGGTATTTTAAACCAATTTACTTAAATCTACAAATGGGTTTTAATTAATAATTAATAAACTTGATTTGAAATAACTCTTTGAATTATATATCTCTAATGGCATATGCCCCATAATTTAATTGGTGGTGGGACATCTTGTGAACCATAAATTGACCCCCGATAAGAATTTATTGAAAAGATAACTGGAGTCAGATCAACTTGAAAATGTCTACTACTCATCAGTTCAAAAGGAAGATCATCATCATGCCTATCAAAATTGTGGGTCACTAAGCATGTGGTTGTTCCAGTTCATTATTGTCTGATCTGGACCCCGCTCCTTTCCTTCCCTACCTCAACACAGAAAAAAAGTTGAAGCTATACTTACAACTTTTTTTCTGAATTGAATAAATTTAAAAAACAAAAAAGCTATTATACTATTCTCATTATTTAGCCCCTTCAAAAGAGGCTAATTAAGATATATAGTTTAATTAATTTGTTTCGATTCATAGCCTCCTGACCAGGTCTCCGCCTTATCTTGGCTAAGTCGGTCTTCTGCAAATTAAAAGTATTGTTAGCTTTTGACCATAAGACCGGCACGACATGTCTAATGTCTCCAGGGTTCTAGCTATAGTCAGCCTGGCCAACCTTCTGATCCCATTTATGATTCTCTCTGTTGACGTTTTCCAGGGGTGGGGGTGGGGGAGTTTCTTTAATCCATCTCTATGTCTGCATTTTCGTATCCGTGATTTTCACAGTTAGGCTGTGTTTGGCTTGAATAAAGAATGAGAAAGATAGAAAAATAATCTTTATAAACCTTGTATAAGTTTTCTTGTTTTTTTACTTCAAACCAAACATAGTAGATCTTAATGTTAGCCATAAGCCATTCTTCACTCCTTTTTCAACTCCAAACTAGTTTATTAAGTTATTGTAGAAGCTTTGGAAACCCTCTAAGAGGGTGTTTGGTACCGTGGCGTTACACAAATGTTGCGTTAGCACTTGATTTGAACATTAGAAATGGGAAGAAGAGAGTGTTTTGTACTATTTACAATGTATAATTAGTTATTATTGTCTAAAGACATAATTAAACCAAATAAGATTTTGGTTTAAAAAGGTTAAGACACCTATATGACATTTACATGATGATGATGAAACGTCTCTTTAACATCATCATGAAACCAAACACCACCTAAATAACTTTACTAACACACTCACCTCCCATATAAGTCGATTGATTTAAGATTTGGGCATATAAATTAGCCCATTTTAATAAAAAGGGATAAGACTACTTTAATGAAAAGGACATTTTTATCTTTTATGCAAAACACCTATTAATTAATGAAAGTTCATAAACCATTTGTTGAAAATTAAAAAGGGTGTGCACTCTATGACCATTTTTTCTAGAGAAAGGAATCTCTAAAAAGTTGGTTAATTAACTGTTAAAGGTATTTGCAAACAGCACCAAATCATCTTCAACCTCAACCATACGATCTTCAGCATTTTGGATGAACTTTCTGTAGCTTTGTTATATATATATATATACTCTCATCAATGCTCTAACCCATGTACATATAATGGCCATAATCAGGTGGAATAGAATTTCATTTCGAAGAAGGAGGAGGGAATATTAATGGCCATTCTCTTAAATAAAGGAATGTCATTCCATAGGATTAATAAAATGAAATTCTTCAAAAATAGGAATCAGAATAGCCCATTTCAATTCCGATTTCAGACCTTTAATCCTGAGAACCAAATGGGCCCTAACTCTATGCCATTCAACTGTCAAGCCAATAATGGACTGGAATCCATAAACACCACCATATCATAGTCATCCTCTTATGATGCATGAACCTCTCAGTTTGCAGTCCAAATAAAGGCTAGGTTAGTTTTTCAGTTGAACTTTTATTAAAGTTCTAAGGGTCAATCAATGAACAACTTGGATTCAAGATCCAGGTTAGCATTCATAGATCTCTTCATGCATTGGGTATGAAAGGTCCATGCATGGATGATAAATGGTGACCTGCACTCCATTATTGGACAACAACTTGCCTGAAATGCTGTGGGTATATAGTGTCGACCAGTG
This sequence comes from Nelumbo lutea, assembly GCF_056320005.1. Taxonomy (NCBI): domain Eukaryota; kingdom Viridiplantae; phylum Streptophyta; class Magnoliopsida; order Proteales; family Nelumbonaceae; genus Nelumbo; species Nelumbo lutea. Next base: position 41,304,816 of record NC_142688.1, read on the forward strand.
AAAAGCAATTCATTTTGAATTTGCCAGGTGGCAAAGGTGCACATGAAGTGCATTTCACTCGACACCTAATTTGGCTACTTGCAAAGATCACCAAAATAATGCCAGCCCTTCACATCACAACAAACCCTATTCAGCTGGCTTCTGCCCCCACTTTGGATCAACTCCAAGCTTTTTTAAGGCTTTGACAATCTAACAAACGGCCACTGACCACCGACAACTCTCCAATAATACTCATTCAAGCAAGCTATGGAAATTACTTTGACTAGTCATCAGCTACTATCTGCATGTTCCTTCACGTGCCAATTTGTTCTTGAAAGTAGACCACCACAACTCAACACGTGGGTCATCAAGCTAGAGAGAACAGATTAATGTAGGACATAAATACCAATGTGGGTCATCAAGCAATTGGATTTAATGCATTATTGATGAAGCTGAACTAATTAGGCTTAAAGCATTAACAGATGCAATGAATGAACACCTGCACAACACCCATTGGATTTATATTTGTTTGTCTTCATTAAACAAATTCAGCGCCCGAGTATAGAAGAATTCAGTTTCAATGCATCAGTTCTGGTTAAGAAAAGTACTGTAGGCCCTACTTTTATTCCTGCACGTTTTGGAATTTAGACAAAGAACCAACCATTAAACACCATTGAATGAGTCAATTAATGGTCGTTGGGATGGGACCAAGTAATTCTGAGGGACTGTATTTGACAAGACTTCATGGCAAATTAAATATTATGATCACTAGAAATTAATCTACAGATAACCCACCCAACTATTTTTTGTTAGGCAAAAGATACCCAACTTTTCATATTGATAGATAATAAAAAAAAAAAAAAAAACAGTGGGGAATATTAAGCAATAAAGAAATCCCTATTTATAAGCATATGATGATATATAGTAAGCATGATTGGGTGGAATGATATATAGTGTTGTATCATGTATGGTCTAGCTATCTTTTCCTATAAAAGTATTAATATTCTCTATCCCAAGATCAACTTAACACATAATACTCATCTCTCAATGAGTTCACATCCCTCTTTTCTAGTGGCTACCACCTTTATTGCAAATAGCATTTATATAACAAACATCATATTCCTAACAAGTGCCCTACACTTTTAGGGAATTAAAGCAATCGATGGTGAATATTTCTCTTATTAATTTTTTCTCTTTCAGGGTCTATTCCGCTTGAGTCTCTTTTTCTTTTTTTTGCACTTTTTTATAAATATTTAAGCCCTGTTTGATTTGCAGGAATAGGGGTCAATTTGGAATGGGCTATTCCGATTCCATATGTTTGATTGGGCAGAATCGGAATCTTATTCCTATTTTTATTAGAATGGCATTCCTCCATTTGAAAGAATGGCCATTCCCTGTCTCTCTCTTGAGAATGAAATCTCATTCTTACTGATTCTAATTCTTATTTTACTCCTGTCTGAACCAAACAAACTATGAAAATAGATTATTCTGCAAACCAAATGGACCCTTATATTAAATATGAGTTAGACATTCATCAGCTACTATCAAACACATGTGCTTGTTGATGACAAGGAACCTTTTACTGATATGATCTTAGCACATGATGAGGAATTATGGTGGCCATGTGGGCGGATTGATACAGTACTGTGCCTTTTGAATATCTCCCCCATCAAATTTTTATTTATTTTACCTGTAAACAAGCACCACTTGTTTTTGCGCATGGCATTATCAGTAAACAGAATAAATGGGAGGTTCACTTATTCTGTGTTCGATTTGAAAGAAAAAGTAGGGAAAAGAAGGAAAAAATAGGAATAGATGGGAGGTCCACTTATATTGTATAGGCTTCCCTATCTTTTCCTCTTTTCCCTACTTTTTCCTCCTAAACAAATATAACCTTAATGAAAGTCTTCTGCCTTCAAGTCTCCCTTAATGGGGCATCTGCTTTATGTGACAATAGATACTAATAAAATTTTGAACGACTGGTTTTTGTAATTTTACAGTTTTTTATCTGACTAGTGGAAGGATATATACCATGCAGTGCAAGTAAAAAAAAATAAATAAAAGAATAAAAAAATGAAGAGAGAATGACGGTTCAGTCAAACATCAGAATTTATAATCCAAACGTACAGTTGGGATAGGTGCCAGCTCGGAATTGATGTCAATTCACGGGTGGGCATTGGTGTATAAGATAGGGGTAATTGATATTTTGAAATGTTGTAGGTCTACAGTGAATATCAGAATTCTCCCGTGTGAGCATGTTCCTATTTTTCCAAAAAATGAAAAGGAATTTAAATTTTTAAAGATTTTTTACTCTACGTTTTCTGAATGCTTGGACATAGTAATCTACTTTGCACAATTAGTATTGTTAGCCTAAAACATTGCATCATTAGTGCTAATAAAATATTTTGATTTAATTTTTATGGCCTAAACATGAAGCCAAGGCAAATATCAGCATATATAGTAAAGATTTGAGTAGTAGGTTTTTTAAATATATTTTCTCCATATTTGGTGGCAATGTCCCTTAACTTGACACATCTCATGCCTTTTCCAATAATTAAAATAAGAATAAAAAAGTGCCATAATTTGATATAAACAATGAACTTTCTTGTCATCATTTCAACTAGAGATGTTCACGGGTCGGGTTGGGTCGGTTTACTGAGATTTTTTCAACCGAACCAACCTGGTCGGGTTACCTAAAATTGAAACCGAAACCGATCCTGTGTCAAGCAAAACCAACCTGGTCGGTTTGAGTCGGGTTGGGTCGGTTTCGGCTCTAAGTTCAACCATGCTTGAGAGTCAAATTGTGTTAGAGATTGTGTTTGAGTTGAGGGGCTAAGGGGGGCGGGCCAAGTTAGAATAGAAGTTATCAAGAAAATAGAAAGAAGACTGAAATTTGTATATTTCAAGAAACCTTCTAATCTAAGTAAAAAATGACACTTAATTATAATTGTAATTGGTTGCCTATTTGGTGTAAAAGACCATAGAAACAAGGATCCTTTGATTCTTTTCTTTAAACTATTCCAAAAAAAATTCCTTGTCTAGTTGTCTTACAATGCTTGCCATTAATGTCATTCCAAACTAGAAGACTAGAAATTAAGTTAGGTTATAAATAGGATAGAGATAACTTAGTTAAATAGGAACTAAGTAGGTTGTAACTACTAACTAGGAACTAACTACTAACTACTAAGTTGGTTCGGTTCGAATCGGTTTTGATTTTCATACATGAAAACCAAAACCAACCCAAACCATCGGTTTATAATTTTTTACAACCTGAAACTGACCGGTATTGAAGAAAACCCGACCAACTCGAGTTGGGTCGGTCCGGGTTGGTCGGATTGGGTCTTCTTATGAACAGCCCTAATTTCAACAGAAAAATATTCATTCACCTCCAAAGAAAAGGCTGGAGAGTTGGGGGAGAAGAAAAGAAGAAAAAAAGATATCCACCAGTCATGTTGATGTCTACCATGAATGGTGCAATCCTTGAAGCATTGGTGGATTATTGACCTTGATATTTGTCCAAAGTTTATCAGATTTTGACTATTTATTTTTCTCAGAATTTAATAATAAAAGAATATAAAATAGTATAATGTATTAATAGTAAACATTTATAAAACTTCAAAATAAAAACATAAGGCAGAAATGGCTGAAATTTAATTCTAAGACTTAAAATCTTGACCTGATCCAGCCTTCACCACTCACAGTATTTCCCTAGAATTTTCTAGAGTAATGTTGGACCAACCATATTGCGCCACATCAGCTAACTACATATAGGTCCCACGTATTACAGTAGTATTAATGTCCAGTTTCCTAATCACACGGATCAGCCAATTTTCTTCATCATTAGAGGTGTAACGTGGGTAGTGTCGGGCTAGCATGACAATTTTACAATCCCTCCACTCTATAGCAACATGTGTCGTGCCAGCACAAGGGCCTAGGTGGGATGTGCCTACCTGGCCTGAAACATATGTACACTTCAATTGAAGTGTCATGTCTTCCTTGATCTTGTGGATGTCTTCATCACCCAACCAATCCTTCAAACATATGTACATCTTCAAGCTTTCGTCATTCATTCAGTTTCTTTTATCATATAAAAACCTATTACTTACACTAGAACAAGACTTGTATGGAACTATTGACACCAAAGGATTAGTAGATCACATGCCATGGTAGCAAGCACTATATAGTTTTCGCCATGTTCTTTCTACCAAGGTAAAATATTAAAATTATTTAATTCCTTAAAATTGAGAGAATCTGTTAAATTACAACAAGTAGAACGTAAATAAAAATGAAGTGCACTAAATGAACTTATGCCTTTTAATTATTAATGACAACTAAATACTATACATTTCAAATAATAAATTATTAACTTCATCTTTTTTGTTGAAATATCATTTTTTATATTTTCATAACAAGATTCAAGTTAAACATCTAAACCATTTTTATAATATTAGGATCTAATATTTCTTTGTTGCAATATAAATGAGAAATATTTTCCCAATATTTTTTTAATTTAATTTTCATTACATTAATAATATTTTAAACTTTTAAACTATTTGTATATTTAAAAAAAACATTCGCTAATTATAAATAATTGATTAATTAAAAAACAAGAAATTTGGTAATAAACAACGGAAAATGCATTAGCTATATCACAAAAAATTTGTAAAAAATCTTTTATATAAACTAAAACTTCCCAAACATCATTAGTTATAAAATCATGGGGTATATTTTCTCATTATAAAAATTAGTAAGAATGTCTTTATATAAAATTCAACATTGTAACATTGAATGATGGAATTCCACCTATTTTAAACATCTTATACAAAAATTTCATATTTTAGACCATATTTTTGGCATAAGTATTTAAATTCTTTTTCTTGTTCCAAAACTTCTAATATATACAATACAATTTCTAATTTTAAAAATATGAGGTGAAATAATATTTAAATAATCTTGTACTCATAAATTTAAAAATGTGACATGTACATCTAATATGAAATAATTTACCATGCACACATGATATGAATTTAGATTTTAAAATAATTATAGTTGAATCATTATTATTAACATTATCAAAATTAATATGAAAAACTTTACTCTCAATGCCATATGTAATATAAAGTATTTAATATACTAGCATCAATTATTGGGCCAAAATGTGGCCATCCAAGTCTTGTAAAATTTAAAATCATATTTTATAAAAGCCAAGATTCATCAATAAAATGGCCCATGACACAAATATAACTAATATTATATTCAAAAGTCCAAATATTAAATGTAAGTGAAATTTAAGAATAATATTTGACAAAGTAGAAATTGAGTTTTCTTTATTTGAATAAAAAAATATTGAATGCACATGCTCCAATAGTATTTATAGAAACTTCTTTAAATTGGGGATTTACTGATTATTGCAAAAAATCTTTCTAGCTAATAAAAACTGATGTAGGCATATTTGATTAGTCAGTACGCCAGACAATGACACGTGGCATTACCCAAGGGTACCCCTGCCATTTCGCACCCCTCCAAGGGCAACGGGGTAAAACTTTCATGATACGCCTCTATAGAGAATTCATTACAGGCACCACATTCTCAGTGCATTTACTCCCAACACATTTATGAAGGGGTAGTGATCGGTCAACATCTCTTTGGCTACGTGGTCGCAATTCACAAGATGGTTACTCGTTGCTCAATACTCCTCTCCCGACTGACTCCAACTATAAAAGGAGCATCACAACTAAAGGTACACTTACGCATACTCGAGCTAGCAATTACTCTGTTGTTGTTACCTCGACATTCCTTTGAGCCCTCGACTAACTTGACCATTGGAGTCTTTGCCCTTGGGAACACTCCGAAGGCCTCTAATGTCCTTTCACTTTTAGCAAGTGTTACCCATAGCCTTCAGACCTCAAAAATTATTGAGGTGCCCTCGACTCCAAATTTGGCAACAACAATTGGCAATGTTTGTGCCAAAAAAGCAAGACCTTGCTTCCAAGCCCACACCATAATAGTCCTGACTGATTAACCTCCAAAGATACTTTAGAAACAACAAACCTTGGGTCAGTTAACAAAATGGGCTATAAAGTTGTTAGAATTTAACATCCACAACCAATCGAGGCCTACAATCAAGGCACAAGCACTAGAAGATTTCTTGGTTGAACCTCGACCCTCTTGGACTTTGTATGTGGACAAATCCTCCAACACTAAGGGGAGCAGAGCTGGCCTCATCCTATTAACTTGTGATGACAACAAACTGGAATATGCGCTTTGGTTCGACTTTCTTGCTTCAGACAATGAAGGCAAATACAAGTCCCTATTTGTCAGTATCTAGTTGGCCAAATACCTCGGAGCTGAGCATATTAAGCCTTTAGTGCATCACAGTTGATTGTGAACCAAGTGAGTGGAGAAAACGAGGCCAAAGAACCCAACATGGCCAAATATCTAAGCAAAGTTCAAAAGTTAGTCAGATAATTATTATGACATTTCGCTTTGCATCAGGTGCCACGAGTAGAGAACTCCCAAGCCAACGCCCTTTCCAAGCTAGCCAGATATTGGGGTTGACCCCCAACCGCACCATGCACATGGAAAACTTAGCACTCCCTAGCATCAAAGAGAAAAAAGTGTGCTTCAATTCAGATTGAGCCTTGTTGAATGGACCCCATACTTGCCTACTTGCGGCATAAGCAACAACCACAAGAGAAAAATGAGGCACGAAGAGTCAGATTGCAATCGACATGATATGTCATATTGGAAGACAAGCAATGCAAAAGATCCTTCACAGTTACCTACCTTAAGATGCCTACATCTAGACGAGGGAGAATATGTATTAAGAAAAGTCCATGAAGGCCTCGGTGACAACCATCTGAGGGGTAGGGCTCTAGCACTAAAAGCACTAAAATAAGGATATTTCTATCATTTCATACAAAAAGATGCAATTAAGGTAGTTCAAAAATGTGACCGATGCCAACAACACTCTAGCATATCCCATCAGCCTGTCATAACCCTTACGGCTCTCAGCAACCCTTAGCCCTTTGCCAAGTAGGGATGGGTGTACTTGGACCCTTCCCTCCACTTACAGGGAACAAAAAACACCTCATCGTGGTAGTGGACTACTTCACGAAATGGGTAGAAGTTGAAGCCTTGTTGACCATCACAGTAAGAAACATATAGGATTTCTTTTGGAAGAATATCGTCTGCCGCTTCGGAATTCTGCACATGCTTGTCATTAACAATGGCTACCAATTTGATGACTCCAAGTTCAGAGAATGGTGTACAAGCTTAGGCATAAGGCAAACAGTACGCCTCAGTTTGTTACCCTCAAGCCAACAGACTGGCCGAGGTCACCAACAGAACCATCCTCAATGGACTAAAAGTTAGATTGGATAGGGCCAAAGGACTTTGGGCATATGAGTTGCCTAGTGTGCTATGGGTGTACTAGACGACACTTTGGATGGCCACGGGAGAAACTCCATTCAACTTGACATATAGAACAGAAGTCATCATCTTAGTAGAAATCGGCTAGCCAACTCTTTGGATACAGCCATACAATGAGGCTGAGAATAGTGAAGAACTCAAACACAACCTCAACTAGCAGGCCAGAAGGCACTTGAGAACAAGCTAAGATCAGAGTCATCGCCTATCAACAAAGAACAACAAGATATACTACTCTCGGGTTAGGGAGTGTCACTTTAAGGAGGGTGACCTCGTCCATAGGAAAGTTATTGTCCTTGAACCTGGCGTCAAGAAGCTTGACCCTAATTGGGAAGGGCCTTATAGAATCAGACAAGTGGTAGGACTAGACACCGTTTTACTAGATTACCTCAATGGGAAATTAGTATCTCATACCTGGAATTTAAAAAACCTTCGTATGTACTACTAGTGATACAATTTGTACTTGATAAAGTTCAATGAAAGCAAATGTTCCTCAACGTTTACTATGTATATGTTTGTGTATGTTCATTCTTGTCTTTAGGCAGCCAGAATCCCCTTATCTGTCAGCCTCAACCCGTGGCGTAGAACCTTCTCAAAGTTGGCTAGACATGAGACCTAGAGACTTAGGCCACCTAATTAAGTATGGCCTCAAATTGACTTCGGTCGAGGTCAAAACACCTTAGATGAAAGTAAAGAGCCTAAACTAACTACTCACCTGACTAAGTAAAATGGTATGCATACACTTAAACAAAAAAAAAAAAGTCATGTACTGATAGAGATTTTTGTACAAGTGCTTGAAGGTGGGGCATCTAGGCCCCTTAAAAAAAAAACAAGAAAAAGAAGAAAACAAAGAGAGTATATCAAAAGGGCATGCAGGCCTGAAACAAATATAAAGAGAATTTACTGGGCATCCCCAGTCTGGCCCTCAACCCCAACATTGGTCTCTATGGCGGTCACTTCCTATCCACTAGTCGGAAGAAGAGCATTGCCACCTTAGTCCTCGGTCATCTCAATGACCTCAACTAACTTTTGGCCCTCAGGGAAGGGATCCAAATGGTCAAATCAAAGTATGGAGTTTGCAATATTCAAACCCCTCTAGATATACCCGAGAAGCAAAGCGAGCCAAGTCCCTCTAGTGCTCCAACAAGGCCTTGTAGTCAAAAATAGCCTTGGTGGACAACTCCTAGAGTTTTCTTTCCATTAACTCAAGAAACAACTTCATATTCCTCACCATCTCCCTCTTGGCCACGACCTCAGCCTTGGCCTTCTTTCAGCACTCATGCTCCTTTCGAGCCTGGGGCCTCGACCTATTCCTGCTCCACCTAAGCCTCGACGATCGAGGACTTGGATTGATCAACCTTCTCTTGCAATTGCTTCAATTGTTGGATTAGAACCTCCACCTAGTAGTAGAGACGATGGAACAGGAGACCATATGCAAAGGAACATGAGTCAAACACTAGAAGTTTTGACATAAATTAATCACAATTTAAGAAGGCTACGATGCCTAGCCCAGCCACCTTATCCAACGGAGAGTCATGGATAGAGTTGATACAATGTTGGGTTCATGATTGACAGTAGGGGTGGCCACAAGCTATGCTCTTCACGAGATACTCAAGCCCAATTTATAGGCTCGATTAATAAACGAGTCAAGCTCGAATATATATATAGAAAATAATATATATAATATATAAAAAATAATATATATAATATATAATAGAAATACCCTCCCTCAAAGTCAAAAATAAACAAGTAGTTGTTTATAATTCTTGAAAGTATTATTGAAAAAAAAAACCAAAAAAGTAAAAACTAGCCATTAGGGTATTCCAACAGCTATATTTGAAGCATGTCAGCGTGGCCGGTGGCAGACCTACTTCATATTGGCTGGCTGCGCCAGCACAGCCCATTTTATTATATCATATCATACAGGTACGCATGCCTGGAAATCCGTGGTGCAATGGCACAACCAACTTTAACAGTTATATGCATTGACACTTAAATCATGTCCTTGCTTTTCTAACCCATTGAACCTGTGCTGTAGTTGAAAATTTATGCATATTCATCAGTCACATGTTCAATGCCCTAATTTAATTCAACTCATGCCTCCGGCTTGTATCGTCACATCATTGTCGTCCAACTTCCTAAAATGATGATTAAAAAAACTGACTGAAGAAAAAAAACAAAAAAGATGTAAAAGAAAGAGAGAACTTTATGGCAAAGAAGCAGTAGTGCATAATTATTGCTACGCAATCTAAGGAAGTAATACATTCGAATTCAAGTACACGCCAATAAATCAAGACCAAGACCAACCACTTATAGCCGTGGTCCATCATTTGACCTGGACGAAATTGGCCCAGCTCAGTCAGACCAAGTTGATTCTGCTCTGCGTTTTAAAAACTGCCAATCCTTAAAAAGGTGGTCCATCTTGGCGTTAATGACCGTTTGGGAGGGCTTTCACATTCACATTGTAGCTTTGGACTTTGTAAGATGAGGCCCACCTCACCACCTCGAAACCTCACATGAATCATGTGGTGAAAGGTTCAAGGTTCACAACTCACAAGGGCAAAATCGATGATTGGTGTACGTTCAAGGTTCCTAACCCAGGGTTGAAAGTTGAAACAACAAAATCAAAGACTCTAATTTAATGATGCAGCCCCACCTATTTTTTGTAATCCAATGCCTTGATTTTTCAAGGTGCCAATCAGTCGACTTAGAATTCAATCCTAGCTGCACCTGAGTTGGGGGGTTATAGGGAGACTTGAGATAGAAATCCGAATTTGCCCAATTTGCAACCCGTAATACATATTACAGTCTGAATTTGATACTCATAAGACATTACAGTTGTACGTGCAGGGGAGAGGTTTCTGATGTATGGCTCTAGTGTCTTATATAGGTTCGTGTGGGTAGCAGATCTGAGCTATCGTGTCTGTTTGTGAGGACTTTCGTGCACTGGCTTCAGGTTTCTAAGGTGGATTCCTACACAGAAAAGCTTGGTGAAAAAATCCAAAAAGCATAAATAGTTCTGCTGAAACTAGTTTCAGTATCTTCTTCAAAGCTGAAGCCCTCTCAGTGGCTTTAAAACAGCTTAACTAAAGCATTTGTATTTAGTAATATTACTTCGTTATTTTATACTATTATTTTTAAATAATATTTCAATATTATTTTATTTTAGTATGAGTTTATTATTCAAATAAATTTAATTGGAAAATAATATTTTAATATTATGATTGCATTACTAAATAATAATTAAATAATATTTTAAGAAAAAGAACATTTTAATAACAAAAACAACTTTTATTATTTGCCTTATTGCATTATTTATTTTTTCTTTTATTAGTATTTTAGATATTTTTTACTCATCTTATTTTAATATTTAATTTTGAACTTTTAACTATGTAAAAAACAGTTTTAACTTAAATTTTAATATACTTTTTTGAATCCAACACTAATACTTTAATACATTGATTTAATATTAAATGCATGTATTTAGAAGGTGGAGAGAGATGGGGAGAAAAAGAGAGGGGGGAGGGAAAAAGACGTTAGAATTAAATGGCTTATTGGGCATGTGAGATAGATTATGAATTTAGGAGGAAGTTTTAAGTGGGTCGGATAGTTTAGGAAAAATTTTAGGAGATAATATGATTTAGGTGATTGGGAACATGGGAGAGAGAGAGAGAGATTTTAAGAAGATTTTTAATAAGGCTATTTATTAAAACACCCTTAAAGTTTCATGGATTTAATAAAATCTACTCCATAGCTTTTGTTTTGGTAAAACACCTATATAGCCTGCAATTGATTTACTTAATCAACCTTTCATTAGATGACAGTAGGAAATGACAGTTTTAACCTTAATGTCCATTTGAATAAATTTAAGGGGTAATAGCATAGAAGGGCAACTTTTGGGGTTTAACATCAATAAAAGAAATATATTTAAAAAAAATTTCAATAATAAGTTAACTTTTTAAAAATAATATCAATAAAGGGCAAAAACATTGTTCATCTTTTTCTTCTTGCCATTTGTTCACTAGAGCCGTCGCCCGCCACCGCCTCTGCCTCCGGTAACATTGCCGGAGGTGGCCGGAGGCAAAGGGGGTGGCAGCGGCATTGGTGGTTTCTCTGTCCAACGCCGCCAACTCAGCCTCCGCCTCCGCCACCTCTGGCAATGTTGTCAGAGGCGGGGGCGGAGGTGGCGGCAGCTCTACTGAACAAATGACAAGAAGAAGATGATGAATAGTGTTTTTGCCCTTTATTGATATTATTTTTAAAAAGTTAATCTATTTTTGAAAATTTTTAAATATATTACTTTTATTGATATTAAAACCCCAAAAGTTGCCCTTTCTATGCTAGAAACCCTAAATTTAATCAAAATAATATAAAATGAAAATACCACTTTTGTCCTAGTAATTAATACATGATAAACCACTCTATTTTTTTCTTTATGAAGATGTGTTAGGGTTACTTTTAGAATAAACAATCATGGGCCCATGCCCTTGAACATTTTCTACTCAGTTTAAGTAATCATGTTACTATATATTTTAAGATGGCAAAAGAAACACTTCTTAGTGAAAAAGTTGATTAAGTAAATAAGCTACAAACTAAAATGAGTGTTTTTCTAAAATGAAAACTAAAGAATAGATTTAAGTAAATTTGTGAAGCTATATATAGAGTGGGTGTTCTAGTATATTTAGATTCTTAAGATTCGAATTATTACGAGGAAGGATGATGTGGCCTAATAAGATGGGCTAAACCCCTGACTTGCTGAAAAGGAGAAATGAGAGTCTCTATTCCTTGTTTTACCGTTTTTGTGTGTGTGTACGATCTATCCAACAATAGCAGCAGTTACAATTTTTCTTTCTATATCAACAGGTCAATCAACCCAATAGCAAATTAGTTTGTAGAGAGTTAATATGAGAAAATAGATAAGGGGGAAGGTTTTATCAGCGAGAGGATGGATAGGGGAGGTTTCTGACCCTAACTAATGGAAACAGAGAATTAAAAGGGATTTTATCAGAGAGATTTAAGATGTTAATTAGTCATTTACATGCATTTTATATCTATTTGATAAACATTTACATTTTATGATTGAAAAATAAATAAGTCACATGTGTAGAAAGAGTGGGTCCATCTGAGTGCTAATTAATGTTAGAGGACCCCTACCTCTCTCTGTCCCTAATTATAAGAGAGAAAGAGAGAGAGAGAGAGAGGGGACCCCTCACCTTAAATCCTTCCCTTTTCAAACCATTCATTAAATAAATAGTTATACGGATCAGTCATATATTCTTATAACTGAACTTTTCCGACAGTGGTCCAAAATCTCAATCTTTTAAAGTTGAAATTTGCCCCATGAACAGTGGGACTCTAGATCAACATCTATGAACCTATAGATCCTAAGCTATTTCGTCATGTGAGATATTAGAGTATTAGATTGCTTCACAAGATGGGTTTACTTGGGGACCTGTTCCCATATATTAAATATAATTATTTATTTTATTTTTAATTTTCTACAGAATGTTTTGTGGTCTCCATTTTGTAATATTTAGTGTTGTCATACCTTTAAGAAGCAAAACCATACATATTAACGATCGACCATGGTTTTTAAAAACGAACCGGTCAGGGTCAAAATAGTTTGAACGGTTTGAACGATTAATCGGTCGGTTCAGCGATTTGCTGATCAAAATCAACGGTTTTGAGGGAAAAAGCGATTTTGGAGGAAAACGGAACCAATCAGGTGACCGGTTCTCGGTTTTTCTGGTTCGGTCCGGTTTTGAAAACAGTGCGATCGACCACCCCTTAAAGTCAATGGGTTCACATGTTTCACTAATTCAATCATCTTATTTTATCAATAAATAAATAAAAGGAAAAAAGCTGTTGTCTACATCCCACGTCCACGTTTGGGAGTGATTAATTCATTTTATTAATAATAAATTAAGAAAATTCCTGATTAGTATTATGTGCTTTGGGCCTAGTGTCATTTTAGTTCCTGAGCTTTCAAAATGTATCAATCCAGTACCTATCGTTAATCAATCTGTTAACTAACCGCTAATTGACATTTGAAAAGACACAAATACCCATTGAGTGTCATCTAATTTTCTTTATCAACCATCTACATGTTGATAAAAATGAAATCTCAAATCCTTGCCTCTTCTATTCAAGAAAGTTGGGGTTATGTCTCAGTGAGCATTCTGGTGATCCCAACTTTCTTGAACAGAAGAGGCAAGGATTTGGGACTGTTCAATTTTTATCGGCATTTGGATGGTTGATAAAGAAAATTAGATGGCACTTGAAGGATATTTGTCTTTTCAAAAGGCACTTAACAGCTGGTTAACGGGTTGGTTAATGGCAGGTATTAGATTAACACGTTTCGAAAGTTCAGATACTAAATTGTCGCATTTTAAAGTTCGGGGTCCAAAGTGGCACTAGACCCAAAGTTCAGGATACTAATCTGGAATTTTCCCTAAAAATAAAGTAATGAAATGATTATGGATGAATTTAAACAGTAGCATATTTGATTTTTTTTTAAATATTCAAAAATACCACAAAGTTTTAAGGGAATTGGTAAACAATACAAAGAGAAAAGAAAATAAGCTACTTAGACAACAACATTTTAAATATATAAAATAGAATCAATTGACGGTGACTCAGTTGATAAGTTCTCTAATTGATTGTAGCAGAGACTTGAAATCATATGAGGCTGTAATCATCACAAAGGTTAAAGGGTTATGAATATGAGAATGAGCCCCAGAGTACATCTCAACCATGTATTGAGAACATCTCACAATGACAAATGACAAGCATGGTCCCAATGTACACTGAAATGTGCGTGGGGCGCCTGTGGGGGCAGGGCGCGGATGTGGCAAGCAAAGTCTGGTCACCTTTGATCTACAGCATTCACCTTTGGTGAAAGAGAAAAGGTTTCCACCTTCCCTACAACAAATAAAGAATTGAGCAATGCTAGCCATACAGAAATCTAAGAAGACTTCTTTTGTTTTCTTTCAAATCAGAAGATATATATTTTGGATGGTAGAAAATTGTTTAATACTTTGGCTTTTTTAAGCGAATGGACAGGCTAATAGGGCAGTTCATGTGGTGGCTCAAGAATGACTAATAATTTTCTTCATCCGAGAGAAAAATTTAATTAAACCCTGCTACAGGCCATGAAAAATAGAAATTGGGTTTATCAATGTTTCCTTCAGCCCCTTTAATTTGATAGAGGAAAATATACAAGTTTAATCATATATGCATCACCATTACTACCGTCTCAAGGTTGAGCTTGGATCTTCTGCAAGTAAAAACCGTGTACATACCTTGAGAGGATGGCATCCAATCACACATCAGGAATATCTTTGTACTTAAATGTAAAATTCGAAGATATATATTCTCTATATATGTACTAGAGTCCAGCTTTGCTAGCTGTTAGGAATACAAATTGGGTATCGGATTCTAGTTGTACACAGTATTGGTCTTGGATTTTTCTTATTCAAAATTTGACAAAACCCCAACCTTGGTCTGCCCAAGTTGCACCCTTATTTGTTCTATAAGCATACTTAGTGCTATATATTTATTGTTAAATTATGAGCACTTAAATCATTTAAAAAAAGTGAATGCAATAATTCCTCGAAGACGGTGTGATAGCGATTTCTCTAGCATTGCTCTAAACAGTTTATGACATGATGATATTTATTATCCTTCAAAAAAAAATATTATAATGACGTGTTGATATTTTGTATTTCTAAATGAAAATTTCCGAATCAATCAAAGATATATTTATCAAAGGAGAATGAAATTATCACCCATAGTTCAAATTGGCCAAATGGGTGACCACATGTATGGCAAATCAGAGTTATTGACATTGAAAGATAAAGCCCTAAATATCCCTTTCTCCCAAATTTCAGAAGAATCCATCCCAAATAGGCATGATATCTTCAAGATTTAGGAATATAAATGAAGTCTTTTACTGTTCAAAAATAGAAAATAAAAATATTACTTAAATATGTCCATTGAAATTTTGCAAAACAATGCAAAACTTATAGAGTGTTGGATAATTTTAGCCCTATATTAAGAACAAATAGGCAGCAATAAATAAAAAAAAAAAAAGGCCATCACCCAATGTAGATCCTAACTGTTTAGAACTTTGGGAGGAATTAGACATGATACAGTCCTAACCTTTGACGTTTTTTATAAAAAATAGTCGCTCTCAAACCTGCATTCTCATACTCCTTTTCCTACCTTTTCCTTCAAACCAAACATAGCCTATATGTGATTGATATATTTCATCCAGATTCCATACCCACTGCTCTGGCTTTGTTTTGGCCCTGCTAGAGACCTAAATACAATCCTCCAGTAATTAAGTTTCAAAGGCACATGGGATGGTCTCCGACGGTCCGATCCAAATACAGTTACAGTAGTAACTACGTGCATGTATTTATTTATATATAAAATGCTACGTAGTCAAACGTCACCTTAGTTGCTTCCCATGGTTTCCTGATTTAAAAAAAAAAAAAAGGGCAAAGATTCTGGTTTGGCCTCTATCAAGTATGAACACATATCCTCCATTGAATCTCTCACCTTCTCCCGCGCTTGCTTTCAGTCATTTTCAGAGACAATATAACAAACAAAACGTGGGACATTTTCTCTCTCGACGAACTCCGTTTTAGTCCACACAAGACAAGGATGAAGAGATAGCGTTTGGTTTTTTCCTGGATCAGGATGACCACGGAGTTGACTCAACTCTTCATTTCCACAAAAAGCTTGTCTGTAATTTTCTGTCTTGGGCATGCAAGGGTAAAATTGATGAATATCTTTCTTCTCCAATTTTTACTATTTTACCTGGGTCGGTTTTATTTGTTAGTGATGTTCTATCCTATGGGCCGAGTTTGCTTTTCTACCCTCTTTCCGACCAAGGAGATATCACTTTTCTAGCTGTATTTGAAGATATCTAGCTGTGTAGACCAATTCCAGAGATTACAGACAAAATTTGGCCCAGCAACCACGCTTTGGCATTTAGTGATATAAGAGTGGCATGAACTCTGGGGAAAACTTTATCTCCTATCAAGAAGACACACTTCCTTATTTTTTCTTCTGTACAGTAGGACTGGAAACACATTAACAATTGAAATAAATTCGAAATATTAATAAAAAGTTATTTAAGTGTCCGTAATTTAACAACAAATAATAGCGAAATAAAATTCATGTAGCCATTCCCATATTAATTGTGAGAAGGCCGTGTCAGTGAGGATGACAATGATATAAAGGGATTTTTTATTTCAATGGTCAGTGTGTTAGTGTTTCACTGGGGGTTGCAAAGGAATCTTGTGGCCATAGGCATCACAAATGTTCTCTCCAGACATGCAATGGGGCACCCATCACTATAGACTGAATAATAGAATTGCATGACAAGTATACAGGAAAAAGGAAAAAGGGGCAGTAGCTCTGGACTCCATTTTACATAAAGTTGATGATCACAGGCTTACAGATCCAGATTAACTATACAAGGGCCATTTTGATAATGGCTAAAGTTGATGAACAGAATAACTCATTAGGATAAAATCGTATACCCAATTTCAGCTTCACCCATTAGGTTATGTTTGGAAATGATGCATATAAGTGTGAATATTAATATGTAGAGTGTAAAATGGTTCATATAAATTGTAAAGTTAGATTAGTTTTGCAATGACAAATTTAATAAATGATATGCAGCGAAAGATTGAAGGCTTAATCAGTTAGATTTAGTAGTTGATGAAAATAAACTCTGAATCAACCAAACTGCTGAACTTGAACTACAAAACAAATAAATAGATAGTATAGCAGGAGCTGCATGCATTAGCATTCAACAGTACTTAATAATAATAATAAAGATTGATAATAAGAAGATAGAAACTGAAAATAAATTAATTGAGCCAGATTGTTAATACCAAAGAGATGGGCCATTGATCCAAATTAATGAAACTACCTGTAGAAAAATAAATGTTGCTCAAATGTAAATAAACAATAAATATAAATAGTAGAACAAGAAAAGGAAAGGTAGTTAATAAGTTAGTTCAATTGATATTATTGGTAGAGTTAGTAGCCTTTATAATTGCACTAAGATAACCTGTATCTTTCATATGAATAATAAGAAACAAAATAAAAAAAGGATACCTATAAGATCTCAATTATTCAAGTTAATGTAGTTAGAGGTTAACAAATAAAGCAAACTGCAAAATTTGAAAAAAAAATAGAAATAAAATAAAGGCACACAGAGATTTTTATAAAGGTTCAACCAACCCTGCCTACGTGCTCTAATTCAAACCACCACTAAAGAATTCAACTAACCGATTGAATTTCTTGGGCGACAGTCAAGCCTTTACAACTAGTAGAACTTCATTGGTGCCTACAATACTTTTCCTAATTGAACTTACACAAATACAAACAAAACTCAAATTGGCAAGGCTTTCGAGTGCTTACAATACCTTGTAATTAGGCTTAAATTAGGCACCAACAAGACCTTAAATGTTGTTCTAACATACCTGTTCAAAGATCCTTCACTAAGCACAAGAGTAGATTTAAATGCAAGAACAACCTATTAATAAATAGATATAAACAATTACAGCCTAAACTTATCAATTGCCAGAGCATACACAAATGCTTAGCTTAGGGAGAGAGATCTAAACAGATAGATCATATTCTCGAATGCTTCTTAGACAAAATTCACCTCTAACACAAATGAAGCTCAGAAATCTCTTCCTAAAAG
The DNA here is from genome assembly GCF_056320005.1 of Nelumbo lutea. Lineage (NCBI taxonomy): Eukaryota > Viridiplantae > Streptophyta > Magnoliopsida > Proteales > Nelumbonaceae > Nelumbo > Nelumbo lutea. The sequence continues at coordinate 41,322,949 of NC_142688.1, forward strand.
ACTTTATCTCTTATCTTACTCTGTACAAGTGAAAGCACAAGTTGTTTTTACAAGCTTTGATTAAAAACTTGGCTCTCGCTTTCTTATTTTGAATTAAACTGAGAACCTTTATTTATGGACGATTGAGAACAAGTGACCGTTTTTTAGCTGTTAAAGAGCTTTTACTCTTTTAGAAAATTATTCAAATTTCCTCCAACTTGTTAGAAGGCTTTCCAAATTTAGTAATAGTCATTGGAGCTTTCAAATGGTCAAATTTCTTGATACTAAATGATTACATTATTTTAATAATTGATTACAAGACGAATGAATGAATCTTTTTCCCCTTTAATCAACTAGTTCCTTCTTATCAATCAACTAGTAAACCTATGAACTCAATCAATCTGAGTAGTCAACACATCTTCTTAGACTAGGCAATTTCCAAACCTCAACTATCATAATTAGTCGATGCATCTGTCTTGGTAGTCAACTACATCTTACAATCTTGGCTATGCATGCCCCAACATAGATGCACCATTAATACTCTCATTGCATTTGTTATCATCAAAATATATCAAAATATATAAGGTTAACATAATCTTGTCTAGTGGATTTACACATGCCATCTCCCATCACAAGAGAAACCACACTTTGGTGCTAAATGAGCTGCTTCATTTCCAAACCTCACAGAAAAGGAGAAGTTCACGTCCAAACCAATACTAGTATGTAAAAGGTCTTGAACACGACTAAGCAACATTTTTAGAAAGTCCAACGATTAATTAAAGACAAATCATATAGTTAGGGGTTCTCATCAAAATCTAAAAAAAAAAAAAAAATTGATAATAAGAAACGAAACTGAACCAAAAAATCTGGTTAACCCAACCATCCAGTTCAATGTTGGTTTGGTATTTTGGAAAAATCAAAGGTATTGATTCGGTTTTGGTTAACCAATATGAAAAATCAATGGTTAATTGAACCGACAGGTTTATATAGTTTTGCATGTATTATATATTATTTATAATATAATATATTACATATATTTCTAGTATTTTTATTATATTATAATTATATATTTATTGATAATATATTATAAATTCAAAAGAAAAAAACAAAAAACCAAAGAACCAAACCAATCAACCGGTTAATCATTTGGTTTCAATTCAATTCCAGTTTTCTATTTTCCAAAAACTAAAAGAACGATTTGGTTTATAAAAAAGACCCACGACCCCAACATATAGTAAAGCTTGGGGTCGTTTGTGATTACAGTTAAAATGGCTGAACTGAATGATTCCTTGTCATTACCTTTCTTTCTCTAAACAAGCTCTCAAAGAAGTTGTGAACAACCATGGCAACTGGATCAATTGGTAAAGTCTCAGGTTTGTTGTATAGTGGAGACATGGGATATGAAACTCAACTGTCACTAGAGTTGGGGGGTTATTGGTAAGGGGACACTGAGTAATAAGTTATTCAGTTCAGGCTCTCCGATCGTTATCAAAGTAACTGATCTAACCTCAACTTAGGCACACCCAAACCAGAATCAACCCTCTTTTGAGTTGAACCAGAAAATTGATCTTAACTTATTGGCAAACCGAGTCAATCTGGATATATACCATTTTAATAGCAAAATAGGTCACAGCCATAATTAACACTACCAATTTGTGTTGCTATCAATATCAGCCCTAGACAGCTGTTTGGACTTGAAAGAATTGCTGGAGCCTATCCAATGTTGATATAAAGGCGATACAACATTTTACAGCAGATTCTGACTTCCTACCCAAATGACAAGAGATGAAAAATCTGCTCTAGAAATTAGTGGATTCCATGTGTAAATTAAATTAATGGTTTATTTTGGTTCGTAATTGGAATTAGAATGGTTTATTCCTATAGTTTATTTGGTTCAGACAGAAATTGGATTGGGAATTGAATTCAGTTCAAATAAGATTTCATTCCTAAGGGAAGGGGAGGGAATGGCCATTCCTTCAAATGGGAGAATACCATTTCACCATGAATGAAAATAGAATTCCAACTCCACCCAACCAAACAGTTGGAATTAAAATGGCCCATTCCAATTTTAATTCCAAACCCCCTATTCCTGTGGGCTAAATGGGACCTAATTTCTTTTTTGTACTTTTTATATATAAAATAACTCCTCTATTATAAGTCACATTTGTCAGCCCTAGATATATTGCATCAATAAATGGCCCCTGTGAAGACCATGACAGTAAATTCTCTATTTCCATCCAGCAGGCGTCTGTCCCACTTCATTCACCAGCCAGAAGAAATTTGAATCCATGCACGTACATCAAGTCCTTGATGCCTTAAACTGGAACAAACATGGAATCTGCTGCATTATGACACAATACGGCTATGCCTTTTATTGTATACCAAATTGGATTTCTAGTGTTTCACATAAACAAGAATGAAATTAATACAGACCCAAATGCATTCCTCACTTAATGAAGCAGCTGGTTCGTACATAGAGGACTATCTATTACACTTACCAGAATAAACAAATGATATGTTACAAGTTGAATGGCTAAAAGAACAAAGAAAAAAACGAGGAAACATGAATCATGTAACCGATCTAGAGACAAGGTTTAGATAATGATGAATTATGAAGCACAATTGCATGTGTTCTCAGAGTCCCAAAGTAGCACATTTTATCAAGTACCTTGCGTGCATGTTCTCCAACTTGTACAATTATCAAGTACCTTCACTCCATTTATGCATAACAAATGAAAATGGTATTTGGTTAAACGTCAATTACCCGTGTCATCTCATCATCCACCCAAAAGCTGAGAATGTTATGGTGCTCTCTACCAACCTTACAACCTTTCAGCCTCCCACCTTCCACTGTCATTGGTCTCCATCAATGAGCAAAATGTGAGCTTTTTCTTCCTTACCAAATGGACTCCGTTTATCGTCACATAAGGCACAGAAGAGGAGGTAGGGTTTAGTTTGTGTTCCCTCGATCATGACAACAACGTTGTCACAATCACATTAAATGAAAATTTCCTCTGATTTTCTTTGGTATTGGTTGTACTCATCTATGTTATTTGTTTTCTCTGCCGACTGTGTCATTTCTTAATTTATTTTCTCTGCCGACTGAGTAGATGAGGAGTTGGGATTTTCCCTTCCACCAACCAAGTAGGTGGTCATTTTCTTCAGTAACTTCGAGTTTAGAAGGAAAGGGTATATCACGAGAGTTTGAATTATGCAGGCACACATTTTTTAATGCTAAAACCATGGCGTTCATAAGCCATGCTTTAGCTTTTGCAAAAATTTGAAAGGGCCAGACCAGACCCAAAGCCTGATCTCAAAGCATTTTTAGATGTTCATGGGATGAGCCCATAGCGTGCTCTGTGAATAGGTCTAATCACCGGAAATCAATCTATGAACGCAAATGTAAAATCGTGGCTTGTTTTAAGGTGCAATCATACAATTTTTTGTTTTTCAATGATACTTTCAAAACTACAAGCAAAAGCTCTCATATATGGGGTTAAAATGGATATTTAATAATTTTTAGAATTTAGAACAACATTTTCTACATTCAGAATTGAGAGAAAAGAAAAGTTCATCAATACTAATATATCTCTTAATGTAATTAGATTTTAGAGCAAACGAACAGATCCTAAGTAACAAAATTTATGGAACATGTGTTTCACTTTGGTTACTTAACTAGGTTTAGACAGACGCTTCTGTTTGCAACAAATCCAAACTCAGACAAATGGAAAGAGCATGTTTTGCAAGCACTAAGTGTAAATTTTTTGACGCCAGTCCCATAAATACCCTAAGCTTATCCCAAAAATGATTCAAAGCAAATTTTTAAAGGAGCTGTCAAAATATTTATTAAGTACTCAAGTGTATTTATCAAGTATGAACTGATTTTAGGGGTCATTAAGACATGTGGATTAGTTCTAATATTTTTTGTACCAAGTGGCTGTTTTGTTTTCAGATTTGAACCCACATTTTCACACTTCTCAGGTTGAGATTTTACCATCTAACCTAGTAGCAGACCTATAAAAGCATAGACCTCCGTAGACCCGATTTAAACCACCCCAGGCCGGGACTGAATCTCCTCGGTCCAGTGACCAATCAAAGGGCAGAACAAAGTATTCCTAAATCAAAGGGCAAAAGCCCCGATATCTGAACCTCTCTCTTCTCTTCTTTCTTTTTCACTTCCTCTCAGACTTTAGACTTATCATAAGAATTACAGCGGCTCAATCCCTATCCAAAGGGTACCCTTTAAGCCCCGTGCACATTTCAGTAAGTTATTTATCTGGATATATGCACTTATCCAGGTAATTGTTTCCTATGAAAGATTTACCCAGATAAATGTATTTACCTATGTTCTTTTATTTTCCATGTAAATAAAGAAATGATCATTTTATCCATAAAAGTCCATTATTACAAGGGTTTTTTATCCTTTTCAAGTGTCTGCAACTTTCCCCCAAAATGGGAAAGTTATTTATCCACCTAGGGGATGGGTATCACTTACCCGGGTCCCCACATAAATCTTAAAAAAAGAATATGGGATGTTTTGTCAATAAGAATCAAAATCCCATTGACCAACTTTCTCCCCTCTCAAAATTCAGAAAAAGAATGCCCCCTTAACCGGTTACCCTTCAACTTCACCAAACAGAAACTTCATCCTTCCAAGTCCATATGTGCTTACAGCCCCTGAATGCAGTGACCCATGTATAAATTCAATGATAGGCCGGGGAAGATAAATGACATGAATTATAATACAAGGTATTTTGAGAGAACTTTAAAATACTTATAAAGGGCAACCAAAAAATTAATTTTACAAACTTGTGAAATAAGATGAGGCGGGAGATACAATTTTATAAAACCAATAATAAAGATTAACTGGGTGTTTTTTAATTTTTAAATAAATGTAATGCTGATAAATGAATGACAAGACATATTCGCAAATTAAAAGACCCAAGGTGCATTTTTTTATATGAATGTTCATCAGAAATTTTTGTTAACACCCTAAAATAATCCTGCAATTAATGCATAATTTATATATTAGAAGGCCATCTAATCAAGTTGATTTTTGGAGAAAGGGACTCATTTAGGGGGTGGTGTTTCATTTTCAAATATAGATTTTGATTTTCAAATATTGATGTATGAAAGACAACATATTTGCAATCGATAGATCCAAAGTGAATGTCTTACTGTTGGAGAAATTTCATTTAAACCTTAAATTAATTCTGCAATTAATGCATGTTTATATACTATGCAATCTAATCAAGTTGATTTTTGGACCAAGGGACTCATTTAGGGGATGCTTGGCATCATAGCATATTCAAGAATCAAGAATGGTGTGGTTTAATGTAGCCCACTGCCGCTACTTATCATGGATGGATTTTGTATTACTTGTAGCTGTTGAAAATTTAAACGGTTTTAATAGGGAGATTTCCAAATCCTACAATTCATCCAAAGCGGTTAATTAATTTTTTTTTTTTATTAAAACACTGAACTTTTAATTTTAATTTACTGATTTGATAAATTGACAAGAGACATGTCACATCAATTATTTACAATTAAAGCCAATGAAATCACAACCACAATAAGCAAATCTTCCACTGATAATAGTGGGATTCTAAACCCTAGTATTCTTCCAAAGCAGTTATTATTATTTTTTTTATAGATATGTCACATCAACTAATTACAATTACAGAACATGAAATCACCCAACTTCAAAGCTTTAGAGTATCATCAGTCCATACTGACCATGCATTGTGATAAGCAAATCTTCCACATTACCATGGTACACTCCTTAAGTACTCAGTTAGAAAAAGTGAACACTATGGCTGGCATCTATAGTACTGTCATGTTTTTTCAATTTCTTTGGTAGGATAGTACTCTAATATTAATAAAAGGAAAAATATGAATGAATGTAGGAACAATACACCTACCTGGCAAAAGTTTACTCTGAATATACTAACAAGAAGGTTTGTACAATGGACCAAGTAACCCAATCAAAAGCTAACACATCAGCAACCCATACTGTTATTATCAGAAACTGACTTGTTTATTTCTTAATGGGGTTTTGGTTTGGACATACACTCTTATATATATATATATATATACAGCAGATTCAGAGTTTTTCCATCTTCAAAAACTACTTTTTCTTAACTGTTTAAGAATTGACCAATTCATGTATTAGATGCTTGCCTACAATCTTTTGTATTTCAATATATATCAATTAACATTGGTCTTATAAAAATATCAATGTGGCTGCAATTAACATTGGTCTTATAAAAATATCAATGAAACTAAGTCAATAGTTATCTTGAAGCTTAAAAATGGATATTTTATGATTTTGGAATTAATTGAAGAAAAGATCATACATTTTTGCTCTGGAGGGATTATGATCACCTTCTGCAATGGGATAGGAAGAAAGACATGTTACTCAGACCCAAACTATATAGGGATGGCTACATGAATCATATTTCATCATTCCATTCCATCTGCAATGGATAGAGACATGTCATTGAAGAAAGATATGTTCCTCAGACCCAAACTATATAGGGATAGGGATGGCTACATGAATCATATTTCACCATTTCATTCCATTTAATGCCATCCATTGTTAAATTATGAGCACTTAATTTGAGAGAGAATCTATCAGTTACTTGCTAAAAAGGCCTAAAATACCAATCATCCTTCCAATGGAAAATTAATTGGGAGATCAAAGTGGCCCTACAGTTAAGATCAAAGCATTTTAAAGTAGAAATAGCATAGCAATGGCAATACCACCAAATACATCAGGTGTAATACTAACATTGGAACTTCAATATAATGGACATCATCACTTTGGGAGAACCACAATCCAAGGAGATGTATAATAGACTTGAGGTGGCTTCCCTCTACCTACTAGTGTAAAGTTTGGTTCTAGTTCTATTCATCACTGAAGCTTGTCTTGTCACCACCAATGAAATGAATAAAGTAAAGGGTGGGGTACAAAAGTATTTATTGTAGGAATTAAAACTTTTGGAATTCAATAATGGACTTTTTGCAGAAAAATCAACAAAGCTAGGACTATTGACAAAATCAGATATGTTCGAAAAAAAATACAAAAACAGTGAGTTGTACAAAAAGCTTATTATTTTTGGCCAAATTGCCCCTTTTTTAAAATCCCATCCATTATGGAGTATAATTTTACTTTCGTTCTTTCATTGTCTCTGTCTTTCATGTTTATCTCTCTTTATCTGTATCTCCCTCTTCTCACTTTGTTAGGGCATCCATTTATTTCTCTATAATGAAGTTGGAGGCTTTTATCTTTGCAGAAAATATGGCTTGAGCTCTTTACAATGGGGAGATTGGATTTGTGTAATCGACCACAAATATTTGGAATTATGGGTGGCTTGAATATGAAGTCAGTTTTATTTTGAAGAAGAAAAATGAGCTTGATTTTTGCTAGATTTGTCAATTAATTAAGAGTAAAATCTCCTATAAAAATGCCATCTATACTTCCTAGAGAGTAAAAACCCTAGAAGTTCATCGTTGTCTCACAAGTCTACATGTTGTAGTCATAGAGGCTGCTAGAATGGTAAAGGATGCTTCGCCTCATGAGTCATGAAGGCGTGTGCTGCTCATCTCAAACGATTGAGGAAGATAGAGCTTCCTCACTCACTAGACTAATATTGTGAAACACCATCTACCCTGTGTAATGTCGGATGATTTGTAAATCTGTAAAGCACCATCTAGTTTCCACTATAGCAGATGGTATATAAACTTGAGAGAACCATACAAATCCTTATGTTTGCAGCTATAAATCATGTACCAAAATTGCAATCAATCATTAGTATTTTCAATATTGGATGGGAATCATATACAACCATGTTGTTTGTTTGGTTTTAAAGGAATTTAAGTGTATTAGATCACTTGTGTAATTAATTATTGTAACTAAAATTGATAGTTCAAAATTATAAGCAACCATCCAGTCTATGTAATATCAGATGGTTTCTAAGTCTATAAAACACCATTTGGTCTCCAAGATGGTCTGTGTAGTTGTGAGAATCATATAACACCTTGTGCCTGTTGGGTTTTACATGAATTTGAGAGTATAAATAATATTTTGTCACCTGAGTGAAATATTTGCAACCACAATTGATTATTCAAAACTATAAGGAACTATCTAGTCTTTGGAATATTAAATGGTTGCCAAGCCTGTAAAACACCATTCAGTTTGTTAGATGTCGGATATTCTAGACACTTACAAGAATTGTATACAATTTTGTCCCTTTCGTAACTTATTTCCATGGTGGAGGTTTCATCCTCTTTAGTACTATAACCCTGTCATTTCATCACTCATGTGCTCATGTGGCCTCTAGTTCGGTGGCCTAGGGAAAGTAGCAGTGTAACTGGTTGTTGGCTTGGTGAATAGTAGCAGTGGAATTGGTTGCTGCCACTAATGGCAGAGAAGAAGAAAAGAAGGGTAATGTCAGTGGTAAATAGCGGCAATTGTAAGCTTGTAGCAATGGAGAGAGAGAGAGAGAGAGGGAGATGCTTACCAATATGAAATAAGAGACGAAAGAAAATTCAAACAGGAGTTTCAACTATAAGAATAAGTAGACAGAGAGTAAGAAGGGGGAGATCAAGAGATTGAAGAATATTAGAAAAGAGAGATGAATACGGTCTTATCAACAGGTTTAAATGAAGGACAATTTGGTCCTAAAAAATAAAAAACCTCTCCCACTCGCTGTTTTTTCCATTATTTTCAAAACATAACTAAATCTGCTAATTGACCAAACTTGATCATTTAATATGCAAAAAGTCCTTCAATAATTTATTTAAAAAATTACATATTTATAACAAATGGATCCACATTGCCTATTGACAATCTTTGCAACTTCAAATAAACATGGATGGGGCCAACCATCCATGCATGCAGATATTCTGTAGGGGCATGGGGGACCATGGTCCCCTTGGGTTCCCCACCTAGCTCCACCCCTTGCACAGAGTTTTAGATACCTCCAAGGGTCTCCCTACCAGAAACAAAGGGGAAGTTGTAAATCTACTACTTAAGAAGCATGCCTACCCTAAGTAATGACATGTTTATCTCTCGGATAATAGAGAGGAAACCCACCAAGGTGGCTGTTAGTGGTGGATTTGAGTCGAGCCAAGCCAAATACTTGGTTATTCGAGCTTAACTCGCTGAAATAGTCTTAGGCTCGAATTCGAGCTCGAGCTCGATTTGAGTTAGAGACTTGAGCTCGAGCTCAGCTCGATTCAAAGTTCGCAAGTTTGAGCTCAACTACGAGCCAAGTTTTATTCTAAAAAATAAAAATTATACATATAAAAATATTTTTTTATTTTACATACAACAAAATAAGAATTATTAAAATTATTTATTTTTATACATATAAAAAAGTGTTTTTATTTTACATACAAAAAAATAAGAATTATAAAAATTATTTACTATTATACATAAAAATAAAAACATTATATAAAATATGTATATGTATGTATGTATGTGTGTTTGTGTATATAATAAAAAATTATTTATTTATTATATTAGGCTTACGAACCTCACAAACTGAGCTTCATTGGGCTCGAGCTCGACTCGATTAGCAAACAAGCCTATGTATCAAGCTCAAGTCCGACTCAAAACTCGGTTTAAACCGAATCAAACCAAGCTCAAATAACTTATGAGAAACTCGGCTCGTGGCCACCCCTAGAACTGGCTGTGCTGAAGAAGATTCTAGTTGCTCCCCTCTCTCCTTTCTGTACTCATTAATAGGCAATCCACCCACTTGGTACCAATTAATTAGGGTGTGGGCCGGTTTTCCGATGACCCAATAGTAACTAGTAGTTGAGACGGTCACTCAGCTGATCCGATCAAACCCACATAACTACAGGCTCAAGCATGTCTACCCTAAGTAACAATATGTTTCTATGGCTCTATCCCATGGGGTGATGGAGAGGAACCCGACCAAGGTCAGTCCGGATAAGCCAGATCAACAATGGCCCGGTTGACCCTGGGCTTCTACCGATCTTAACAGGGTCCAGCCAGGTGGGAATAGGTCTGTAGCATGACCCTAAAAAACAAAAAGAGGGGAAGGGAGTGGGGGGAGGAGATACAGATCAATGACTATCTTTGAATCACCCACGATGCAAATCGAAAACTCCCTGAAGAGTCCACCGGGAACATTTTAGAGAGTCGGTGTGTGGGTTGGATCTGCTGAACCCATCTAACTAAAACATGTGCAAATTTGACCAAATACCAAACCCATCCTGACAAAGAACCAGGGTACCCTCACTGGACCTATCCAGCCCTTTCAGTTTTGTGGGCTGGAGCCCGCAGGCCCAACTTAAATGGATCTTAGGTCCATCCCTTGCGCCATTTATCCCATTGACCCACAATGGGCATTCCATGCTTCATGGATTGGAACCCACATCATTGGATAGTTAGTTATACCTAACATGATTTAAAATGATCAATGAAGCTGAATTGTATGATTTGATGTTTCATGAATCTATTGGAACTATCTAGGAAGTTAGCTGAATAGCGCTATCAGGTGATTAATTAATCAATCTGAAATTCTGGACCTTAGATTCGTTGATGATCTGATGTACATCAAACTAGCTTGACTTTGGAAAGTGAGAGATGATAACAGCAGTACTCTACAATAAAATAGTTAAATAGCTAGATTAATTAAGGACAGAGGAGAGAGGAGAGGTGGTCATTGGAAAGCAATGTCACCACACATGACACACCAAACACGACCCAGGCATCAACCAGGCTTTTCTGCCGGGTGGTAGAACAACTGGATTATTAAACCTCCAGTCTGAAATTCATGGTGGTGATTCCTTCTCGGCAACAATCTTCAGACCATGTCAGCCAATTGCAAGCATTTCCACCACACAACCTCTGAGCCTATATACGTACTAAGGCAGTGTCGTATTTTAATCTCATAAGAGATTAAATTTAATGGGTTTGATTGGTCAATTATATGAGAAATTGCACCTGCACACTTGATTGAAAAATTAGCTTCTCTTATAAAATTCAGTTTTGAACTTGTCCCACATTGGAAAATTATAAGCTTTGTTTTCACTATTTTAATAGGAGCTGATTTACACTCCTTATAAATAGTAGAGGAGAGTATGGGGTTTTGTGTGCAGCGCAATGAGGTGCTTTAGAGGCGCACTTTGCTCGCAAAGGACAGCTTTGGTTTTGGTGCGATGCTGACCGTTGATCACCATTGATGAGATCAATGGTCACGATTCGATCCGATGTGATTAAGAGGCACAATTCAAAGTTAACAGTCATTAACTGTTAACTACTTTTTAAACAATTACAATGTTTGAAATTGTGACTGTTCAAGGTACCTTCTTTGAACCAACACCTACCTTTTCTTCATACCTCTTCATAAACTATTTAAGGAGCATGAATCAAACTTCAAAAACACATTTTTTGAAATCCACTTTCTCTCTTTCTCTCTCAATCCAGTCTGCTACAGTCTCACAAAAGGTTTCTTCGGAGATTCTTCAACTTCGTTGGTTGCAAACTCTCGCCCAAGGCTCTATTGTATCCTGTAAACGGATTTGCCTGTAACCCAACAGCAAATTCAGTTAAACTGAGTGGGGGCAAATAATGTTCTAAAGACTGTGTCTTCAGACATACCTTAGAGCTTCTCCTCCAAAGTTACAGTGACCCCATTTTCCTACAATTTTAGAACGTTATTCTACAATGGACGCGGAAGCAAGCATGACTTCGATCAAGATGATGAACCAAGATCTTGTTCGACTAGACCAGTTCGATGTAGCAAACTTTAGCTAATGGAAAGACAAGATGATATTCTTTCTGATCACACTAAAACTATACTATCTGTTGGACCCGAATCTGCAATCACTTCATGAACCCACTGACAAAGACTCAAAAAAACTAAAGAAGGAAAGAGCAAATCGAGAAGATGACTCACTTCTATGTCAATGACACATACTGAATGCCTTATCAGACCGGATCTGCAACTTCTACAAGGAACTTACATCTCCAAAAGAAATTTAGAAGGCCTACAGGCTTCTAGACTTAGAGTCCAACATAATAATTGAAACTAGAGATGTTGAATTCTTTGAAAATAAACTATGTTCTAAATCTACAGAAAATGACAAAGAACCTAAATGAGAAATTCAGATCTCAATACCCGTTGATAATAATGAGACTAAAAGAAAATTTGACACAACTGCAACACCTACAATATGACCTAGAAGATATCAAAGACAATGAACAGAGAAGCACTTAGGTTCAGATTTTATCTCTATTCAGTCAGTTGTATTTTTGGTTGAGGCTGATAGAGAGAAGATTTTAAATAATATACCCAGTGTCCTGAACATTGAAAATGATCCAAAAACCTATAGTGAGGCCATGACCTCTAGAGATGCTACCTTTTGGAAGGAAGCTTATGCAGCACAATCTGGGCACTCCTAGCTGGTTGAGAGTTGGCTCCTAGCTGTGATGGACAACACTTGAGAGGAAGAAGAAGGTGAAGGGTTCAAAAGGAGCTCTCCCGAAGGGAACACTTCGATGGCTAAATTAGAACTCCGAGGAAAACTCAAAAAAGATGCAGAGAGTTAAGAGTGCTGAAAGTGTTAGCTTCAATACCTTTGCTTCGTGGGGGTTGGGGTTCTTTTATATTGGAGCTCGGTCACATTTGGCATAACCGCCACTACCCAAGCCGTTATTGCTAGGGCAGGTGCGGCAGGTGCAGGTTGCTACTACAGGCTGCTATTGCAAGGTACGGACTCGACAAGCGTGTCATGCTTTTCAGAGACGACAAGCAGAACGCCGCCTGTCAAGGGATCCGAGCCCTACCGCCGGGTCAAGTAGGTACAAATGTCAGGTAGATCTCCCTGCAGCTTGCCGAGCTATTGTACACCGGACCACCTGGGGCAGGTTTGCCTTGCACCAAGGTGTCGAGGTACACTGAGGTGCCCACACTGTAGGCGGCCCTTAAGCAACTTCGAACAGGAGTCTCGACGGTGCTACCTAGAGGTGTTCCTCCCTCAGGACACTTAGCCAAAAATCGGGGTGCTCTTTTCTTAGGAAGGGAGAGCTCAAGGCCCTTTAGGAGGAGATCAGGTCTCAAGGGGAGCTTGGGCTCTGAGAGGAGTTTGGGATCTCCCACACTTGGTGGGAGTCAAGGTTGGTCGGGCGCTAGTCCCCGGCGAGTCGCTTAACCCGCCGAGTGGCCAACATTGGACTTGGTGGGTCCTTCCCGCCAAGTTACAGTTGTGCTGTTAGGCTGAGCTGTTCGTCGAGCCAGGTCACGCATTGTTATGGACACACCACCCGGCAGCACACTGCAGCGCAGTCATAGGCAGCAGCACGCACAGCAGCAGGCACCGCCCGACGGCGCCACACAGCAACACGCACTGCCCGGCAGCGCCACACAGCAGCACGCACCACCCAGCAGCGTGCAGCACGCACTGCCCAGCAGTGCGCAGCATTCATCGCCCTGCAATGCGCAACATGCACCGCACGACAACAGCACTAGACAACAGCACGCACCGCACGACAGCAGCACTATGAGACGCACGCACCATCGACAGTAGCAGTAGGGCGGGGCCCACATGATAGCTCATCAGGGTGGGTCCACACTTATCCTACCACATCAGCTCTACTCACCAACTCGCCGCTAGCTTCACCATTCCTTATCCCTTATCCCTTATCCTTATCTTATTATATCTTCTTAAGTAAGAGTTGTGTTACCATTAGGAGTAGGTAATTAGGAGTTTTAGTTTGAGTAGGATTACCCTAGCCTATCCGAATCCAACAAGGAATTTCCTTTTGTAATCTCCTATTTAAGGAGCTACGAATTGAAATAAAGACATTCAGTTTTTCAGTCAAAAGAGAGTGAGGAGAGTTCAGGTGGTCTCTTGGACAAATCACCCATTAGGAGAGTTCGGGTGGTCTCTTGGACAAATCACCCACGCAATTTCCACAATAGGGTCTGAACACAAGGGAAGGCGCAAGGGAAAGCAGGGCTTTATCCCCTTGGACCGACCCGTGACGAGATCCTACACGCGGGCCCATAACATTTGGTATCAGAGCCAAACATCACGGGCGATATGGAGCAACTATCATTCAAGGTCAACGAACTGGAACATAGGCTAGCATAAACCAGCATGGAGGTTCGTGAAGTCAAGGAAGATGTCTGGGAGATGCGACGCCTGCTGGAAGCATTCCTCTCCAACAAAGAAGGGAGTTTGGAGGGAATCGCCAACACAAACAGTCATCGTCCGGACTGGGCAGAGGCATCTAGCGAACAGCAGATCGCTGCCCCGACAGCCGCAGTTATTTCCAAGGATAGTCATTTGGAGTCTTCCTCATACAGCGGCAGCGGCGACCCATTGGGATAGTTGTACCGCTGCGAGCAATTCTTTCGTAACCAGTGCACGGAGGATGAAACTATAAAGTCTCCTCCTTTTGTTGGGGATGGTAACTATGCAGAAGTCCAAGAAACAGGAGTGCGGAAGAGATATAAGGTGGATGGGCAGGATATGGAGGTAACTTTCTCTCAAGCTTATATTGATGGCATGGATTTTGTGTTCATAGACAGCCCTATGTTCCACAATATTGAAAAAAATATATAAGGGGGAGGCCGAGGGGATATTTTAAAATGCATGGTTCGCTTCTGTAAGGCTGCTCTTGAGGTTCTCTTCTATAAGTATACCCGGTGCGTTCCTGTGATCCACAACATAGCACACCGGGGTCATGGTCTAGTACGTGATTTTCGTTATGTGGACCTTCCACAAAAATACTTCAAACTACACGACCTAGGAGGTGGGGAAGACTTCAAGGTCCTTGCAGCTGGCCTGAAAGCAGCAGATCGTGTAGTCACAGTAAGCCATGGTTACACCTGGGGGCTGAAAACTAAAGAAGGAGGCTGGGGTCTGCATCAAATAATAAATGAGTGTGATTGGAAGCTGAAGGGCATCGTAAATGGGATTGATGCAAAAGAATGAAACCAGCTTTATGCACTGAGCTACGGGACAGCCCCTGTTGTTCATACTATTGGTGGACTGAGAAACAATGTGCAGCCGTTTGATCCATTGGTAGAGTTCCAAGCCATGTATCTGGAATTCGAGCTTGAGGACAAACTCGTAATCCAAGAGGGGTGTGATGTTATGGACACACCGCCTGACAACGTACTGCGACGCGGTCATAGGCAGTAGCATGCACAGCAGGCCACACAGCAGCACGCACCGCCCGGCAGCATGCAACACGCACCGCTTGGCAGCACGTAGCATGCACCACCCGGCAGCGCCACACAACAGCATGCACCACCTGGCAGCACGCAGCACGCACCGCCCGGCAGCACGCAGCATGCATCGCCCAGCTGCACGCAACACGCACCGCACGACAACAGCACTAGGCAACAGCATGCACCGCACAGCAGCAAACTAGACAACAGCATGCACCGCACAACAGCAGCACACACCTCATGGCAACAGCACTGCGAGACGAGCGCACCGCCGGCAACAGCAGTAGGGCAGGACCCACATGACAACTCATCAGGGTGGGTCCACACTTATCCTACCACATCAGCTCTGCTCACCAATTCGCCGCAAGCTTCACCATTCCTTATCCCTTATCCCTTATCCTTATCTTATTTAATCTTCTTAAGTAAGAGTTGTGTTACCATTAGGAGTAGGTAATTAGGAGTTTTAGTTTGAGTAGGATTACCCTAGCCTATCCGAATCCAACAAGGAATTTCCTTTTGTATTCTCCTATTTAAGGAGCTATGAATTGAAATAAAGACATTCAGTTTTCTAGTCAAGAGAGAGTGAGGAGACTTCGAGTGGTCTCGTGGACAAATCACCCATTAGGAGAGTTCGGGTGGTCTCTTGGACAAATCACCCACGCAATTTCCACAATAGGGTCTGCAGGCAAGGGAAGGCACAAGGGAAAGCAGGGCTTTCTCCCCGTGGACCGACCCATGGTGAGATCCTACGCGCGAGCCCATAACACGCACACGTGTCCTTGTGCTACGAGGTCGGACCAAATCACCCTCCATCAATTGCCCCCCACTCCCCATGCTGGGGGTACTGACCCAGCGCGGGGAGCTCACGGTGCGTCGAGTGTATTTGGCTCGGCACTTATGCCACCCTATTAGGCAACCCGTTGGCCAGACCAATCTGGCGCTCAGTTCACTCGGAAGGAAAAACTCGGGCCACATAAAACTCACACACAGACGTCACGCAATCTGGACTTCGTCGATGCAAAAAAAACGCGCTAAAATAGTGGGGGACCCTGATGCAAAAAAACGCGATCTGGACTTCTTGAGATCCGTCAGATTGCTTCGACCTTGACCGTTGGTGCCCGGGCCTAGCAGCTATAAATAGTGGGGGACCCTGGTTATTTTCTTTCACCACTAAGTATCCTTCGTCTAGCTTAAGCTCGCGTCTGGAGTCTTCAGCTCAGGTCTTCTAACTTGTCCAGTTCTAGTTCGGTTGCGTTTTTCCTTGATGAGTCCCCGAGCCTCCCTTTCTCTTTTTCCACTTCATTTCATTCAATGTCTAGCGGGATTAGACGAGCCTGAGGTGGGTACCTCAGGTCAGGGTGATCACGTTGTTGCCCAACCTTCCCACGAGGCACTGGTGACCTCGGGTAGGCTGACGTCCACCTCACGCTGAGGTCGGGTGCCAGATTAGTTCGGCCCATCCACTATGACACTAGAGAGACTTCAGCACCTCATCCAGCACTTCAACCTACCTCAGGAATACTCATATAGTCTTCCTACCGGCAACTTCCCTTGGGAGCACAGTCAGGATGAGATCGTGATCTTTAGGGAGCAACTCGTCGACGAGCTTCGTCTCCCTCTTCATCACCTTATCCTCGAGGTGTTGAGATGTTTTAACGTCACGCTGGACCAGCTCCACCCAAACACTATTCGAAACGTGGTCGGGACTATCTCCCTTTTTTTGAATACAGCCTTCCCTTAGATATAGATATCCTTTGTTCTATTCTGTTAATAAAGAAGAGAGCCTCAGGCGTTCTCCCCGAGCACAGGCGGACTTACTATCTGTCCCCTCGCCCGGGCTTCAAATTCTTACATAAACTCCCAAGCAAGGTCCCGGCCTGGAAGCGGGACTACTTTGTAGTTCGGAGCAGCACGGGGTGGCCCTTCCTTACTAGCTGGAGGGTGGCTACCCAAGACCCCGACATTATTCTTGACCGGAAGACGAGGGAAACACTCCATTCATGGGCTCAAGTCGGGTTCGATCACAAAGATTATATTGCCGAAGAGAAACTCATTCAGGTCGGTTTGAGCCCGGGTAGGTCTATTTTTACCTCAACGTCTCACTTAATCAGCTAAGTGTTTTCAAGCTTACTGACGTCGAGCTCTATTGCAAGTCCCATGGAGGAAGAGAGGATTACCAGTTAGAGGCTCCTTTGCCAAATGAAGAAGAGGAAGAAGCAAGCTTCCAAGAAAGCATGCATAGAGCCCCCAAGTACCCCCACCCCTAAGCCCGACCTCCCACAAGTTCCTTCTTCGGGGCCCGAGCTCCCATAGGCTCCCATCTCGGAATCTAAGCTCCCTAATGGCCCCCCCAGTGATAGATTTGGAGGGGGACTTACCATCTCAAGAGCCTAAGGCGGCGGTAGAGCCAGCACTGAGCCAGCTGAGGCTGCTGCCGAAGTGCCTAATGCCGCTAGGGCTGCTACCGAGGCTTCCGAAGAATCGGCTCATCATGCTGTAGAGACGACGGTGCAAAGCTCGGGGAGCCGAGAGGAGGAGAGCATCCTGATCCCCAAGTGTAGCCTTGAAAAAAGTAAAGGGGTTGTCGACCCCACAGAGGTTACAAACTGGACCAACCTCACCCTTGGTCAGCTCAGGGCCCGTGCTGCAACCCACGCTATGGGGGTGAGTTAACACTCTAAGAATCATTGTTTTCCCATTCTTTTGTTCTTCTCTTTGGTACTGACTGACCTCCTTTTGTCAGGTGAACACCGTCATGCACTTGTTGACCCTTCAGTCCGACGGACATCTGAAGCTGGCTGCTGAGGAGTCAACTTGCGCACCTCATACTGATCTGAGGGCAACTCGGTGTAAGATCCATCAGTTGGAAGGTGATGCTGCAGCTTAGAAGAGCTTCATTGAAGTTATATTGTCAAAGAAAGAGGAACTAGCCCACGAGAGGGACAGGCTGAAGGCTGAGGTGAACGGGCTCAAAGTAGGCCAGGAGGCCTTGAAGCTCGAGGTGGAGAGTCTCAAGGCGGGTCAGGAGGCTTCGCAGCTCGAGGTGCAAGAACTTAAGGAAGCCAAGGGGGCCCTGGAGCACGAAGTGTACCTCAAAGCAAATATTAAGGAGAAGACCGAGATCTTCGATCAGGCTCTCGAGGAGACGAAGGTTTAGGCCGTCATTGAGTACGTCAAATCATCTAGGTTTGACGATGTGATGTCGCAGGTCTACCATAGGGGGTTTAAGCTCAGCAGGTGGTTGATAAGGCGTACATACCCCGACCTTGACGCAAGTGCCATCACCACTTGGAGGATCACAGACGACATGGCCCGTCAGGCCATGGATGTCCCAGACTCCGAAGAGGAGGGCGGCGATGAGGAGGCTGACGCTATCGACTTGGCTGACAGCCCCAAAGAGGCTTCAAGTGATGTCGACAATCCTTTGAACTAGTTGTGTGCTCCTTGTACTCTAGGCCTGTGAGCTCAGTTTTACTTTCTCTTTTTCTTGATCCTTTGTACTGAGGTTTTTGTAATGGAAGCACATATTATGTAATGAAAGTACATATTTTGTTAAGTATTTGTGTAATTCTCTTCTGCCGAAGTATTTGTCTTATCTCGAGCTATCGAACTAGCAAGTTTAGTTCTTGAGGAGGGTGTCCCTTTACTGCTGTCACCCCGAACTGTCTCCATATACTTAGTAGGGGTGACATAAGATTTTACAACATACGTCGAGGGGGACATAGTAAGGTGCGTGCCCGACCTGTCTACCTGGCTACTTAGGTTGGTATTTACCCCTATCAGCGTATATCGAGGTAGGCTAAGCGTTAGGGAGTTCGTACCCGAGACGCCTTTTGTCCTTGGCATACTAGGCCTATGCTGGCGAGACGGTTAAGTCATGCATAGCATCGAGGTCTTCAGTTAGCTCGGCATATTGGCCCTTAGGCTAGAGGGAGCGAATCGTGGTCTACTCAATTCGGTGATTTATGGATAATATTGTCATAGTAAGGCACAATAAGGCATAGTAAGGTATATGCCCGAAATTCCTTCTGGTAGTATGCCGAGGTGAGCTAAGCATCACGGAATCTACTAGTCTGCTTGCGCCCTCGATACATCAAGTATTGTGGTTGCCCCCTTAAATTTTGTTCATGTCATAGAGGTGGCTAGGTTATTATGCCGAAGTTTATCAGTTCGGCATTTTGACCCTTGAGCCATGAGAGACTCATGGTCTGCTCTCAGAGTTTTATTGCGTCAAGGTCTTTATTAGCTCGACATTTTGGCCCTTAAGCCCTGAGAGTGACTCGTGGTCTACTCAGTCATTTATAGGTAATACTACCTTAGGTTGACAATATTCCATGCCCAAGGTACTTGTTCCCCTTCCAGGGTTTCAAGCTCGTATGTTCCTTCCCTGAGTATTCGCTTTACTCGGTGGGGTCCTTCCCAGTTCGGGCTGATCCTGCCAACACCAAGCTCAGGCACCATAACCTTACGGAGAACCAGGTCGCAAACGCGGAGAGGTTCTGATGTATGCGAGGTCCTATACTTCTTCAAGCAAGTCGAGGTTGGTGCATAGCTTATCTTCATTCGCCTTGTCATCATGCGCTTCTATTCTCAGCGAGGAAACTTCGATCTCGGCTGGAATGACTGCTTCAGGGTCGTAGGTGAGGTTAAATGAGGTTTCTCCTGTGGCGGTCTTTTCTGTGGTACAATAGGCCCATAATACACTGGGCAGCTTGTCTGCCCATAGTCCCTTAGCTCGGTCTAGTCATGCCTTTAGTCCATGGAAGATAGCTCTGTTCGTGATTTTTGTCTGACCATTTGCCTGAGGGTGCGCCATTGAGGTGAAGTTCTGATGAATTCCCATGTCTCGGCACCAGTTTTGGAATTTGATTTCTTTGAACTGCTTACCATTGTTTGAGATTAGTACCCGAGGTAATCTAAAATGACACACTATGTTCTTCCAAAATAAGTTCTGCACATTTCAAGCTATGATTGTTGCGAGAGGTTCAGCTTCGACCCACTTTGTGAAATAGTCAACTACCACCACTAGGATCCTCCTTTGTCCTGTAGCCGGTGGGAATGGTCTGAGTAAGTCGATCCCCCTTTATACAAATGGCCACGGGCTAGTGAGGTACTTTAGGTCGGCGGCAGGTCGATGGTGGATGTTGGCATGCTTCTGACACTTGTCGCATTTTTTAACGAGTTTGGTCGCATTTACCTTCATCGTTGGCCAGTAATACCCTTGTCGTAGTGCTTTCTAAGCGAGGGTTCTACCCTCCAGGTGTCCACCACACAGGCCCTCATGAGTATCGCGAAGGACGAGCTCGGCTTCAGAGGGTCGCAGGCAGCACAGGTAGGCGAGCATGTAGGATATTCGGTACAGCCGTCCGTCTATCATTACGTATTTGGCTGCCCGATGCTCTACCCTCCTAGTGGCATTACGATCTGCATGGAGGGTCACGTCTAGTAGGAAGCCCGTGAGTGGATCAATCTAGCTCAGCTCTGCTTGAACAATAGGAGCAACCTCCTCTGCCCCCTTGAGAATGCTAGACCGAGGCAAGTTTCTCTATATACACGATCCTCATGGTGTTATTGCCAGTGCTGGCTAAACAGGATAGGGCATCGGCCTCGGCATTCTCTGATCTCAAGATTTGTTGGATGAAGTATGACCGTAAGTTGAGCAGAGCCCCTCTTACTTTGTCTAGGTATGCTACCATGGTTGGCTCGCGGGCTTCGTACTCACCCATAACCTGATTTACCACGAGCTGGGAATAGTTGCAGACGATGATATGCTTGGCTTTCATTTCCTTCGCCAGATCCAGCCTGGCTAGCAGCGCCTCATACTCTGGTTCATTATTGGATGTCGCAAACTCAAAGCATAGTGTGTACTCCAGTTTCTCACCGCTTGGCCCGTACAAAACGATCTCAGCTCCGCTGCCCTGCCGATTTGATGAGCCATCTACTTGAAGGATCTGGGGTTCTTCCTCCCAGATCGGGCTTGGCCTAACTAGGAGAGATGCCACGCTGGTTGCTACTTCACGGGGCTCGAGTTCAATCGGCCCGGGAACCCCGGGCTCACCCGCGCCAGGGGCCTTGTGTTCCATCGGCCTAGAGACTTCAGAACTGAAGGTAAACTCTGCGATGAAATCTGCTAAGACTTGGGCCTTGATAGCAGTTCGCAGCTTATACTGGAGTTCGTATTCGCTTAGCTTGATGGCCCACTTCGTTAGCCTTCCTGAGACCTCAGGCTTGAGTAGGACTTGCCTCAGAGGTTTGTTGGTAAGGACAATGATGGTGGGAGCTTGTAAGTACGAGCGAAGCTTTCGGGCTGCTATAACTAGTGCAAAAGCTAACTTTTCTATCTCGGGGTACCTCGTCTCTACTCCCTACAATACTTTACAAACATAATAGACGGGCCGTTGGACTCGATCTACTTCTCTTTTCAGTACCGAGCTGACCACCTCGTCACTCGCTGAGAGGTACAGCACTAAAACATCACCCACCTTGGGTCGGGTTAAGACTAGGATGCTGACAAGGTGCTTTTTGAGCTCGTTGAATGTGAGCTAGCACTCTTCGGTCCATTCAAAGCCTTTTCTTTTTATGGCCTTAAAGAAGGGCAGGTAGCGATCTGCTGACTTGGACAAAAAGTGACTCAAGGCGGCTAACCGGCCGTTTAGCTTCTGAACCTCCTTTAATTTCCGGTGTGGTCTCATTTCTAGGATGGCCTTGATTTTGTCTGGGTTGGCCTCAATGCCTCGCCGATTAATGATGTATCCTAGGAATTTACTCGATGTGACACCGAAGACACACTTGTTTGGATTTAACTTCATATTAAATTTACGTAGAATTTCAAAAACTAAATGTAAATCTTGTACTAACTCATGTGAGAATTGGGTCTTGACGACCATATCGTCTACATAACACTCTACTTTTTTGCCAACTAGTGGGTCAAACAGCTTATTTATAAGTCTTTGAAAAGTGGCCCCAGCGGTTTTCAACCCGAAGGGCATGACCTTGTAACAGTACAGGCCGAGCTCGGCTATGAAAGCATTTTTCTCTTCATTAGTTGGATCCATCCTATAGCCCGAATAGGCATCCAGGAAGCTCAGCAACTCGTAACCTGAGGTCGCACCCACTAGACGGTCGATCCTGGGAAGTGGGAAGTAGTCCTTTGGGCAAAATCGGTTCAGGTCGGTGTAGTTGACGCACATGTGCCATTTACCATTGGCCTTTTTCACCAGAAAGGAGTTGACCACCCAACTCGAGTAATGAACCTCCCTGATAAAATCAGTAGCAAGGAGTTTCCCGACCTCCTCATCGACTGCCCTCCATCGCTCTAGGGCTAAGTTGCGTTTCTTCTATCTAACAGGCCTAACTACAGGATCAATATTGAGCCTATGAGTTATAATGTTGGCGTCTATGCTGGGCATTTCTGCCGCTGACCATGCAAAAACATCTAAATTTTCGAGTAAGAAACTCACCAGTTGAAACCACATGGGCTCCTCAATAGAGGCACCGAACTGAAGTACTCGAGTTGGATCCTCTGCCGAAGCCGGGATGGGAATGATCTCTTCGGTAGGTGTGGTTCGCTCCGCGAACTGCTCCACAGGTCATTCTAGCTCGAGGTCGTCTACTACCTTGGCCTTTCCTTTGAGGGCGGCTACATAGCACTTGCGGGATTCGAGCTGATCGCTCCGCGTCACCCTGACTCCAAAGTCTGTAGGGAACTTCATCACCAGGTGGTAGGTGGAGACTACTGTGCATAGGGCATGGGTAATGGGCTGACCTACTATTGCGTTGTACGGAGAGGGGGTTGCAACCACTAGGAACTCGTGGTTGAGCCTTACCATGCTGGGCCAAGTGTCGACCTCTACTGGTACAGTGACTCTCCCCAAAGGCCTGACCTCCTCACCGCTAAATCCCACAAGTAGAGTGTTTGCGGGCTTCAGGTCGCTTTCTTGGAGTTGTAGCTGATCAAAGGCCATTTTGAAGAGAATATCTGCCGAGCTACCCGAATTGACTAGGATGCGCCTGACCTCGAAGTCGTTGATCTGGATCTTTATAACGAGCGCCTCATCATGGGGATAATAGACCCCTCGCGCATCACCCTCAATGAAGAAGATCAATTCCTCCATCCTTGGCCGCTTTGGAGGGTTAAGCTCTTCCCTGGCGGCCTCGCGGGAAGATGACCGAGCTGCTGCTGAAGTGCAGCTCACGACAACTGATCCCCCGACAATGACATGGATGGTCCCCTGAACTGGTCTCTCATCGGGAAGTTGCCTCTGTGGCTGTTCTGCTTGTCTGCTGGACTCGGAAGCTTCTTTACCCTACTCCCCGTGCCTATCTACTTTATTATTATTATTATTATTATTATTATTATTATTATTATTATTATTATTATTATTATTATTATTATTATTATTATTATTATTATGTACAAAATTTCTCAAATATTCGCGACGGATAAGTTCTTCTATCTCGTTGCGGAGATTCTTACAATTTTTTGCCACTTCACATATGGGGCATCATTGATTGCCATGAGGATCTCGACACGCTTTGTGTTGAGGGGCGTATAATCCCTTTCTGTTGCCGGAGCTCAGAAAGGTTGCATTGGCTTTGCCCCCCGAGCTAGGTCCTTCTTCTTCTTGCTGTCACTTGGGGCTGGGGGCTTGGTTCCCTTTTTCTTTTTTCAAGGACCTACTCGCCCTTCTGATTGATCTCCTCTTCTGTTCCTATGAACCGATCTGCCAATTCGAGGAACTCGGTCACAATCTTAGGTTGGTTGACCACCACGTGCCATCTAAACTCCTTGTGGGCAATGCCCCGCTTGGTCGTAGTGAGCCGAACTGCAGGGTCTAGGTCGGGTATCTGTTGGCAAGTGTCATTAAATCGCTTGATGTAGTTCCGAATGGACTCTCCTTCCCTCTGGACTATGCTGAGGAGGCTTTCTTGGGTCCTCGGGCACCTCTTACTAGTGACGAAGTGGGAGCTGAAGACCTGCACGAACTACGCCAAGCTCTTGAATGATCCTGGCGTGAGGTTTCGGTACTAGGTGTGGGCTACTCCCTTGAAAGTAGAGGAGAAGGTCACGCACATGCAAGACTCACTCACCCTGGCCAGATGCACCTGGGACTGGAAGGCATTGACATGGTCGTTGGGGTCAAAGGACTCATCGTACTTGTCCAGCGGGGGTAGCTTGAAGTCCCTTGGCATGGGGACAGTGAGGAGCTTTGAGGACTGAGGGGAGGGGACTGAAAGAAGTGGTGTAGCTTTTACCTCTTCCGAAGTTATTTCTACTTTGCATCTGAGCTCGGGCAGGCTATGGGTGGTAGCAGTTCAGCGAGCTCGGCGGCGTCTTCGCTGCTTCTTGGCTGGCTCGGCGTTGGTGCTGATGGCCTCGGTGTTACTGAGCTCGATGGGTCTAGGGAGAGGCAGGGACGACTGTCGGTAGCTGCGAACAAAGGGACCTTGTTCCAAGTCATCGGCTAGCACTTCGAACCGGTTCTCCACAAGCAAAGGTTTGAATTGCGAACGCTGAGGTGACGCCAGCCTACTCGACTAGGAAGCCCCAAACCTGACTGCAGGCCGCGAGGCGGGGGTAGGGAGCCTTTCCTTCCTTCCATGAGACGATGTCGAGGTCCCTCCTCGGTGGGAAGGGAGTTCACTGCAGCAGTGAGGCTTAGTTGGCTGCACAGCCGGGTGTCAGGGAGGGAGTGAAGGAAATTGTTGTTGATACTGATACTGGGACACTTGGTGCAACACTTGTTGTTGGTGGATTTGAAGTTGCTGGAACTGTTGCATTTGGGCCTACATGGCTCGCATGCACTACATCATGTCTTCGAACTAACCTTGGCTGGCCACCGGAGGGAGGATGGTGGGTTCAACGAAGGTTGTTCCAATGGTAGAGGGTAATGGAACGATCACGGGTGCCACCGTCAGAGGCACATTCAGACTAGGTACCCCATCCATGGAGAGGGGGACAGTGAACTACTCGATGCAGATGGTGGGTAGCTGGAGTTGTTCCTCTGGGGTGTTCTGGCGTTCAAAGTTGCTGGAGGAAGCCATGGTGATGATGAGTTCTTTGAGGAAAGCTTCACAGAAGTTAGAGGAAGGCCTTTTGAAGCATTCCCACAGACGGTGCCAAATGATGTAGCACAATCTGGGCACTCCTAGCTAGCTGAGAGTTGGCTCCTAGTTGTAATGGACTACACCTAAGAGAAAGAAGAAGGTGAAAGGTTCCCGGGGAGCTCTCCCAAAGGGAACACTCCAATGGCTAAGTTAGAACTCTGAGGAAAACTCAAAGAAGATACAGAGAGTTAAGGGTGTTGAAAGTGCTAGCTTCAATACCTTTGCTTCATGGGGTTGGGGTTCTTTTGTATCGAAGCTCGGTCACATCTGGCATAACCGCCACTGCCCTAGTCGTTACTGCCAGGGCAGGTGCAACAGGTGCAGGTTGCTGCTACAGGCTGCTACTGCATGGAACGGACTTGACAGGCGTGTCATGCTTTTCAAAGACAGCAAGCAGAACGCCACCTTTTCAGGGATCCGAGCCCTGCCACTGGGTCAGGTAGGTACGATGTCAGGCATATCTCCTTGCAACCTGCCGAGCTATTGTACACCAGACCACCTGGGGCAGGTTTGCCTTGCATCGAGGTGCCAAGGTACGCCAAGGTGCTCGTACTATAAGTGGGCCTTAAGCAAGTTCGAACAGGAGTCTCGACGGTGCTGCCCCGAGGTGTTCCTCCCTCGGGACACTTTGCCAAAAATCGGGGTACTCTATTCTTAGGAAGGGAGAACTCGGGGCCCCTTAGGAGGAGCTCGGGTCTCAAGGGGAGCTCGGGCCTTGAGAGGAGTTTAGGATCTCCTACACTTGGTGGGAGTCAAGGTTGGCCGGGTGCTAGCCTCCGGCGAGTCACTTAACCCGCCAAGTGGCCAACATTGGACTCAGTGGGTCCTTCCCGCCGAGTTACGGTTGTGTTGTTAGGCTGAGATGTTCGTCGAGCCAGGTCACGCACACGTGTCCCTGTGCTACGAGGTCGGGGCCAAATCACCCTCCATCAGAAGCTATAAATGATGAAATGGATTCAATAATGTCAAATAACACATGGGTACTAGTAGACCTGCCTCTAGGATCAAAACCAATAAAATGTAAATGGGTGTTTAGAAAAAAAAACAACACTGATGAAACTATACAAACTTTTAAGGCTAGATTGCTAGCAAAAATATTTAGTCAAAATGAAGGGATTTATTACTTTGACACCTATGCACC
The DNA here is from genome assembly GCF_056320005.1 of Nelumbo lutea. Taxonomy (NCBI): domain Eukaryota; kingdom Viridiplantae; phylum Streptophyta; class Magnoliopsida; order Proteales; family Nelumbonaceae; genus Nelumbo; species Nelumbo lutea. The sequence goes on from NC_142688.1 coordinate 41,349,391, forward strand.
AGTGGCTATAACAGCTTCTAGTAGAATACTCATAGCATTAGCATCCATTTATCACTTATTTGTTCATCAAATGGATGTTTAAACTACTTTCTTAAATGGTGATTTAAATGAAGGGGTTTATATGGAACAACCAAAAGAATTTGTTCTTCTTGGAAATGTGAAGAAAGTCTGTGAATTAGTTAAATCACTATATGGATTAAAACAAGCACCTAAATAGTGGCATGAGAAATTTGATTCTTGCATTTTAGCTTTTGGTTTTAAACATAATAGTGCCAATAGATGCATCTATTCAAAATTCACTGAAAATTATGAAGTAATTGCATGTCTTTATGTTGATGATATACTTATTGTGGGTACAAATATGATTGGTATAAATGAAACTAAAAATTACTTATCCTCTGTCTTCAAGATGAAAGATTTATGAGTAGATGACATCTTGGGAATAAAAGTTAAAAAGCATAGTCGGGGTTATGCATTAAGCCAATCACATTATATTGATAAAGTACTTGAGAAATTTAAGTATTTAGGGTTTAAAGAATATAGCACGCCATATGATTCTAGTATAAAACTAGTAGAAAATACTGGTAATCCTGGTGCAGAGCACTAGAAGGTAATTGGGAAAGTTTTTGGCTATCTCAAGAGAATATTGGAACTTGGCTTGTTTTACTATGATTATCTAGCTGTACTAGAAGGGTACACTGATGCAAGTTGGATTACCGGTAATGGATATAACAATTCCACCTCATGATGGATTTTCATTCTTAGTGGGGGTGCAATCTCTTGGGCATCCAAGAGACAAACTTATATATCTCACTCGACCATGGAATCCGAATTCATAATCTTAGCGGTTGCTAGAAAAGAGGCTGAATGGATTAGGAATTTATTATTGGATATAAAACTTTGGCCTAGTCCTATGCCTCCAATTTCCATTTACTGTTATAGTGAGGCAATTCTATCAAGAGCCTATAGTGGTACCTACAATGATAAATCCAAACATATAAGTCTGAAACATGAATTTGTTAGGCAATTGATTCAAGATGGAATCATCACTATAACATATGTGAGGTCAAGTAAAAACTTGGCTAATCCTCTTACCAAGGGCTTGGCCAGAGAATTTGTAAGAATGACAACCAAAGAGATGGGATTAAAATCTTTTACTTAATCACCCGTAATGATAATCCAACCTGAACTGAAACCCATCAGTATTGGGTTTAATGGATAATAACAAGTTATAGCAATGTGACTGTTAGCACTGACATTGAGAAATTTTCCATCACAACATAAACAGTGTTGTCCATTATGATGAGATGTTGAGTTAAACTCTTAATGAAGTTCTGAAATGTGTCAAATAACAGAACACATAGTGGAACTTCACCTATGTGAATATAGAAGTGGTGTTGCTTCTCATGAGAGTTTGGGTTTACTCTCGAGATTGTTCATGAAACCAGGAAAGAAGTATGTAGCCATAACAAAGGAAAACTTAAAACTCTTGCAGAGACTGGACATTTTTGTGTGTATGGGTGTCTCTGGTCTGTTTTGAGAGCAATTGGTTTAAGGTCTTACCACCAATAACTTTGACAAGACTCTGAGATATCTATACTAACAAAAGTTTTAAGTTGATAAACACCATTTGTATGCATAACTGTGTCATAGTAGTTTGGATTGAGAGAAAACTATGTAATTGATTAATCGATGTGGGGGATTGTTGGATTTTAATCTCATAAGAGATTAAATCCAATGAGTTTGATTGGTCATTACATGAGAAATTGCACGGTGTGTGTGTGTGTCCGATCTGCTACAATCTCATAGAATGTTTCTTTACAGATTATTCAACTTTGTTGGTTGTAGATTCTCGCCCAAGGCTCTTTTGTATCTTAGGAACGGATTTGCCTGTAAAACTAAGTGGGGGCAAATAACGTTATAAAGACAGTGTCTTCAGAAACACCTCAAAACTTCTCCTTCAAAATTATAATGACCCCTTTTTCCTATAGGCAGCTCACATCATATTGCCCATATTTATACAAGGTTGAAGTGCTAGCTCCACCTCCACACCATGTCTGCTTGGAGAGAGAGAGAGAGAGAGGTTCTTCCTTCGTCGTAGCAAGATTCATTGTCAATAATGGATGAGGATGACACAGTTGGTGTAAACGAGTACTGTTGCATGATAGCACCCATTAACCCACTACGTGAACTCAACGTCACCGTTCCTCCGTGATCATCAAGACTGGATCACTCACAGTCACAAAACCCAGTAACAGAAACCAAAGCCTGTGCAGTAGAAATTGGCGAGGTTGTGGTAACAGAATCATTCGAATTGCATCTGTCCATGTCACTAAAATTTGTCGGAAGAGTCGGACCACAGATTCTATCGACATGACCCATTATGTCAAATCAACCATGTCTGCAAGATAGAGAAGGAGACAGAGAAAGAAAGATTCTTGTGTTAAGTCAAATAAATTAATTATCCATTCATAAAAATGGAGATGCAATGGGTTTTCAGACTCACAGACCAAAACTCCTGTTCCATGGAACATGCCAAATCAAGCCAATTAAACGTTAACCATTCAAAATTCAGAATTTGGAGAAGAAATTAAAGCAAAGCAGATCATTATTGGCATTAAGTTGACGAAATGGAGATGGAAAGAGAGAGAGAGAGATGAACATTTCTATCAGCGAAAAAGGATTGAAGACGACACTATATCAGAATAGATGCAGAGAATTAGTTCTAAGTAGGCCAAAATGGATTTTGATATGTCGGGCCTAGTCTACCATTTGATATAAAAATCTATAAGAGAAAAATCATTTTGCATATTTAATTTGTGAGTTTCTGGGTCCCATGTGAAATTATTGTAATGTATTACTTAATTTATTTTTTGTTGTAGTATTTAGATATTTCATGTACAGAGTTGGTCCATGCATCCAGAGTTTTGCTTTCATTTCCAATCCAGTACCATGTTTAATTAGTAAGCTTTTAAGGAGTTATGATTCTCAACTCTTTAGTAAGGTTTTAGTAAGCTTCAAAGTATTTATAATCCTTTCTCTGTATCAATATTTTAAATTTTGATTAAATTCAATAAAGATAAAGTAATAAGTCATTCAGTTCAGACACTATCAAACAGCCCCTTACTCTTGGAATGAACACGTACACAACCAAGAGTAAAACACTCTGGTTGGAAAAGAGAATTACAGTAGCCACTGGAAGCAGAGCACTAACGTGAGCCTGGCATCACATATTACACAACAGCAGTTGGTGGAGCCACTATTCGATTGATCAATCCACTTGGCTTTGTTCAGGCTTACATTCTGTGCAGATCGAAGGACAGTCAAGAATAAGATCGAGCACTAACAAGATAACTCAGAGGTGAGCATCTATCAATAATTTCTTTTTCTTCTTACAAGGGCAATGGACATATGTGTGCCCTATCCAATCCTGTCGACTGTTTTCACATTTTCGACAGTGGCTGTGATTATTCAACCAGATACAGACATTTACGCAAAAAACAAAAAGAAGAAGAACCAGCTGGCATAATCAGGCTATTATTAATTGACTTTGATATAGCTACAGACATAATAAATAAGTAGGATGGCAATTTCTAGTATATCTGGTGGGTACCCGCCCCTATGTTACATAATCGGTAGGCTTTTTTTGCTTAACGGACAGGTTTTGGGGTAGAGACAGGTTTTATGATTCAACAATCCATAAGGGTATGGATAGGATTTGGTGTTAGGCTAAATCCGAACTTTTACAACTTGTATATTATTGGAAAGCATATAAATTTTATATATCAAATGCTGGAAAGCATATAAATTATATATCTTAATTAAATAATTGGAAATTTTATTGTTTATTTCTGTTATTTTACTTATTTATTACTGGTATATGACAAGAAATAATAGAAAATTAGATACGGGTTCTAAATCCAACCCACCCTACCTTTGATTGCGAAAGGGTAGGGTTGGGGAGGGTTTTGCTTTTTCATTTGTGGATAGGGTTTGAATTCTTAAAATCCAACCCACTACAGGTTTTTGAGCAAATACGGGTTGGGAGATTTAGGGAGGTGGATAAGGTTTAGAATTTATAAAATCCATCCCGTTGCCATCCCTACAAATAAGGCTGTCAGATTTCATGCACTAGAATTACAACTTACCACTCTGTAGTCTATGTATTCAAAATTCAAATTAGTTATAACTGTTACAGCTTGTGTATCCTCTCAATCAATACAAACACTGAAACTCACAAATTAAGAAACTCACAAATTAAATATGCAAAATGATAACACTTAATAGAAATACAAACTCCTCATGAATGTAAGGAGACTAGAGAAGGAACTCTTCATGAGGATTGGCACTTAGGGAGTGTTCTTTTTATGGATTTTGAGAGGAGGAAAGTTGGTCAATAGGATTTTGGTTTCAATTGACCAAGACCATTTTTTTTTTCAGATTTATGCGGGGACTAGGGAAAGTTTATTCTTAGGTGGCCAGGTAAATAACTTTCTCACCCAGGGGAAAAGTTGTCAATACTTGAATGGGACACAAATATCCCTTTTAATAATGGATTTGTATGGCTAAAATGGTCATTTCTTTATTTACATGAGAAATAAAAGAACATGGGTAAATGCACTTACCCGGATAAGTGTTTTTCAGGAAAAACTTACCAAAATAACATTTATCCGGATAAATAATTTACCGAAAAAAGAACAGGGCCTTAGTTTGTTAGGTTACACTACACACCCGGATGATAAGTATCCAGTGTTATTCAATAAAAATTGATTAAACAAAAAATTTAGATATAAATTCACCTTTTTCTTGATATATTTTGAAGGACTAGATAACTAATGGTTACCCATAACCCAAAGATCCATAGGATTAATTATGAATCCAACTGAAATGGTGTTAAATCCCCCATAAAAAAAAGGTAATTGAAGAGCCAAAGTTCTCTCACTGAGAAGAGGAATTGAATAACCACGTACCTAATTTCTTTCAGTCAGAGATGGCAATATTCAAAGCTACGAATCAACTAATCGGGCCTCAGCCCGAAACTAGAGAGAGAAGTGTTTCAACAATTCTCTCTCTCAACTTGTTCCTGAATTTCAGATGCCAAACCTTACCTCTATTTGATTCTGTCCCTTAAAAGGAGTCCGGATTAATTAGCTGTACGGTGGATTTGTTAGGGGCTGTTTAACCAATAATAATGCCCCATGTCAGCCATTAAGTATATATACCCGACAACCACTTCATTCTCTCACTTTAGGTCCCCAGCCATATAGCCATTAATCTAACCGGATCGGAACTTCGAATTTAATCGGATTCCATGGGTCCATATGAATTTAATAAGGTCCAGTAGCTTTACAAATAGTTTTGCACGTGTAATTGCTGGTTTGCCCGAGAGGTTAAGGGGGAAGTAAGATCTTTTGTACATAAGTGCGCATGGGTTCGAACCCCATAGCCAGCAATTTTGATTTTTAGCTCTTTTCCAATTTGATGCTCAGTTAACAGCTTTTCAAAACATCCGATTCAGAAACTGCATTGGGATTTCAAATTGAAGAAATAAGCTGAGACATCTCTTTTTAAACTTATTATACCATCCTGTTTTTTACTTGTTAGCGAGGAGAATTTTTCTGGGTTATATAGGAAAGGGCAGAGAGGCATACCCCTAATCAATAGAAACAATACATCTTTCAACAAACAAAAATACTTTATCCACATTCATCTCTGTCAATAGGAAAGGGTAGTAGGCTTGCTTTTTTGGTTGTAGTATTAATTAGATATTCCATGTACAGAGTTGGTCCATGCATCTAGAGTTGCTTACATTTCCAATCCAGTACCTTGTTTAATTAGTAAGCTTTTAGGGAGTTGTGATCCTCAACTCTTTAGTCGCTCAAGTTGAAATCGGGTTGATCACTATCTCCTTGAATTTTTCATTATTTAAATGTTTAATCCAAGGTTCAAATTTTTATCATACATCATCAAAATGTATCGGGTGTATCATATCATATCAGTCCCATCCCAATAAGTGAAATATTAGGTTTTTTAAGTTTTAATTTAACCATGGCCTATAAAATTTTGAAAAATAAATAAAAAGCACAAAGTTCAAAGTATTGATAATTCTTTCTGGTATATCAGGGTGTAGGTGTACAAATATTTTGAACCTTGATTTAGGTGGTGTTTGGTAGTGTAGTGAATCCACGAGATATTGGGTTTCAAAACACACCACACCACTTTAATGTGTTCTTTTATGGTGTGGTGTGGTTTAAATGTTAGACAGTTTTGTATGTCCTTAGCTTCAATCAGAATGATGTACTTTATGAGTTTATTGTAAATGAATAAAAGTGCATATTTGATTCATGCTCCCTTAGTATGTTTCTGTGTAATACCCTTAAACTGGACACTTAATGAGACTCGTGTTAGTTTAGAATGTTCATAGCCAATGAGTCGGTCTAGGGAGACCTATCCTGCCAAGGCTGACACTGTAGTGCCACCAAGTCGGTTGGGGTGGCCTGTCTCACCTGCCAAGGTGAGACCCTAGGCATATATAGTGTAGGATTAATTGAATCTATGAACTGGACCAGATTTCCAGTATTGCCCTGGACCTTAGATATTAATGGGCAAAACTGGAAAGTTACACCCAACCCCTAGACTCGATTATGATACTGTGCTAGGTGTCAGATTGGGTTGTCTTTGATATACCAATCAATGAAATCCTTAGCGGGGGTCAAAACCTGGGTATGATCGGGGATGCACTCTCACTGATGGAAACCAAGACTGCCGGCAGCTGATTTCAATCGTTGAGATTTGTTTTGCAAAATATATTTTATATGAGATATAAAAGTATATATATTATGGTTTCGAAATGATTTGCAAAAGGTTTTTAATTCCCAGGATCCATGTAAGCAGAGAGTGCAACACTGTTCCTTGCAGCCAAGGGAGAAGTCATCTCTTGTCGGACAGTGTATGATCATTGAGGATAACACCTGATGGGCTAATCTTGCATCTGCCCATAGTCTCTGGGTGTTACAAGGTGGCTTGGCCCAAGGACCACTTAGAGTAAGTGTTGGGTCTATAGAGCCCATAAGATGGGTTTCAGGGGGTGCACTGCCCATAACAGTGTATTCGGCCAGGCATTATAACAAAGGTTGGGCTGAACCCATGTGGCTGATGTGTAGATCAACGTTTGGGTCCCACGCCATACAAGGAAGCCCAACTGGGTAGCAGTTTGGAAGACTAAGTGAGTACATAACCTTAATTGGGCCTTAAGATCATTTCGAACTGGGCTGATTTGATCAGTCAATTAAAAGGGGCGAATTCTGAGCTGGATCAGCTCATAAGATTGGGCCTAGACCCTATCCACTTAGAGAGTCCAAGATTTAGATCTAGAAGCCTCCTAATTAGATTATGAGATGGTTTATCTGATCTGCAGATAAGATAAGGGTTCTTCCTTATCACTTAAAGGGATTTCTAATCCAAATATAATTTGGATCAGCAGCTCCTAATAGGATTAGGAGCTGATTCCTTTAAATCTATAAAAGGAGGAGGGGGCGGCAGCCGTTAGATATGCAACCCAAAAACTCTTGTCTTCAGAGCTGAAATCACAAGAAGAGAGAATTCTGCACCCTGCGAAATCTCTCTTGCTGCCTCCTTCCTGCCACCGCCATTATCTCCAATTCGATCTCCAATTCTTGGGAGAAATCAATATCTGATCTTGATATCAATCTTTTGGGAAAATATTGATTGGGGTTGTACTCACAAGCCATCCAATTGATTCTTGTGAAGGGTCAAGTTCTTTTTAAGAACATTGCTGATTCTGCTCCATCCTACACTGCGCCATCTTCAGTGGGAGCATTCTTTGGATCCTTCCTTGGGTGTGAACACCTCCATTGGGAGATATTATTTCTTCGTATCAGGTACATCCTTCCTTCTATTCCTTTTGGTTCAGATTTGGTTTGGTTAATGGTTCAAGATTGATCCTTGAAAAATATATTTTTCTAAAATAGGGAATTCGATTCCCTACAAAGATGGGAGAATTTTTTGAAATTCGCACAATCCATTCCGCAAGATTTGGGCGTCCATGTGATAGATATCCTATCCCTTCATTAAAACCCACAAGCTTCTCTCCCTATCTAGTAATTTTTTATGTATATTAATTTATACTTTAATGTGTTCTTTAATTATTTGTCTTATACATAATTAAAAATATTTATCTTATCATTACAACTGTTATTAATTGGTATTAAAGGTAGGAATTTTACTGTTTTATGCTTTTTACTAATTTTAATAATTCTAGATTAATTTTTATTAGTCATTTATCATGAATATTAGTTCTCTTATATTTGTGTGTTTTATATTACTTTTATTTTTCTAATCATTATTAAATTGTGAATTCATCCATTAATTGTTTATTAATTTGTATTTTACTTAAAAAACAAAAAAATATATATTACTCTTAATCGATGTCATAGATTACCCACATTGTATATCTGAGATACATAGAATCCAAACATAGGGTATGGCATGAACCACACCACACCTTGTAAAACAGGTATATGAGTGTGGTATAATTCAGGCTACTTATTTTTATCCACAATACAGAACACCTATTTTATTATCCCTGTGGTGTATTTTCAACCACACTATAAATATGATGTGATTGAAAATACATTATCCAAATTTTCATCCACACTGCAAAATACTCCTTTAATCCATGAAAAGACAAAATAATAAATCATTCAGTTCAGACACTACCAAACAGCCCCTTACTCTCGGAATGAACACATACACAACCAAGAGTAAAACACTCTGGTTGAAAAAGAGAATTACAAAAAGAATTACAGTAGCCACTGGAAGCTAACCACTGACGTGAGCCTAGCATCACATATTACACAATAGCAGTTGGTGGAGCCACTATTCGATTGATCAATCCACTTGGCTGTGGCTGTGATTATTCAACCAGATACAGACTTTTATCCAAGAAAAAGAAAAATCAGATTATTAATTAAGGGTTCAAAAATCTATACAAAATCAGTATCATTTTGGCCACCAGTTTGGTTAACAGGTTAATCATCCGGTTTGAATGGATGATGGATGGCCCATTTCAACTTAAAAAATAGAAATTAAAATAAAAAAACAGTTAAAAATCGTTGAATGAATCGACAATTTAACTGCCTGAATTAATGAATTGCTCATCAAATCAATAACTTTTTACTAAGAACCAGATTAAGGATAAAACGAAATCAGTTGCTTGAATGATTCCGAAGCCAAAAAGTCTGACCGTCTAAGCTAACACCGTTATTAATTGATTGTGATAGAGCTAATTAAAGACAAGCGGCATCTTCATCCAAACCTATACATAGCTGCCGGATTTCATACACTAGAATTACAACTTCCATATATACTCTGTAGGCTATGTATTCAATATTCAGATTATTTAATTGTTACAGCTTGTACTCTATGTATCTGTACCTTCACCTTCTGAATCAATACAAACACAGAAAAAGCTTTTCCCTCTTCATCTGGTCTTTCAGACTGAGATATAAATACAGTGCCTTGAGATGTTAAGAAAAAGAATTGAAAAAACATTAAGAAATGAAAACGGAAATGCAAGCTCTTCATGAATGTACAGGTTGCACTACAGACCCAGATAACAAGTATTAAGTATTGATTCAAAGCTATGAAACCAGCATAGCCAACGAGTGCAGGCTGCTGGATGTGCAGCTAATCCGGGAGCTTGGATCTGCTACTCACAAAACACTACAGCCACACATCGAGTAGCGGATCCCAACTCCCAATCTCACCGGATTCCTATAAAATAGCCTATTTCAATAACTATGCAAGTTGCAAGCCCGATAGCCCATGGGCCGATATGAATATAATAAACTGTATACATAGTAGTTATTTACAAATATTAAATATGCAAGTCGTATCCAAGTAATTGCTGGTTTGCCCGAGAGGTTAAGGGGGAAGACTTAAGATCTTCTGCACATAAGTGCGCATGGGTTCGAACCCCATAGCCAGCAATTTTATTTTTAGAATTTCTGAAAATGCCACCTTACTATGAAAATAGGTAAATTAATAATTACATATTAATTTATTTTAACTAAAAACCAAAGCATGGGCGTGAATAGGAGAACTGCCCAGAACGTGCCCAGTCCACAAATTGTCTCAACAGCCTATGCTGTTGGGCCCCAACAGCCAAAGTTAACCCCAAAGACTTAGCCAACCCTCCTCCTAAAATTTCTCCTATACTATCTCTCCCACCTAAAATTCCTCCTAAAACAATTATTAATTTATATTACATATCCAATAAACCAACTAAAAACTAAAAATCGTGGTTAAATTAATTAGTGAAATATTTTAGATACTTTGAATAATTATTGATAATATTGAATATTATTCAGTACATACCAACACCTAATCTATACTTTTTTATAATTTTATTAAATTGGAAAATTTAACTACTAAAAATTACATGCTGAAAATTACCGATTTTGATAATTAATTAAAATAATAATAAATACAATTTTATCAATAAAAATTATTGGTAATTTTTCATTGAAATTTTTATTTCAATAAATATAAATTTATTTTTATATTTTCAGCCATTTTTTGTCAATTTATTAATATTTAATGATATTATCATATAAGAATTAAAAAATTCCAGTAATTTATTTTTATTGGAAAATCAATTTCAATAAATTTAAATCTATTTTTTACATTTTCAGTAATTTTTATATTTACTATAATTTTGGTAATTTAATTACTAAAAATTACTGATTTTGGTAATTTAATTTAGTGAAAGTTAAATTATAAAACTTCCAATTATTCAAATAAATAATTGGAAAATTTTAATAGTTTCAATAAGTATTTGATACTATTTTATAATTATCATAATTAGTCAAACTATATTTATGGGTTCCCCATCGGGAACCTAAATCCCCACATTTTTTAATTAAAATTTTATTTTTAGAAAGGTATTTATTAAAATAAAGGAAATTAATATTTAAATAATATTATATATATATATATAATTTAAACAATATAATATTTAGACATCTATCTATTTATCCATCTATATATATGAAGAAAGGTGATCCAAGTCACCATGCCTCTCCTTGCTCAAATTTATTTTATTTTAATATTATTACTTTGAATGGTATGTTAAAAATTATTTATAATTAATAATTTTATTTTATTTTATCATAACTCATACCAAAATCAATTAATTATTATCGTGATTAATTAAAAATTCCCAAATTTTAATCAATCAACACGTGGCAAAGGCAACAGCTCGGCACGACAGTACGTCCAAGGCACGAGCTCCGAAAAGAGGAACCAGCAGCCCGAACTCTCCCTTTGACCCCGAGCCTTACGAGGAGCGCAAAGAGCAACCACCCGAACTGGCCCGCCCAAGGGCAGTTCGGGCCACACATCTATCCGAACTCAAGACCACCTCGCACACCACTCCAGCACTTCGTCTCCAGGACGCCAAACTGAACAATCGTACCTGACCTGACACCAAAGGAGTTCGTATCCTAAGGCGGCGCACCTGACTGACTTAGGATCTGACACTTGACAGCCGCACTTCAACGGCCACCTGCCACCGCCACCTCCAGTCACAGAGACGGCTCCGACAAAGAGAACAATGGCGGTTGTCTGCCCCAGCAAAGGTGATGACACCCGAACTGGCAGAAGTTCAGAGGAAATGATACCCTTCCCCCCCAAGAAGGAGGTACGTGATAACTTTGCGCCATCTGGTTTTTTATCTTGCCTTTGAGGAAATACTAACTTGATCTTCGGAGCACTCTCACCGGGTTCTTCCATGGAGATTACTCATTTCCTCCTCCGTTTTAGGCACCTTTTGCCCCAGCCAGAGGCAAGATCGTTGACAGCTAGGACCGGCCGGATTGCGCTCCATCAATTGGCGCCGTCTGTGGGAAAACGCTTCTAAAAGCCTCCCTCTAAAACTCTCATAACCCCTTTTTACCAAGAAACCCCAACACTCATGGCTTCTTCCAGTAATGTCGGACGTAGCACAGAGATGAACGCCACTGAGGAACAACTTGAAGTCCTCGTGGTGTGCATCGGACAGTTCACCATCCCCCTTCCAGTGGATGGGATCCCCAGCCTGAATGTACCACGAACAGTGGCACCCGTGAACCTTCCCGCCATGAACATCGCCCTTCCTCTCCCTGCCGAGATAACCTTTACCGAACCAACTGTTGTCCCCTTGGCAACTAGCCAGAACCAGTTTGATGACTTGATGCAGTGCATGCGGGCAATGCAAGCCCAAATGCAACAGTTCCAGTAGCATCAGCTCCAGCAGCACCAAATACTGCACCACTCTCTCAGTATCACTATCAGCAGCAATTCCCCCAACTGCCTCTGAACCAACCACAGCTTCCACCTTGGCACCCTGCTCCAAAACCAGTTAAGCCCTCCCCTTAGGGCGGACACCATCACCGAGGAGAAGCCTCCCAACTTCAGAAACCCCCCAAGAGCCAAGCCTCATCCCCGGACCAGGGGGAAAGAATCACCCCCGCCTCGCAGCTCGCCAGCGGGTTGGGAACCTCGCCCGCCAAGTCTGAGCTCCCACCCACAGAGAACCGATTCAGCGTCCTAGCAGCAAACTACCAACAGTTTGGGCCCATCAAGCTCGGCAACACAGAGGCCAGTAGCGCCAGTACCAGGCCCACTCATCAACAAAGATGTCGACGAAGTCACCAAACCGCCACCCGTGTCCTGCCCGAGCTCTGAGGTAAAGAAGAGACAAGCTCGGACGATGTAAAAGCTGCCCCTATTCTCTCGATTCCTTCCCCCCTCTCATCAGAACTCCTTGCAGTCCCCATGCCCAAAGATTTCAAACTCCCCCCTTTAGACAAGTATTATGGGTCCTTCGACCCCAATGACCACATCAATGCCTTCCAGTCCCAAATGCACCTGGCAAAGACCAGTGAATCATGCATGTGCGTGGCCTTCACTACCACCTTCAGAGGGGTGGCTTCCACCTGGTACAGGAACCTGGCCCCCGGATCAATAAGAATCTGAACCCAATTCGTGCAGGTCTTCACCGCGCACTTCGTTACCAACAAGCGGTGCCCTAGAACCGAGGAGAGCATCTTCGGAGTAGTCCAGAGGGAAGGAGAGTCCATCCGGGGCTATATCAAGCGATTCAATGATGCGTGCTTGCAGATACCGCGACTGGACCCCGCGTTGTGGCTCACGGCAGCCAAGAGAGGAGTGACACACAAGGAGTTCAAGTGGCACATGGTAGTAAACCAGCCCGCCATAGTAGCTGAATTCCTCAAGCTCACGGATAAATTCATGAGAATAGAGGAGGAGATCAACCAAAGGACCGAAAGCGGGATCGAGAAAAGGAAGAGGGAAGGCGAGCCCTCCAACTTGGATGACAGAAGAAGGAAAGATCCAGCCCGGGAGACGAAGCCGAGCCAGCCATTCCGAGCTCCCTTAGCAGCTCGGACGGACTACACACCCTTAAACACAAAGCGGGCTAAGAACTTGATGACGATCAAAGACGCCCCGTACATAAAATGGCCACCTCGCCTAAAGGGGAACCCAAACGAGAGGAACAAAAACTTATACTGCAGTTTCCATAGAGACCACGGTCATAGTACCGAGCATTGTAATAATCTCCGGGACGAGATAGAGGGACTCATCCGTCGCGGGTATTTGAGAAATTTTGTACAGCATAATAATAATAATAATAATAATAATAATAATAATAAGACAGGTTGGCAAGGATGCCCTCGAGTCCGCAGTAGGTCGGCCGAACCGTCGCAAAGACAGCCTCCGGCAGAGATGCCAGTTCAGGGAACCATCCACGTGATAGTGGGAGTTTCGGAGATAGCAAGTTGTACTTCGGCAGCAGCCCGGGTGTCAGTTTGCGAAGCTGCCCGAGAAGAACAAAACCCTCCGAAGAGGCCGAAGATGGAGGAACCGATTTTCTTCATGGAAGACGATACACGAGAGGTCCACTACCCCCACGATGATGCGCTTGTCATAAAACTAAGGATCAGTGACTTCGAAGTCAGACGCGTACTTGTTGATTCAGGCAGCTCGGCGGACATTCTCTTCAAGTCGGTGTTTGACCAACTTCAGTTGTAGAGAAGCGAGTTGAAGCCCGCAAATACTCCTCTGGTGGGCTTCAGCAGAGAGGAAGTCAGGCCCCTCGGGAAAATAACAGTACCTGTGGAAGTTAGCACATGACCCTGTGTAGTGAAACTCAACCACGATTTCCTGAAGGTCACAACCCTCTCCCCATACAATGCCATAATAGGGCGGCCAATCACTCATGTCCTACGGGCAATGGACTCCGCCTACTACTTGGCAACGAAGTTTCCTAAAGACTTTCGGTGTGGGGGTAGTGCGGGGCGACCAGCTTGAGTCCCGCAAATGCTATGTTGCCGCCCTGAAGGGAAAAACCAAGGTGGCGGACGACCTTGAACTGGAGCAGCCTACGAAGCAAGGCGAAGAACGAGCCTCATCCACAGAAGAAATAGTCGCAATCCCAACTTCAGCTGCGGACCCGGCTCGGACACTACAGATCGGTGCTTCCGTCCAGGAACCTCTACGAACTGAACTAGTGAGTTTCTTACTTCAAAATTTAGATATTTTTGCATGGTCCGCGGCCGATATGCCCGGTATTGACCCCAGCCTTATAACTCACAAACTTAATACTGATTTTGTAGTCAGACACATTAGACAGAAGAAACGCAACTTATCCCCAAAGTGCTGGAGGGCGGTCGACGAGGAGGTAGAAAAGCTTCTCGCAGCAGATTTCATAAGGGAAGTTCATTACCCGAGCTGGGTAGCCAACCCAGTGCTGGTAAAAAAGGCAAACGGCAAGTGGCGCACATGTGTCGACTACACTGACCTGAACCGAGCTTGCCCGAAAGATTGCTTCCCCCTCCCCAGAATTGACCGCCTAGTGGACACGACCTCGGGACATGAGTTGCTAAGCTTCTTGGACACCTACTCGGACTACAACCAAATCAGGATGGACCAGTCCGATGAGGAAAAAACCACCTTCATAACCGAGTTTGGCCTGTACTGCTACAAGGTCATGCCCTTCGGATTAAAGAATGCTGGGGCGACCTTCCAAAGACTTGTGAATAATCTATTTCATCCCTTAATTGGCGCGAAGATAGATGTTATGTAGACGACATTGTCATCAAGACACAGTTTTCGCATGAATTAATACAAGACTTAGATTCTGTGTTCCAAATTTTGCGACGATTTAGCATGAAACTGAACCCAAACAAGTGTGTCTTCACAGTCACCTCGGGTAAGTTCCTAGGTACATCGTCAACCGACGCGATGTTGAGGCCAACCCGGACAAGATAAAGGCCATCCTAGATATGAGACCACCCTGAAAAGTAAAAGAGGTTCAGAGGCTAAATGGTCGCATAGTAGCTCTGAGCCGCTTCATATCCAAGTCGGCAGACCGCTGCTTGCCTTTCTTTAAAGCAATTAAAGGCAAAGGGTTCAAATGGACCCGAGATTGCCAGCTCGCGTTCGACGAGCTAAAGAACTACCTCGCTAATGTGTCAGTCTTAACCAGGCCTGAGGAGGGCGAGGTCTTAGAATTGTACCTCTCGGCAAGTGACGAGGTAGTCAGTTCGATACTAATAAAAGAAGTAGACTGGGTCCAACGACCCATCTATTATGTTAGTAAAATTCTGTAGGGAGCGAAGACGAGATAGAAAAACTGGCATACGCATTGATAATTGTAGCTCGGAAACTCCGCCCATATTTCCAGGCTCACACTGTCATCATCTTGACTGACAAATGTCTGAGGCAAGTCTTACTCAAGCCCGAGGTTTCCGGTCGGCTGACGAAGTGAGCCATCAAGCTCAGTGAGTATGACCTCCAGTTTAAGTCACGAACTGCTATTAATGCCCAAGCCTTGGCAGATTTTATCACCGAGTTCACGTTCAGCCTCGAAGTCCCTAGGTCGGTCGAGCCCGAGATCCCCAGTTCGGGTGAGCCTGGAGCTCCTAGGCCAATAGAGTCCGAACCCCGTGAGGTAGCAGTCAGGGTGGCATCTCTCCTAGTTAGGCTAAACGCGAACTGGGATGAGGAGCCCTAGATCCTTCACGTAGATGGCTCCTCGAACCAATAGGGCAGCGGAGCTGGAATAGTCCTGCGCGGCCCGAGTGGCACGAAATTGGAATACGCACTATGTTTTGAGTTTGCGGCATCCAACAACGAGGCAGAATATGAGGCATTGGCCAGGCAACCAAATATGTCATGATAGACGAACGACTATATCGACGGTCCTACACGTTCCCCTACCGGCGTTGCTTGCGACTTGCCGAAGTCGAGCTCGTACTCCACGACACTCATGAAGGTCTGTGCGATGGACACTTAGGGGGCAGGGCCCTCGCCCAAAAGGCACTTCGACAAGGATACTACTGTCCAACGATGAAGGCAGAGGCCGTCGAGCTCGTCAAAAAATGCGACAAGTGTCAAAAGCATGCCAATATCCACCATCAGCTTGCCGCTGACCTCAAGTATCTCACCAGTCCATGGCCCTTTATGAAATGGGGCATCGACATCCTGAGGCCATTCCCGCCAGCAACAGGTGGAAGTTCCTAGTGGTGGCGGTAGATTACTTCACAAAGTGGGTAGAAGTTGAACCTCTCGCAACAATTACAACTCGAAATGTATAGAACTTCTTTTGGAAGAACATAGTATGCCGCTTTGGGTTATCTCGGGTACTGATCTCTGACAATGGCAAGCAGTTTGAGGACATCAAGTTTCAGGAATGGTGCCAAGATATGGGGATTCGACAGAACTTCACATCGATCGCACACCTGCAGGCAAACGGTCAAACAGAAGTGATGAACAAAGCTATCCTCCGCGAACTGAAAGCGCAGCTAGACCGAACTAAAGGGTTGTGGGCGGACGAGCTACCAAGTGTTCTATGGGCTCACCGAACTATGAAAAAAACCACCACAAGAGATACCCCCTTTAACCTCACCTACAGCATTGAAGCGGTAATCCCGGCGGAGATCAAAGTACCTACACTACAACTAGAAGCATATGACAATCAAACAAATGGAGACGAGCTACGTACCAACCTTGACCTACTAGATGAGGTAAGAGGCATCGTGTACATCCGAACCATAGCTTACCAACAAAGAGTAGCTCGGTACTACAATGCCAGAGTAAAAAAGTGGAACTTCCGCGTCAGCGACCTGGTTCTCCGTAAGATCATGGCACCCGAGCCCGACGTGGGCAAACTTGGGCCAAATTTGGAAGGGCCCTACCGAGTAAAGAGAGTGCTCGGGGGAGCATATGAGCTCGAAACTTTAGAGGGCAAACAAGTACCACGAGTGTGGAATGTCATTAACTTGAGACAATACTACCTATAGATCACCAAGCGAAGTGGACTAAATCGCTACCTATAGATCACCAAGCAAAGTGGACTAAGAGTCGCTACCTATAGATCACCTCGGCATGGGCAAGCAAAAGTGAAAAAAAATGCTAACCAAAAGCTCAGGAAAAGTGCTAGCAACGAACTAATACGGAAATCGGCATCTCAGAGGCCAAGTGTTAACACCAAAACAGGCCGCACGAGTGCAGTAACCCGGGCAAAAAACGGATTGGGCATATGGTCAGTTCGGAAGAAAGAGTGATAACAACACTTAACAAAAAGAAAATCATTCCATTGCAAAATACTTTGTTTACATTCCAAAAAATAAATAAATAAATAGAAGCGAGCTCACAGGCCCGGAGGTACTTCTTCACCATCGGAAGGCACTTCAACGATACCCGAAGGTCCTGCCTCGTCCTCTGAATCTGGTTCACTGTCAGCAGCGTTGGCCATCTCCTGAGTAATGCGTGAAGTGGTTATAGTGCTAATATCAAGCTCGGGGTACGTATTCCAGATCATCCATCAGCTCAGTTTAAAGCCCCTTCTGTACGAGCCCACCATCAGGTCGTCAAAGCGCGGCGAGGCGATATAGTCATCGACGGCCTTCTTCTTGGCATCCTCGATGTCCTGAGAAAAGATCTTTGTCCTTTCCCTAATATCATCTCGAAGGTATTCGACCTGATGCTGCAAGTCCAGCCTCAGGTCCGCCATATGCTTCACCACCACTCCCATGGCTTCGATGTCTCTCTGAGACCTCGACTGCGTGGCCTGTGCAACGCGAGAAGCCGCTTCAGCAGCCCGAGAAGCCACCTCGATAGCGCGGGAAGCCTCTTTGGCAGCTCGTGCCCGCCTCGAGTTCCTTTCCGCTTGGGCCGCTAAGGCATGGATGGAGGAGTTCACCTACCAAAAGGAAAAATAACGAGTGTTCAAAGAACAATAGCAAGAAAGGTAATGACAAGGAGCTTGACAAGAAATCGGTGACTTACCACCATGTTATAAGAGGCAGCATGACAGGCTACATGGTACAAAGGGAGCTCGGTCCACGTCGTGACCTCCTTAGGGTAAACGGCCTCCCTACTTTTTTGAAGAGCGTGGTTCAGCGACAACACGCTCCTGAGCTCACCTTGGCCTCCCGAGCCTAAAGGCCCAGCTCGCGTATAAGCAGACTCAGTGTAAGGAGGAGCCCCCGTATAAGCAGCCTCAACGTAAGGGGCCCCTACCGCTTCTTGTACTAGAGGGGCCATCTCGGGCTCCCTGGGCGGATCCATTGACAGGTAGCCCGGTACCTCGGGCTCCGCATCTCGGGGCAGTTCGGCATGAGTCCATTTGGCGACTCGCTTCCTCCTCTTCATGACATGAAATAGGTTCCCACCACGAGTCTTCTCTGCATCTATCACACCTGCAAAAAGAGCTCGGCATCAGGAAAACGAAAGTGGAAAGCAAAACAAAAGGCAAGCCTTTGAGCAAGGAACCTACCCGAACTCAAACCGGCCTCGATGAGCTTGGCCTCCGTCAGATAATGGTGGCATTTTAGCCCAAGTCGTGCCCATTCCCAGAGGCCCTTCACCGTCTCCCTATCAAGCGTAACACCGGCATCGGGGGCTGCCATCCCCCTCCCGGTTTGGAACGGCCACCCCATTTTACTTCGCACCCCGAAGTAGCCCCATTTCCAGACCGGGACCTTGTTGGGAAAATTGTGTAAGAGCTTGAACCCCGGGCGAAGAGACAGGTAGTACGCCCGCCTACGCCCGGGAAGGGGACCGGCTTGCTTCTTAAGCATTAGAATAAAAGATCTTTAGGTCTAAAGGCAAAATTTGTTCGCTAAAGAAGGAGATAGTCTCCACCAAGTTACAAATAGAATTCGGGTGGAGCTGGCTGATAGTAACGCCGAAGTGGTTCATAACCTTGATGATGAGGGGGTGGAAAGGTAGGCGCAACCCAGCGATGAGCTGCTCCTAGAATATCACGATCTCATCGGGACCATGTTCCCAAGGGAAGTCGCCCGAGGGTATAAAGTAAGTGTACTCCCTAGGCAAGTGGAACTGGGTGATAAGGGAGCAAAGCCCCTCAGGCATCATGGTCGAGGGAGTACGAAATCGAACTCTTCCTCGAGCCCCTCCTCGAGCTCTACCTCGGGTTCACTAAGAACTATCTGAGTTGTCCGAGCTAGACATCGGGAGAAAAAGGATACCAGGAAGAAAGTACTCACCCAGAAAAAGCAAACGGACTACGGAAACTTGGACGCGAGTTAAAAACTTGGACGCGAGCTAAAACTTGGACGCGAGCTCAAGAAGCAAAACGCAGGAGAATGGCAATGAAAAGCGATTGGGGTCCCCCACTATTTATACCTATAGTGACCGAAAACCGATGGTTCTGATCGAGGCAAATCCAACGGCCCACGATCTGATCGAGGCAAATCCAACGGCCCACGATCACGCTGACCGCACGTCTCCTAAGACCGAGACATGACTGGTCGCACGTCTTTTGAAACTGAAGTAGCACTGGCGCACGTCTTCCCGCATTAAAGGCGAAAGCGGCATGTTTTTCAAACTTGAAATAATGCCCGTTGTCACGTCTCCCAGTGGCACAGTTTTTAAATTTTGAAATAAACACGCGCTGACACGTCTTTCAGCATTTATGGACGGATTGGCACATTTCATGACGTTTTGGCACCCGAGAAACCCGATAATCTCTTGACGGACGTGCACTTCGCGCTATCAGTCAAACCGGTTTGAAGTATGGGTCAAATCCACCCACCACCTCGCGAACTCCCCGCGCCAGGGCAAGCCCCTTAGCGCGAGGAGTGGGGGGCAATCGATGAAGGAAGATTTGGCCTGACCTCGTAAGCACTCAACACGTGGCAAAGGCAACAGCTCGGCATGACAGTATGCCCAAGGCGCGAGCTCCAAAAGGATGAACCAGCGGTCCGAGCTCCCCAAAAAGAGCCCGAACCCTCCCTTTGACCCCGAGCCTTACGAGGAACGCAAAGGGCAACCACCCAAACTGGCCTGCCTCAGGGCAGTTCGGGCCACACATCTATCCGAACTCAAGATCACTTCGCACACCACTCCAGTACTTCGTCTCTAGGATGCCAAACTGAACAACCATGCTTGACCTGACACCAAAGGAGTCTATATCCTGAGGCGGCGCACCTGACTGACTTAGGATCTGACACTTGACAGCCGCACTTCAACGGCCACCTGCCATCGCCACCTCCAGTCATAGAGACGGCTCCGACAAAGAGAATAGTGGCGGTTGTCTGCCCCAGAAAAGGTGATGACACCCGAACTAGCAGAAGTGCAAAGGTAATGATACCCGACCTAACAGGAGCTTAGGAGTGAGTGTGCAATGTGGTTATAAAAGGCTCCCTTCCCCCCCAAGAAGGAGGTACGTGATAACTTTGCGCCATCTAGTTTTTTATCTTGCCTTTGAGGAAATACTAACTTGAGCTTCGGAGCACTCTCACCGGGTTCTTCCCCGGAGATTACTTGTTTCCTCCTCCGTTTCAGGCACCTTTTGCTCCAACCAGAGGCAAGATCGTTGACAGCTAGGACCGACCAGATTACGCTCCATCAAATATTATTACTATTTTTAATAATTAATCATTTTTATTTTATTAATATTTTTAGGATTAATTACTAATATTTTTGACAATTTACTAATAGTTTACTAACATTAATTACAAAATACCAAACTTCACTTAAAATCTATTATTTATATCCATGTTTTATTAAGAATTACCAAAACATATTACTTTTTTTAGTAATTAATATTAGTGGTATATTACCAAAATCAATTAATTACCAATAATAATTAATTATTTTATTAATATTAAAATTTATAAATTAATAATTTTTTTCATGAATAATTAAATTATTTGTTTTTATTACTATTTTAATATTGGGATTAATTAAAAATTCCCAAGATTCAATTAAAAATATACTATTTATATATTCATCATTAGTTTAGAATTACCAAAGTTTAATACCAATATATATTATTGTTTTTAATAATTAATCTTACTGGCATATTACCAACAAATTAATTAACTATTTTATTAATATTAAAATTTAAAATTTAATAATTATTTACATGAATATTTAAATTAATTATTTTACTAATTTTTTAGTAATTCATAATATTAGTTTTGTTAATTAATAATACTACTAATTATTACTATTAACAACAGTAATATTTTTATAAATAAGAATTATTATATTTATTAAGTCGTAATTAAGAATTATTAACAATAATTATAGATTTATTCATTATTTTTTAAAATATTAATTATAAAATTTAAAAATCATTATTAACTATTTCCGTGAATAATTAAAAATACCTTAAAATATTATGGTTTTTAGTAATTAATATTTTTGTTACTATCTATAAATTAAAATTAGTGTTATTAATTACTAGTAGGGACCCATGAGATGCATGAGTTTTGTTAAAAGAATTTGAAGCAAAAGGAGATAGGGTTGTAGCTTAGGTTGGGTGGGCCTCACCTGAGCTCAACCCAGCTCAACCAAAGCTTTTGCACAGGTTGGGCTTGAGTTTTCAAACTTTAAGCTACGTTTAGGCCAAAAAACTCAAGGATAACCTAAACTTAGATTGGGCTAGGTTGAGGCCTCAAGTAGTTTGAGCATGATCCAACCCATTTGAGCTCATGCCAACATTCTATGATAAACTAGGTTATATATATATATATATATCAATATTCCCAAGCCTAAGTCTAGCTCAAGATGTTAGGTTAAGCTTGAGTTGGGCCTATGTTGGTAAACATGGGCTTAACCTTGGATTGTTAAACTCGGGCTTGGGTTAGTAAATTATCAATAATTATTTTCAATCCATTTTTGTTATATATTAGTAAATTATTAGTAAGTATTGAAAATTACCAATAATTTTTCTCTTACCAACCTAGCCTTAACCTGAGCTTTAACCCAACATCTTGGGTTGGGCTTAGGATTGGATGTGTTGAGCTTCGTGGCCCAATTTGTAGGTACAATATATTGATAATATGTAGATATGCATATCATAAAATTTTGGGCGGGCTTTAGTTGATTGAATCAGGCTCAGACCACCCGTGCCCTCAACCCAAGTTCAACCTGAATTTGGGTTAGACTTCAATTTTTTGGCCTTAGTCTAGCTTGAAGTTTGAAAACTCAAGCCCAACCTATGCAAAATCTTTGGTTGAGTTGGATATCCCTTCCTAAAACTATTCCTAAAATCTCTTTACCAAAATCTAATCTAATCTATTCAAGTGGCACCACTATCCCCCCACTTTCTCCCAAAATATCTATAATTCCTATTTATCTCCTAAATTATCTATAATTCTTAATTATCTCTAATTTAGTAGAGAGTTTCTCTACTAAATTATCTCTATTTCCAATTTATCCTATCCCCCACTTTTCATCTATATCTATCAAAAGAAAGTTTGAATTAAAAAATTAAGAATTATTTAAACATTATAATGAAACTATATAACAACTTCAAAATATTTATGAAAAAACAAAAATATATCATAGATTTAATGATATTCATATTATTAATAATTTTATACTTTTATAAAATTCATAACGAAATTATGTTCTAACAATATAAATTATAATTTTACAAAATATTCAATTTAAATAGTTAAAAAAATGAAATTAAGTAATAATAGTATAACTTATGATTTTATGGATTAGGAAATACAACAAATAAGTAATATTGAAATAACTAAATAATGATATTATTTACATAGATAAATAATACTGTAAATAACTAATTTTAAATATTAAAAAATTAATAACTAAACCATATTTTAAATATTATGTAAAAACAAATAAAATAGATTAAATAAATAATTTATTTAATAACCTTAAAATTTTATCAAAAACACAAAAATAATTATAATAGATTAAATAATATTTGATAATAAGAATATAAAATTTAAATAATTTAATTTTTTAAATATTATTGAAATAATGAAAATAGATTAAACAATTTAGAGGTATTGGAGCTTTCAATTAACAAAAGTAGGTAATAACTTTCAAAAAATGTTTTGAATAGATATTAAAAATATAATAATAATTGCAATTATAAATGTACTAATAATAAAATCATTATTTCACTTACATCCATTTAAAATTCTAGAAAGTATCTTTTCATAAAATTGATATTTATTAATAATAATTTTAAAATCTTAATCTATATTTATTATATATTTACATATACTAAAATATATATATTGTATTTTTAGTAATTAATTATTATATTTTGTGATAAATATATTTTCAATAATTATGTATAAATATACTTTTATTATGTTATTTAAAAGAAAATTTTCAATAAATATTGGATATTAAACCATTGTTATTTATTAGAGTTAAACTATTATTTTAGCTAAAATTAAGTGTTCACAGGTTGGTTCAGTTCAATTGTATGTTGTTTGGCCAACCAAATTGACTTGACCAAGTTGGGGAGTTAGTCACTCGAAACCAACCAACCATTAGTGAAAACCAACCAACTTGGGTTATATTGGTTTGGATCAACTTTCGGTTTGATTGGTTGGTTCAAAAGATTTAAAAGTAAAAAATTAAATTTAATAATTACAGTGGTATTATTAAAAAATTTACATTTGTAATATAAAATATCTTAGACTAAGGAATATGGAAAATTTTCCACTTTTCCATATTAAAAATTATATTTAAAATATATATTTGGTTGGTTTGGTTTTGTCGATTTACAAATAGCCAAACTGAAATTGACCCGACATGGTTAGGTTGGGAAATTGTTGAACTGAAACCCACCAGAAATACTAAAAAACCAACCAACTCAAGTCAAATTGGGTCTTGTTGGTTAGTTTCACCGGCTTGGTGAACAACCTAGCTGAAATTAAGTATTGTTATTTTTATATTGTAAAAAATATTAAAAGTAGTACATAAAATATAACTAATTGTTAATTATTTAAAAGGTTAAAACATAAAACAATTGTCTCCTCTTATGTGTTTTTTATTGTTTAGATTTCTCTTAACAAAGCTCGTGCATCGCAAAGATCCTTGTTAGGTGTAACTTGAGTGGATTGGTTTGGGTTGAAGGTCAATCCAGTCCTAAACCTCAAACCTCAAGCTCAAGCTTGGTCTAATTCAATGTTAAACCTGAGTTCACCAACCTAGACCCAACTCAACCTTAACTAAGCATCTCAGGCATAGGGATGGCAATTTCCACCCTATCCAGTGGGTATCCACCCCTACCCACCTCGACGAGGCAGTTTTTTTTTTCTTTTGAAGGATGGATTTTAGGGCACATCAGGTTTTTGAATTTTACAACACATACGTTATAGACCGAGTACAATATTAGGCCAAACCCAACCCCCTCAACCTACATATTGTTGGAAAGCATATAAACGGTATGTACTATGTATTGAATTTAATAATATCAATTTAATAATTGATAGTTTATGTGTTCTTTTACATCTTAATCAAATAAGTATAATTTTGTTGTTTATTTATGTTATTTACTTATTTATTGCTTTTATATAACAAGAAATAATAGAAAATTAGATGTGGGTTTTAAACCCAACCTACCCTAACCTTGAATATGGAGAGGGTTTTGCATTTTCATGTGTGGGGAGGATTTGGATTCTCAAAATCCAACCCGCTAGGCGGGTAAAGTCTAGAATTTACAAAACCCTTCTTGGACCCACTCTGTTGCCACCCCTACTCGGGCTAGGCTTGAGCTTGGGCATATTGGGCTTGAATACGGGGAGGGTTTTGCTTTTTCGTGTGCAATGAGGGTTTGGATTCTCAAAATCAAACATGCTAGGCAAGTAGAGTCTAGAATTTACAAAACCCTCCCCGAACCCACTCTATTGCCATCCCTACTCGGGCTAGGCTTGGGCTTGAATACGGGGAGGGTTTTGCATTTTCATGTGTGGTTTTGGATTCTCAAAATCCAACCCGCTAGGCGGGTAAAGTTTAGAATTTACAAAACCCCTCCCCGAACCCACTTTGTTGCCATCCCTACTCAGGCTAGGCTTGGGCATGGGCATATTGAGCTTTGTAGCTCAATTTCTTGATAAAATGTTGGGCAAACATAAATTGCATTAGATCAGTATTCAGGCCTCAACTTAAGCCCAATCTAAGTTTAGCTTAGGCTCAAGTTTCTTTTTGGATCAAGTCCATCTTGGGTGGCATTTGATAAATCTGAAATCTGAAGTCTGAAAAGTTAAAAAGATATTAAAATTGTCTGAAATGAGAAAAGAGGCATTGATGATTTTCTACTTTTCAAAGGCTTTGAATACTTTCGCTTGTTTGTGTTGGACCAAACTCTTAACATCTAAAATACCTTGTTTTTACTATTTTACCCTTAGAATAGAGTATTTGGTATATTTGAACTCAATTTGTACTATTTCATATAAAATAATTTATTAAATTCAAAATAATATTAAAATCATACAAAAAAACTAATAAAATATATAATAAATACGAAAAATAATTAATAATTAATAAATAATACAACTAAATTAATAAAAAATAATTACTCACTATTAAAAATAATAAAATAATTAAAATTTAATAGTATAATTAATAGTTATAATAATATTGAACTAATCCGAATAAAAAATAATTAAATACATAATAATTACGAAAAATAATTAATAAATAATAAATAATGTGATTAAAATAATAAAAATAATTACTCACTATTAAAAAAATAATAAAATGATTAAAATTTAATAGTGAAATTAATAGTTATAATAATATTGAACCAACGCGAATAAAAAATAATTAAATACAAAATAACTATGAAAAATAATTAATAATTAATAAATAACATAATTAAATTAATAAAAAATAATTACTCACTGTTAAAAAATAATAAAATGATTAAAATTTAATTGTCTACCTGTCAGAGCCAAACAATGAGTTTAGCAGAAACAATAACTATCATGGGCCCAAAGGTTGCATGAACACCTCCAGGAATGCCATGGAGATGAAGGCAGAAACTGGAGCTAAGGTCCAAAACTTTACAGAATGAGCTCTAAAATGTATTGACTTCTACTCCCATTGTCAGGGAAATAGGGATAGAGTAAAATCAAAGTTCAGCTGTTAAGATCCAATTCCAGTTGTCAGCATTCAAAACATTTCTAGATCTGGTAACCAACCAGCTCAGAGGAAAGGATTTCATAGAAGCTTTTGATGGGGAATGCTTTCCTCTCAATCTCTTCTCTTAGCTCATCTGACCCTAGTTGGGCATCTGGTATTTCTACTACTGCAATTCAAGGAATGCTAGGAATGGTGGCAGAAGGTGGTGCGAACAATGTCAACCAGTGTTTTATTGAAGCATCATGTTTCGGGAGCACAAAGCTTGTCCGTATCTTATTGCAGATAGGTCAAAGGAACAACTTAGATGTGGATGACCCATAGAGTAGGAATAGCACCTACTCTATGCAACTCATTGACAGACACAGTGAACCTGATCTATGAACCTGAATTTGATGACCAGTGATCCACTTGGATTTCAATGAAAGTGCATATAGACACACTGCTAATCATCTCAAAATATGCTATAAAATAACAATTTTGTGTAATATGGAATGACTACTAAAGCAACAACATACATTTGGTTAATGATACAGTGATATCATTAACCAATATCCCATGGACTGATTCAGCCATATTCCATGCATTTTTCTGCTATTACTGGTAAAAACTATACAGGTGACTAGACATGTTCATGGGCTGGGTGGTTCGACGGGCTGGCCTGGCCCCCGGACGGGTTTGAACATGCTTATAGGCCCGTAGGCTTAAATTCGGGCTAAAAAGCCCGGCCCGCAATAAATTCGAATTGGGCTCGGGTTTTGTCAAAATAGCCCGGCCCGGTCCGACCTAATATTAAACTTAAAATGAGTTATGTGATTATGTCCATTTGAATAAATTTTTTGATTTAATAATGTAAAATTGTGTTTTAAAATATAAAAGAAAGGAAAAAAAATACCATCTTGTAGGCCCATTGTTCATTTAAATAGAAAAAAATAATATCTGAATTTTTAATTCTAATTTGAATAGGAAAATTTTTTTTTCAATTAGGTCGGGCTTTGGGCTCGAGCTCGGGCTTCGGGATTTTTATCAGGGCTGGGCTCGGGCCCAAGTTATAGGCCCGTTGGTCGGGCCGGGCTCGAGCTCGGGTCTAATATATTTTCATTAGTGACAAATGAAAACCCGGCCCGAACCCAGCCTGCCCCGGCCCATGAACAGGTCTAACAGTGACATCTCATTAGTTGATAGGTTCATTCAATTCTGCTGGCAAAACTTATGTTTATCCCAAAGTTCACCAAAAACCGTATCACCAAAAACCGTATCATTAGTTGGGACACTCAACAAGACCCAGTAAAAAGCAATACTACTTCAATGGGCCAAAAGTAAAATGTTATAAGTAGAACCGAGGTGGTATAACACAGTTAACAAGTTCTTTAAAAAAGTCCTATTCCCTCCCTATACAACGAGTAAAGTAACCCGATAATACAAACTGCGTGACCACAGAACACTAGAACAGGGAGTTCTTTCCCTAAAAAAATATGCAATTCTGGGATTAAATAGTTTCAACGAGATGATTTTGAAGATGTGCAATTGTCTTCTGCCAACATACTTCAAGGAATCCAAAGATCGGTTGTTCCCCATATTCGATAATTTGAACATACAAAATTAAAATAAAAAAACTTCAAAGAAAACGATTTTGGGTCAGTTCTTCTCCCCAACATAAATTTGGTTAATGATAAATCTTATAGAGAATCTGGGTAAAGCAAATTAAACAAAAATTTTATCCATATACCACAAAGAAAACGAATCTGAATGGTTGAATAGCATAAAACATTCCTGTTTATCCAACAAGCATGGAAATAAAAAAGAAAAAAAACTGAAGATTGCGAGGGTTTTCGAGGAAACTTCTTCAGATTCGGTTCGAAGAGAAGATTCTTCAGTTCGAAGCAAGAAGAGAGCAGATTCAATTCAAAGTGAAGGTTCACAGAGAAATGGCGGTGGAGCTTTCTTGCAAAGAGGATGGCGATGAGCTTCTTCTCAGTTCAAAAATAGGGTGAATGACCTAATTTTTTGGGTTTTATTTGAAGGACAAATTGTTGTCATTTTTAATTTTTATGAGGATAATATCATCATTTACCGAGGTCTGAATGGCCTCTAAGCGCATTAAGCACTCACCCTACCACTTTCATTTTAAGATCTGAAAATGAATTTCAGACCTAATATTAAGAGGCACATCCAAACTGCTGTGGCATTTGGAAAGCAACTATTTCAGACTTCAGACATCTAAATAGTGCAATCAAACGCCACCTTAAAGTTCAAAACTCAAACCCAATCTGTGCAAAAGCTTTGATTGTGGGCTTGAATTGGGTACACCCAACTTGCACCCCTAACTCTATTATTTGAAATTGTTTAACAAATCCCATGCATCACACCGGGACATATATATAAAGATTCGCCCCTCTATCCTTTTCCTATAACCCAGAAAATTCTCCTCGCTTACAAGTAAAAACACGATGGTATTACAACTTTAAGAAGAAATGTCTCAGCTGATGTAAACTAATGGAACCACAAAACATCAATAAACTGAACCCAATTTACTCCAATGAAAACCAGCCAATGTTGACAGTTTTGTAGTTAAAACGAACAAATTAAACAAGCAAAATGAAACCTCACTCTCTTCCAATTTGATGCTCGGTTATGAGTTGGAATGTGCTCAATTTATAAGGAAAAAAGCTAAATTTTCCCAAACCATTAGATGTCTAATCATAAAAAAAGTGACCCCACCAAGACAGCAATGGAAAATGATGAAAATTGGATTTTATTTCTTTTTTTTATTCGTAAGAGGTTAAGTATCTATACCTATATATACAAGAATCCACTTTCGATGGATATATAAGGTGGTGATCAGTAGTGTGAATATTCCCTGGATCAGTTAGTTTTAAAACACACCAGACCTATTAGCCATTCTTTTAAGGGTGAAACGGACCGGTTCCTTTTTCGGATCCGATCGTCTAGTCCAATCCGATTTTGAAAACACTATTAAATCAAATGGTTTTAACCATATGGAATTTTCATGGAGCTCCAGTAAGGCCTTGTTTTTGATCATGGTTTCCAAAACTGGACCGGACTGGACCGTCGGATCAGAAAATTTGGGAACTGGTCAGGTGACTGGTCCATTTTACCCCAGAGCCATTATTTCACTAAAAACTGTTGATTTGGTCAACAAATCATTGATTCGGGTGGTTGAACCATTTAAACTGTCCAACGGTTTTGACTGTTTTTTTTTGTCCGAACGGACTGTCCATTCGGTTCAAATGATTGGACTGTTTGACCCAAGAACCAAACCCTTCATTGTCCGATTCAGTTTTAAAAACCTTACTTTTGATAATAAGCAAAATAGGAACATTATCTCGAGACAAATTTAGTGGATACCTCTAAAAAGAGGAGGATATCAAGATAAGTATCAACGTTTCCACCTTGGTGATGGTTCGTGTGCCATTACTTGTATGGCCATAAACAGTTTTGCGGAGGTCCTCGAGCTTGAGAACTACTTTATTGGAGTCACCACCATTAATTTTGTTGAAACTTGTGAAGCTAAATTTTGCTAACTCCCCCTTTTGTATTGAAGATAACCCCCTTCTGATCATTTCTTGTCTAAACAAGAAGACCGAAATCCTGACGAGAAAGTTGCTGGAGTTCGCAATCTCCTATCAGCACATGTTTCGTGAAGCCAAAAAAGCGGCAGACAGGGCTGCTCGAAAAGCCCTATCTTCTCAGCTACTCCTCTCCATTTTTATTTTTGCTCTTTTGACATTCCTATAGACTTAGTATCCATTTGCAGAGCTCATGTTTGGAGCATTCCCCATCGTACGTGACTCCTGTTTCTTAACAAAATATATATATATATATATATATATATATGGTTTCAACCACATACCACTAGGGTTGAGAATTCTAACCAAACTACACTCCAATCACACCAAGTGATCAAAGAAATATAAATCTCTACTTATGTATTTACTAACTATCTATTCTCGCATTGAAATGTACTACTTAGTATTTATTTTCTTGCATCAAGTTCTTGCGTAGAGCAGATTAGGGGTGAGCAAGAAAAACTGAAAAACTAAAAATCCAAATCGAACTGACAAGGCCGAACCAAAAATTCTGGTTATTCAGTATTTTTGAAAAATCAACGGTACCAGTTTGGTTTTGGTTAACCAATACAAAAAATGATTAACCGAATATAATATATATATATATATTTATTATAGAATACTTTGTATGTATTTTTTATTTTTTATTATATTTATATAATATATTTTGTAAAAATCAAAAAAGCTGAAAAACCGACAAACCAAGCCAACAGTTAACCGAACTATGAACACCCCTAGAGCAGATCACACATTAGCCCTAAGATGTTTTTTAATTAGAAAAGTGATGGAGCGCAATCTGGCCGGTCTTAGTTGTCAACGATTTTGCCTCTGACTGGAGTCGGAGCTATCTCTGTAACTGGAGATGGCGGTGGCAGGTGGCCGTTTGAAGTGCGCCGTCAAGCGTCAGATCCCAAGTCAATCAGGTGCGTCGCCCCTAGGTACGAACTTCCTCGGTGTTAGGCATGGTACGGTTTGTTCAGTTTGGCATCCTGGAGGCGAAGTGCTGGAGTGGTGAGCGAGGTGAAGTCTCGAGTTCGGAGGTATGTCCTGAACTGCCATAGGGCAGGCCAGTTCGGTGAAGCGTGTCCCGAACTGCTATAGGGCAGGCCAGTTCGGTGAGGTGTGTCCCGAACTGCTATTAGGCAGGCCAGTTCGATGAGGTGTGTTCCGAACTGCCATAGGGCAGGCCAATACGGGTTTTGCTTGGGGCCTAAGGGAGAGTTCGGGTTCCCAGTAGTGAGTTTGAGCTCCTAGTAGGGAGTTCGGACCGCTGGTTGTGCCGAGCTGTTACCTTTATCACGTGTTGCGTAATTACGAAGTCGGACCAAATCTTCCTTCATCAAAAAGCAGCTGCTTGTATAAATATCTGCATTACATTACACATTTTTGGTCATGATACCAAAGCAGATGCTCCCCACCAAAGTGAATCAGTATAGGCCTATCTATCTCGCTGTGCAATGTGCTCTATCAGTACGATTAAAGAGCTTCTTCCATCAGTTATTGACAAAGCTCAACACACTTCTATCAATGGAAGAGGTATTTCCCCGATACTCAGCAAGGCTATGGAAAATAATCAATTTGTGGGGATTAAAGCTAGTCAAAGAAGCCCATCTATTTCTCATCTCTGTAATGCCAATGACTGCATCCTATTATTAAGGTTAATTTGGACAACTGTGCAAAGCTGAATCAGGTCTTGGAAACTTTCACTAAAGCTACAGGGCTCAAGGTCAACTAAGACAAAATCATCAGTATCTTTCAGAGCAAACACTCTGGGTTAGTTCAGAAGGATAATGAGCAAAAGCCTAAAGATTCCTGAAGCTAAAGGAACCTCCAATTCTGTGGGATTTCTATCTGTGGCAGGTCAAGAAACTCTTATCAAGTTGTGTCAACTTCTGCTAGCCCCATTTAGTCAATGCTCCGATATTTCAAATTGTCCAAAGGAATTTGTATGAAGCTAATTAAATAGCCAGTTAGGAAATTTTTTCCATGGTGACAGCAGTGATAAGAAAAAACAAAAATAAAAATCATTGGGCATACTGAGGAAAGCTGTGTAAGTCCAAATCGGAGGGTGGAATGGGCTTCAGATGGTTAGAAGAGTTTAACTTGGCTCTTCTTGCAAAAGGGGTGTGGCAGTTGATTCACAAATCATAATCAAGAAGCTTTATGGGTTCGGGTTCGAGTGTTAAAGAACAAGTACTTGGAAAATTTTTCAATTTGGAAGAAAAATTGGTAATTGCCCTTCTTGGGCTTGGAGGAATTTGATCATGATGGGTCGAAACCTTCTAAGTAAAGGGTTTATTTGAAGGTCTGGTGCATGTTTAAGTTGAAAGATCGTTCCCCTGAAGGTAGCGTCCGATGGATTCATAGCTTATCAGAAGATCTGGAGTCCAGTAATGCCCTTGTGGATAGAACCGTGGGTGGAAGAGTACTTTCTCGCTGGATGTCTTCGGGGAGTTGTTAGACTTCATTCTGATAGGGTGATGCCAACTCAGATGGGAAAGGCAGCTTTTGGCTTCATCTTAAGATCCCCCAATAGGATTCTAATTTCATCCAGGGGAAGTATTTTGAGAGGCACATCGATCTTAACTATGGAAGCCTTGGCAATTCATAGGGGTCTTAGAAGCAGTGGCTATGGAAGTGGAGTGTCATCCTTAATTGTTGAGTCTGATGCTTTGGAGCTCATTCACTTGATACAGAAGCCTATTTCGACTCTTCATCATGAAACCCTACCTATTTTAGTAGGCATTCATAATCTATGTAGCAGGTTCTCTCCAATTTTGTTCTTATGGGTTAGTCGTGCAGCAAATAGTGCTGCCCATGCATTGGCTGCCTTCTATGGTTGGTTTAGGTGTGGTTCTTTGGCTCCCAGGTGGCTTAGGGACAATTGTTGTATTGGATTTGCTCTCTGTGTAGCCCTAGCTTTTCTTAGTCTTAGTTTGGAAGGAGTACAAATGCAAATATGTAGAATGAAAAATCTTATATTTTGTATTATTTTGTATGTAATTTGCACCTTACATATTTGCATTTGTAAAATTGTATTCTTTCCAAATTAAGCTTTAATGAAATTTCACCTCAGTTTCGAAGGAGTACAAATAGTCAAATACAAATATGTAGAGTGCAAAACCTTATTTTTTGTATTATATTGTATGTATTTGTACTGTACATATTTGCATTTGTACTCCTTCCAAATTGAGCCTTATGTTTTCAGGCCCAATAGGCTATATAATTTACTAGAATAATAGGAGTTTGAATTGGCCGGAGATAAAATCATGCGCAATGCACTGGGCAATCTATCATGAGTAAACACGCCAATGTTCTATGCACACAAGGTGTGGGACCCATGTTTACAGAACATTAGCATATTCATCCTGACAGGTTGCCCAGCCTGTTGTGCATAATTTTGCGGGCAATTAATCCACACAAGTCCACGCAAAGGATTCCTTTATTTCTTTCTTTCTTTTTTTTTAGTAAAAGGATTAGATAAGATATACCCAATTATCCTCTAACTGTATCTTCTTAATCGTCCACACTAACAATACAAGGCACTTTGTTTACTCCCCTAATAGCAACAGTAGAAGTGGTGGCATTGGAAATTTAAACCATACTATGATACTACAATACAAGGGCATTACGAATAAAGATAAATTATAGGTAGCATTATAATATATATATATATATATATATAATTTAAAAATATAATGTATATTATATTATACAAGTATATATTAGGGAAATATATTTGTAAGTGTATAAAGATATATAATTATATAAACATTATATAGTATATATTGTTTTATTTAATGTAATATAATATAAAATATAATGCTTGAGACATATTATATGATATAAAATATCAATTATTATTCCAGAACAAAATAATATATATTATTCCTATGCAATATATTATATATTATATAATATTTTCTTACTATAAGTATCATAATTTAATATAAGGGTCATTTGTTAAGCACCTCTAGTTTCATAGATTTACTAAAACCTACCCTATTAAGTTGCAACCAATTTACTTAATCAACCTTCACTTATGAATCCATTATAATTGTCTAAAAAGAATCCTTTTGTATTTCTATTTAAAAATGGTAAAATGACCATATAAAGAAGCAAACATGGTGTCCTGCGATGACACTTCTTATACCATATTGTTTGTTTTAAGTAGCAAAACTCCATTTAAAGCATACTTTGGAAAGAGTTCAATTCGATACTTGGCCCAACTCCATTTTAAGACCTCATTTGGAATGAAAGGATAACTCTGTTTAAATAATGCTTTGGTAGAGCCACACTTAGCACGACTCCATGCTTAATTTGAAAAGAGTGATGTACATTAGTCCTTATTTTTCAATATTTGCCAGAGGTGGCATCAACCTCGAAGCTGTCTTGTTTACAGTTTATCAAATGTTCAAAAAGTCCTTATACAAAGTTTATTACCTTTAGACTAGAGCACCTTTTACTATTACAGAATATGTAAGCAAAGGAGAAAAAAGTGGAATTTTGGTGTAGGATATCTCAACAATAGATAGAATTTAACTACTCAATACTATACTTCTCTAATTGGATTACTACCATCTACAGCTTCCTTTGAATGGGTATATTTCTTTCTTTTTTATGAAGTGCACATTCATCAGAGGAATCCAGACGTGTCACATGCTCTATACCCCCATCCCACCCAAAAAAGAAAGTCAATGCTTAAAGCTGAAAAATAAATACCTGAGCTATTTGTTGACCATGAAAAGGAAAACCGTAGATACATGTTCCAAGTGACAGTAAAATGATATAGCTAGTCTATCATTTATCTGTATGATACATCATGATCAGAGAAGCTGAATATGCTACAAGACTCGATCAGTATTTAGATATCTAAAAGGCAAGGGAGAACACAACTAGCAGGATACCAACCTACTGAATTAGCTTTGCATTCAAATCTACCATGGTAAAGAATGTTGGACAAAGATGATTCATAGCATTTTAGGTACCTAAGATAATGTTACAAGGTCCAACCTCACTGTCATCAAGGTTGGAACAAATGTGCTATTACAATAACAATACAAAAGGAATGGACATGGTGAACGTCCAACCAGGGAACATCAACTTCTTCCTTCCGTTACATGGACGCCACAGGATGCAGACACCCAGAAAAGATGAGGCTTGCGAAATACTGGTCCAGAAGTCTTGACTGTTGATTCCTGGCATCCACTAAACTGAGTTCCAAATTGTAATGCAGATTAAAAGTCTCCATTTAGGTTAAGTTCATAGCACTTTCTGCCAGTTTCGAGTGTGACAAATATGAGTCCAAGTCATTGCACAAGGCAGCAGTAATTCCTGGACAGATGGAAACAATGCACTTAGTCATGCCACAACAGATTAAGCCCGTGGTGGGGGAACCAATAAGAAATTTCTTGGACTTTAAATAATAGAATTTTAAGGAAAAAAAAAAGCAGGAGAAATATTTAGTAGCCTCATTACAAGGTACTACCTAGTTTATTTGGGTCAACTGGTTCTAGACATTCTCACTGAACAAAAAGATATTATAGACCTGAAGTAGAAAATCTTTTAGACCAGAAAAACAACTTTGATTGGATGCCTCTAACCACCAAATATATGGATTATTTTCCATAGAATGCAAACCTTGTCTGTTGACAGTTCAAAAATAATTGTATCTTGTAGATGGTTAGTTCATCCAAATGGATAGAATTTTTTTGTGAAATATCCCCAATGTACATATTATAAACTGAACACATTGGACTAGTGAAAAAAAATATGCTCATAGATTCTAACACCATTACCGGTAGTATTTAAATTAAGATAGCATAGTGCATGTGCAAAGAAAAAAACTAAAAACAGGCTTTTTTTGGACTTTCTCCTCAACTGGGATCATTTCTCAAGGTTGTTACACAAAAAATGGGTTCCAAAGAATTTCTCAGGTTTTCCATAATAGAATTTTAAGGAAAGATTATGTACTATTACAGTCTAGGATTTTATGGAAAATATTCAATAGCATAACTTCTAGGTTTAAAAATATACTGTTTCCTTCATATTTGTTACAGTGAATAAGGATTGTTTGTCATCCTACTAGTGGAGAAACGAGTGTGAAAATCATTTTAGAAGACGGGGGTGTAATTTGAAACAGCATAGCTTGGTTTAACAGAGAATTTTCTGGAGAAAATAAGCAATATTACCTCAATAGCGCCTTTTCTGTGGTGGTGGATATCCAGGCATCCCCATTCCAGCATCTTTTCTTCTCAACTGATTGGGGGAAAAAGGAATTAGAAAAAGAGAAAACATTTGGGTAACAAAGATAAACCATCTAAGAATCAAAACTAGAAAGACCTGTTGCTGCTGATGAGCCTGAGCAGCTGCAGCCCGCATAGGGATGCTGCTACCAGGATTCATTCCACCACCCATGCCAGCCTGAGAAGCAAGATTAAAAGCTGTCATGCCTGGAGGGGGTTGCACCCTTTGTTGCATGCCAACCATAGGCATTGGCCGAGGGACAGATCTAGCTGCCACTACAGGGGCAGCTGCTACACTCCCAGAAACTGCATTTCCAGATGAGACCTGAACACAAAAATCAGCACACAATTACACCACAAATGAAATGCAGTCAAAGGAAAATGATGGAGCTGTTGATAATAACAGAACTGTAAATGACCCATTTAGGCCCATTAAACAAGTGTATAACCGGGGACCTCGCAAGATGGCCCATTATGGCTGAAAAGGGGGTAACCGGCATCTATAAATAGCCCATGAAATAATGAGAAAGGCATCAAGCCATTTTAAGAATCTCTTCTCTCTCTCTCTCTCCCCCTCCCCCCCCCCCTCTATTTTCTGATTTCAGGAGGCAGAGTCTCTCCCTTGAAGAAGACCCCTGTGGTGAGCAGGCTCTCATCAATTCTGGTATCAGAGCTTGAGATTTCATCCGGCGAATTGGTTCTCCATGCCGCATACCAGATCAGCGTCGGTAGAAGAGAGAGTGGAGCAAATTGAGGTCGATCTGCACAAATTCTCCGGCGACCTGCGAGAGATCAAGGAAGTGATCTCAGCGGTGATCTCACAGTGTGACGAGAGTTCCAATCAAGACAGTGCTCACCGATTTGGCAGAAATAATCACCGGCAGATCAGAGTGGACTTTCCTGCTTTCAGTGGAGAAGATCCTCTTTCTTGGATCTACAGAGCAGAGCAATACTCTAATATCCAGGAGATCGCGAGCCATCAGAGAGTGGTGATTGCTTCGGTGTACTTAAGAGAGGAGATCAACTGGTTTCATCGGTATAAATGATCTCATCCTCAGATGATGTGGAAAGAATTTTCAAAAGCCCTATGATCCGTTTTGGATTGTCGACTTTCAGAAATTTCGACGAAGCTCTGCCGAAGCTGCGACAAGTAGGCATTGTGCGGGAATACTAGGTTGCATTTGAGCGACTGGCAATAAGAGTGTATGGCTGGCCGGAGAACGCACTCATAGTATGCTTCATTGGCGGTCTCTGAGACGAGATATGGGTAGAGGTAAAGCCTATGCAACCTACAACCATGTCCACACCCATCAGACTAGCTAGACTCCACAAGGGACCAATCTTGAAGACTCCACCCAGTCATCCTGAAGGTCTGGCCGCCAAGGCAATGGCAGTACCAACTCAAACCATTCTATTGAAGAAGCTCTCATGGTTGGAAATGCAGGCCCGTAGGGAACGAGGACTCTGCTACAGCTGCAATGAGAAATTCTTCCCTAGACACAAGTATAAGCGACATCAGGTGCTAACCTTACAAATCAATCCTAAGGGAGACTATGAAGATGACTGGGCCGATAACAAGGATGAACCGAGCCAATTAGGGGAACCGGGAGTGTCGGCCATTTCCTTACAAGCTCTAACAAGGACACATTCAGCCCAAACAATGCAAATGATGGACCAGCTTATGGGCCGACGGATTGCAGTGTTAATTGGCAGTGGTTGTACTCTAAATTTCATTACCGTTGTGCTGGCTTGGAGTTGGGGCTAGCGATTGAACCGACCATCCCATTCTCCGTCCATGTAGTTGATGGTAACTGTATCTGGTGCAACGGAGTATGCAAAGGGCTCAAGTTACAGATGCAAGGATGTGAATTCCAAGGGGATTTGTATCCGTGGGAATTTTGTAGGACTGATATGGTGTTAGGGATTCAATGGTTAAAAGAGTTGGGGTAGGTAACATGTGATTGGGCCCACCTCACAATGGATTTCCAGAGCCAAGGCAAGTGGTTTCACCTTAAAGGTTGGGAACCTGAGCCGATACAACAATAGAAGTTAAACCTTATTTTGAAGGCGAGAACTGGTGCGAAGGGAGCTATACTAACGAGCCTGGGCGTGAGTCAGCCAGGCCCAACCTTGTCTGAGAACAACATTGAAACTATTCCTAAAACACAGGAAACAAGACTGCAATTACTGCTCACTGATTACTCAAATGTTTTCCAAGAACCCTCTGGCTTACCACCAGTGTGGTCGCATGACCATCGAATTCCAATCAAACCGGGTGTTGCACCTGCTAATGTGTGGCCCTATCAGTGGGATGTCCAGGTTTGATTTACAAACTAGA
The DNA here is from genome assembly GCF_056320005.1 of Nelumbo lutea. Lineage (NCBI taxonomy): Eukaryota > Viridiplantae > Streptophyta > Magnoliopsida > Proteales > Nelumbonaceae > Nelumbo > Nelumbo lutea. Next base: position 41,388,036 of record NC_142688.1, read on the forward strand.
TATTGAAAAAGCCTATGACCATGTGAATTGGAATTGTTTAGACAAAGTCATGGAAAAGATGAACTTTGGACAAAAGTGGAGGAATTGGATGAAAGTTTGTCTCTTCCCCTAGATTTTCTATTCTGATCAATGGTCAATCTGCAGGCTTTTTTGAGAGCTCTAGAGGGTCAAGGTAGGGAGGTCCCCTTTCTCCCCTTCTCTTTATTTGTATTGCAGAGATCCTTACTCTATTTAGTCAGAAGACAACAACTTCTGATCTGTGGGAAAGGTTTGCAATTTCCCCGGGGGTGAAAAGGTGAACATCCTTCAGTTTGCGGATGACACCTTATGTTTTTTAGATGCTTCTCTTGATCAGTTGGATAATCTGCTTGGGATCCTCAGCTGGTTTGAAGTAGTCACAGGGCTGAAAGTCAACCTTAACAAAAGTCAAGTCATTTCAGTGGGTGATGTCCCTAACCTTGAAGATTGTGCTACTATTTTGGCTAGCCAAGTGGAATAGCTTCCGATAAAGTATTTGGGCCTTCCATTGGGAGCTAAAAGCTCATCTGTTGCCATACGGGATCCAATTATTGAAAGATTGGAAAAGAAGTTGTCATCTTGGAAGGCTAAATACCTCTCTTTTGGTGGTAGAATGACCCTTCTTTTTTCTTTTGATAATTGAAATAATTTTATTAATCAGCAATAGACAATAGTACAAAGTCCCCAAGGAAAGGCACGAGTTGCAACCTCTCTGAGCTAGTCAAGTACAGATTTCCAAATTAATAACAACTTGCGAAGAAGCACAAAAAAGATCTTCCCTAGAAACCCCCTGTTTGGCTAAAGCATCAGCCAAAGAATTAGCAAACCTACTAACCCATTTTACCTAACTCTCATATTGTTGGTTAACCACTTTACTTTTTTTATGAGATCTTTGTAGCCCCAAATGGTGGTATCCAAGTTTAGGAGCCATCTTGTTACCACCTAAGAGTTCCCTTCAACTAGGAGATGCTCCACCCCAAGCTGGTTGGTGATCTGAATTCCTTGTACTGCAGCAAGGATTTCTGCCCTTGTGGAATCCCCCACTCCCACCGGTCCTGAGAATAGGGAAATTATGTTGCTGTCCTTATTTCTCAGGATACCCCCTATACCTGAAGGCCCGGGGTTGCCTTGGCTGCTTCCATTAAAGTTCAGCTTCCAAAGGTGGAATCCATTCTGACAGAATTCTATCCTTCTTTGTTGAAGTGTTAGCTATTACTAGCCAATTCCTCCACAAGTCATCAAAGAAGTCATCAAAGATATTCACAGTTTTTAGCCAATGGATTGCTCTTGTTAGGATACAATCCTTCATTACATCTAACCATCTTTCCTTCTCTAAGAAAATTCTTGCATTCCTTTCCTCCCAAAGAGTCCACAGGGTGGCTGCCCTGACACATTTCCACATGACCTTACCTCTTCTAGTGTGCCAAACAAAGACAGATGGGTTGAATAACAAGATTAAATCAAAAGGCATAGACCACCTACCTCCAAATAAACAAAGGCTCCACCTCCATATAGCTGTAGCAAAGGAACAGGAGATCAGCAAATGGAAACAATCCTCATTCTCGGCCTTACACAAGGAACACCAATTTGGGGAAAGACAAAGTGAGGGTCTCTTTTTCTGAAAGTTTTCCAAAGTATTGATTTTCCCATAGAAGGCATCCCAGCAGAATACAGCAATTTTAGGGGGAATAGGTCGCGTCCATACTTCTTTGACAGGGAATCCTTGGGAAATGGGGTTAGAACTGAGGGATTTTAGAAAAGAAGAGCAAGTAAAAGTACCTTTTGGAAGAGGAGTCCAAACCCTTTGATCAGAAGAAGTGGGGTCCAAGCAAACGGATTCTAGTAAATGAATTAGCTCAATAACACAACTCGACTCACCATCCCTTAACCCTCTACGAAACCCAAAGTCCCAGTTTAAGGATAAGGAGTTTAACGGGCTCAGGAGAAAAGTTGCAATTGGCTCATGTTTGTGAAGGGAAATGGAATAGAGCGAGGGGAAACAATCTTTGAGGGGTTGAGTACCCACCCAAATATCCTCCCAGAACAGAATAGCATTACCAGAACAAGCATTGTACCTGATGAATCTGAGGAAACGAGGGAGAATACCATGTATAGCCATCCAAGGTGTAGTAAGGGTAGTTCGGCGAGATATCCCGAAATGACCCTTCTTATAAGTACTCTCTCCAATCTCCCCACATATCTTCTGTCCCTTTTTCCCTATCCCAAATAAAGTGGCTAGGAAAATTGAGACTCCAAAAAAATTTTTAGTGGCGGGTTGGGAGGAAGAAAGGAAGATCCATCTTGTGAATTGGAACCAAATCTGTCTTCCTAAGGAGAATAGGGATCTTGGTCTGAGAAGAATCAAGGCGACAAATTCAGCTTTGCTAAGTGGATTTGGTGATTTGCAATTGAGAGAAGTGCTTGGTGGAGGAATTTAATTGCATCTAAATTTGGGGTTGAGTAAGGTAACTAGAAAACTAAAACCCCCCTCCTAACTGGAGTTATTCTCTGTGGAAAAATATCATGGAAGTTGCTCCCCTGCTTGATGGAGGAATCAGCCTCAAAGTCGGTAAAGGGGACAGAATTAAATTTTGAAAAGATCATTGGTGTTGCAATCACTCCTTGACAGAAGAATTCCCTCTTATTTTCCAGTGTGCCTCCAACCAGGATGTCTTGGTTGCTGATTCTTACTCAGTTTTGGGTAATGAAGTGGTTTGGGCTCCTCAGTTCAGAAGAGGTCTTTTTAACTGGGAAATACAAGAAGCTTCAAATCTGTTGGAAACTCTACAGGCTCAAATCTTTGACCATAATCAAGATGACCAATGGATTTGAAATTGGTCGAAGGATGGTATTTTTTCAGTCAAAACAATGGCTAATTGGCTTGGTAGCAGAGTGGCAGTGGAAGGTTTTCCTGCAAAACAGATTTGGAATCCTATCTGCCCTTCTGAAGTTAATTTTCTTATCTGGACTATGGCTTTGGACAAATGTCTGTCCCGCACCAATCTTGAAAAAAGAGGGCTGCAGATTCAGGAAAAGTCTTGTGTCCTTTGTGATGATCATCTGGAAACTACAGACCATTTATGCATCCATTGCCCGTTTTCTGCTCAGGTGTGGCATCATTTCTTGAAGGTGGTGGGGATTTGTTGGGTCATGCCTAAATCAACTAAGGAGTTACTTTGCTGTTGGAAAATCAGCAATTTGAAGAAAAGAGGGTAAGTGGTATGGACCACTATTCCGGCAGCTGTGATTTGGGCCATTTGGTCTGAGAGAAACAACAGAATTTTTAATCAAAAGGTGAGAGGGGCATAGGATATAGTTCAGCTGGCTGTTGGTAAACTGATTTCTTGGATCTCAGTCACTCCTGAATTCAGAAACTCAAATGTAACTCATCTATTGAGAACTCAATCAATCTGGTGTCTGTAGTGGGAGTCTTCAGACCTGCCTGTTTGTGGGCAGGTTCTGTTCTGTACTTTTTATGAGTTAATTTTAATAAAGTTACCTTACCTTTGAAAAAAAATGTGTGGCCCTATCGATATCCACATTGCAAGAAAACAAAAATAGAAAAATTGGTGAAGGAACTCAGGGACAAAGGCATGATACAGCTTAGTAACAGTCCGTATTCAGCGCCTGCCCTCTTGGTTAAGAAGAAAGAAGGCACGTGGAGTTTTTTCATTGACTACCATGCCCTAAATAAAATTACAATTCGGGATCAGTTTCTGATACCTGTAATTGATGAACTGCTGGATGAGCTTGGCATAGCTAAGATTTTCTCCAAATTAGATTTACAGGTAGGGTACCATCAAATAAGAGTACATGCTCAAGATGTCTATAAGACGGCATTTAGGATGCACGAGGGCCACTATGAATTTTTAGTGATGCCTTTCGGCCTCACTAATGCCCCGTCTACTTTTCAGTCCTTAATGAATGAGATCTTTCGTCCGTATTTTTTATGACATTTTAGTTTACATCACGAATTGGAAGTCTCACATGCAGCACTTCCGCTCCACCTTTGACATTCTTAGAGCCAATCAGTTGTATGCTAAAAGGTCAAAATGTGATTTTGGACAGACGCAAATCCACTATTTGGGACACATTGTCATAGCAGGCAGTCAGAGCTGAAACAGACAAGATAAATTGTATATTGCAATGGCCCAAGTCCACGATTGTCAAGGATCTTAGGGGTTTTTTGGGCCTTACTGGGTATTACAGGCGGTCCATTAGAGAGTACGGCACTATGACAGCCCCACTAACAGACTTGCTCAAGAAGAATGCTTTCCATTGGTCGGAAGAAGCGGAGAATGCCTTCACGACACTGAAGATGGCCCTTACGACCCCCCCCCCCATCTTGTCCCTGCCAGATTTTTCTAAACCATTTGTAGTAGAATCGGATGGCATCAGGAAAGGGCATAGGGGCAGTGTTACAAGACGAAAATCCACGTATGAAAAGGAGTTAATGGCGGTTGTTTTGGTTGTGCAAAAGTGGAGGAGGTACTTGTTGGGTCGAGCTTTTACCATTCGCTCCAATCAAAGAAGCTTTAGATATGTAATAGAACAACCTGCTCTGAATGAGGTACAGGAAAAGTGGCTATATAAGTTGCTAGGCTTTGACTTCACAATATAGTACAAAACAGGTCCGTCCAATCTGGTTGCGGATGCTTTGTCAAGGCAACACGAGTGCTTCCAGACAGTAGCCTCTAAGCTCACTTATCCATTTATGACTCAGCTGAGGGAGGAAGCCTCTAATGATGCTAGCCTCACTAAGATCAGAAACCAGATTTTGAATGGGGAACAAGTCCCACCTGGTTTCTCCCTTTGTGATGAAATTCTGATGCACAAAGGCAGAATGCTGTTGCCGGATAACTCAACCCACATTCCGGCCCTCTTAGAGCTTTTTCACGCTTATCCCGGAACAAGTGTAGGATGAGGTAACTATGGATTTCATTCCGGTCGGAAGACAGTCATTGTTGTTTTTGTGCATCAGCTGCCCAAGTATGCGTATTTTGCACCACTGTCCCATCCATACACTGCAGCACAAGTGGCCAAAATTTTTGTCCAGGAGGCCTCCCGTTTACATGGCACACCCAAGACAATTATCTCTGATCGGGACTCAACTTTCATGAGCCGTTTCTGATCTGAATACTTCCGGGTGCAAGGAACAAAACTCCATCATTCCACCAGCTTTCATCCACAATCAGACGGACAGACTGAGGTGGTGAATCATTCCCTTGAGACCTACCTTCGGTGCTTTACTAGTGATTACCCCGGGAAGTGGATCAAGTGGCTTCCGTGGGCAGAATACTGGTATAACACTTCTTTTCATGTTCCAATTGGCATGTCACCTTTTCATGCTCTATACGGAAGGGAACCCCCTTCCCTACTACCCTATGAGAAGGGATCCACAACTGCGTTTTGCAGATTGTGGATCCCTACTACCCTTAAAAAAAAATTATTTACAGATCCACAACTGTGCTTTGCGGTCCTTAAGGACTTAAAGGCCAACTTGCTAAAGTCTCAACAACAAATGAAGGCCCACTATGATAAGAAACATTGAGATGTTCAGTTTGAGGTAGGAGACTGGTTTTATTTGAAGCCAAGGCCCTACAGGCAGAGTAGCTTGTTTAGATGGTCCTCCCAAAAGTTGGCTCCCAGATTTTATGGTCCATTCCATGTTATAGCGAGGGTGGGTAAGGTGGCTTATAAGTTAGACCTCCCTAGCTCTTCCAAGATACACCCCACATTTCATGTATCTCTATTGAAGAAACATTTAGGCTCAGTCCGTTCGGTTTCAGCTTGCTTACCAGAATACTGTCACAGGAAAACCAGTAGAAATTTACTAATATCACAAATTTATAAAGACAATCAACAAGCATAAGTATGGCTTCATGAAATGTACATCCATCATATCTAAGGTTTGCAGCCTTAAATCATCAGAAATTTCAAGAAATCTTTAGTTCTGGATGAAGTACCGGTTGAGAAGGTTGAACAGTGGCCGTTCCTTCAAAGTCTGTACTTGTGTCCACAGGTCGAGCAGGATAATTCACAACTTTCTCCCCTGGTTGGCCAGGTACTAGTGCACTGAGCATTGATGCCACATTTACCTGGTCAAAGTGAAGAAAATATGTGCGGAATATATGCTTTATTCACCATGACTTCCTACTTAGTAAACATTCTACCATCATGCATGATTACTGAAACATAACCAAGATGGCTCAGAATTTGGTCATACAACCCTCGTGCAAGTTGGGAGACTTACTTGCGGCCTGGTAGAGGATCAATTCGGAAGTACCTGAAAAAAACAGATAGTAAGCAACAATAGAGCAACTGCAACTGACCAAGTAGATCTGTTAACAAGGTAATTCAAAGAACTGTATGCCATGTCACCAAGATGCATTATTGCATTGGTATCTGTTTATGCAACTTGCAGTGGAACGTGCCACAGTATTTATATGTTTATATTTTTAGAGCTAAACTCATATGGGCTTATATTAGTATGAAAGGAAAAAATGTATCACAATATTAGAAAACATTGACATAATAATTGTATGTCTGTCTCCAAGTACCCACAGCAAACTAATATAAATCCCATGTTTATACCAAAAAAAAAAAAAAAACATGTCAAGGTTGTCATAATATTGAACTTCAAATTGATCACTTAATTATGCAGACAAAAAAAAAATCATGAAGAACTTTCAAATTGAGACGTAAAGCCAGTTAGATGTTTAAGTGCACTTCACATTTACAAGGTGGCAAACTATGTATACTTTTCTATGAGTAAATGTAAATGATTTATTAATTATAAAAATATGTAAAGGTACATCAGGAAGGGAAAACCCAAAATAGGAGGCTAGCCTAGGCTAACCACCCAATGTAACTGATCCCTTGAAACCCCTTGTTTTGCTGTTAATACATCAGCTATTTCATTGGCTGCTCTTGCCTCCACATTATTTGTGCCTGCAGGTCCTCTAATAGTTTTTTCAGCTCTCTGAACACGTCTGTAGCTCCAAGCCACCTTTTGATCATCTTTCAGCCAAGCTATGACTGCGAGTCTCCTTCCACTTCCACCATCTTCAAATTCAAAGCTTTTAGCCTCCTCAGACCCATGAGCTCTGAGCGTTGCCTATCTCTCTTCCCTGATTGCATTTCCTATCCCCCACAGACATGAGAAGAGTTCTAATATGTTGCCATTTTCATCCCTGATTAGGGGTGTTCACGGTCTGGTTCGGTGTGGATTAGAGATCTCAGACAAACCAGTAAATTATGGTTTGAGAAATTTCTAAACTGAACCAAACCGTTTTGGTATAAAATCAAACCAAACCAAACCATTTTATTACGATTTGGGGACTTTGGACCATTCTATGATTCTTTTGGGCTAAACCCAATTAGAAAGCCCAAATAGCTCCCCTAAAAATTAAAATGTAAAACATTCATTTATTATTTTATTATAAAATAAAGAGTTCATTATATATTTATAATTTTACGCATTCTAGTTAGATATATTATATATAATATTTATATATCATATATATCATATTATATATATGAATATAAAATTTTGGTTTACGGTTTGGTTCAATTTATAAAACTCAATAAACCAAACCGAAACCGCAAACCGTAATTTAGAAAATTCTCAAACCGAACCAAACTGTTTACAGGTATAAACCAAACCAAACCACAAATTCTGTTTGGTCCGGTTCGGCTTTGGGGTTTGAACCGTATAATGAGCACCCCTATCCCTGATTACTCCACCTATTCCGCAAGGCCCAGGGTTACCCAGACCAGACTGCACCATCAACTACTGGTTTCACTGTTCAAGGAGCAGAAATAGCCGCTTGTTTTCAGTTTCTAAGGATATCATCCGTTGTATAAACAGAAGAGATGTCCAGAGCCTTAGCCCAGTGTAATACTTTAATAGAGATAATGCCGGTCAGTTCTTTAATAGATCTTTTTTTTTCTCCCTGAAGATGTGATTGTTCCTTTCTTTCCACACACTCCACAAGATTGCTGCCCTTGTACACCTCCAATCGTACCTTTCCCCTTTTCTTTAGCAGGGAGAAAAAAAGGTGAGGAATAAACTTTTCAGATCCAAATGTGGGTCCCATCTGTCACCGAACAAGGAGAAAAAGAAATTCCAGATAGCAAACATAAAACTACAAGAGATTAATAGGTGATAAGATCTTTCGCTAGGTGCTTCACACAGAAGACAAACATGAGGTCAAAGCATCCACCAAGGATTTCTTTTCTGTAATGTCACCATTGTATTGATTTTGTCATGGTATACCTCCCAACAAAAGGCATTGATTTTGAGTGGAGTTGGACCTTTCAAAATGGCATTTACAGGACAAGTTGAAGAGGTAAGGGGGTCCCTACAGTACAAAGCTCATGGAGGAAAGAATTACAAGAAAAGGACCCAGATGTCATTAAAGTCCAAATCCCTCATCAGGTTCGTTTGGGTCAAGGTGGATTTCTTCTATGTTAAGCATGGCAGTGACATCTGACATTTCAGAATCCCTAAAACCCCTCCTTAAGCCCAAATCCCAATGCACCCCATTGTTGGAGACTGAAACACAATGGGAAACCAAACAATCTATTGGAGGCCAGGTTATAAGGTGAAGGGAAAAGGCTCATGAATGGATGGTCCCCCAACCAAAGGTCCTTTCAGAGAAAAGATTTACACCCTAAATGTACAGCATACCAATAGATCCCCCTAAATGTACAATCATACCTGATAAACATCAAGAAACAGGAAGAGACGGATGAAATAGCTTTCCAAGGTGAAGACAAGGAAGCTTTAGCATGAAGCCCAGCATCCCATCCATTAGAGTGTAATCTGTGAATACTTTTGATAACCAGGTGCAATAGCTTGTTTGAATCAATAGGGAATCTCCACAGCCATTCACCCAGAAGGGCTGACTTCCCACTAACCCCCCTTCCTCCTTACACTTGCACACTGTTTCCCTATTAATCAAATGGTCCATTTTCCCTTCTCCCAGTTCACAGAGAAAATCTCTCATTATCTTCTACCTTAATGGATTAGATACTTGCTAGCATGTTGATACATGATTTGACAATAAAGATACCTGATTTCTCCCATTTCCAAGTCCTACCATCCATAAGACCATTACATTGATTGGAGCCATGGTGTTTCAGTAACGATCCACCATTTCCTCCTGCTCCCAGTTGAAACACATTCTGCAACAGCAATATCGCACCTTCATCTCTTTATCCTCGGCTACTAAGGAAATAGCTCATTCAGTGGTTTCTCATCACACCAAGAATCCTGCCAAATTTTGAGTTTTGAGAAACCAGCAACCCTGCAGCTGATGCCAGATCTGAAGAAATCAAATGGCTTTCCAATCCCCTGCCATGCTAAGTAACCATAATAGTATTTATCCATGTTAGGGTCCCACCCACCCTCTCTAAGCCCAAGTGTTTTACTAAAGATTTCCACCCACCATTTGTCTCAGTATTGAACCACCAATACCATTTACTTAGAAGTGCTACTTGTCTGGCTGAGGTATCTGACAAAATCTACACTAAAAGTTGACGTATCTAACATTACGGGTGCAAGTCAGGTGACTCAGGCCAGGTTAGACAGGTTAGATCAGGTTGAGGTCAACCCTAACCCAACCCGAGTTGTTGAACCCTCAACAACTCTAAGGGTTTGTGTCAATTCAATATTAGCATTATTATGTGTAAAAGAACATAGTTATCATGTTTGAGGAAAAATATACATGTATAGATAGATAAATACAGTGTTTTAAAAGTGCAAGGTGAAGTGTGCACCTTTTTTGAAGCAAGGTGCAAAAATACAAAAAAAAAGTGCTAAAAAATCAAGAAAATGTCAGAAAATTCAAAATAATCAAAAAACTTAAAAAAAAAATATTAAGCATAATATTAATAAGAAATATAAACTTAAATTTTAAAATTAATGGTTTAAAAAACCTATTGTCTAAAATTAACATACATAAACAAAACATGTAAAGCATATTCAAATGAAAATTTAAAAATAAAATCAAACATAAAAGATTTTTAAGCATGTAAAGCCCACAATCTCTTTTTTTCCTCTATTGCATTACTTCAAGTAGCTAATGTGATGTAAAACATATTACATTCCTGATTCTACAAATTGCTTTTGTGCCACGCCCCTTGAGGCAAGCCCAAACAAGCCCACAATCGCTCACTTTGCTCACTCACCAAAGCTCCGAGAACCCCCCCTATTTGCTAATGTTGTTCATTCACTCATCTTAATAAAACATCTTCTTAAAAGGCAATTAAAGTTATAAAATCATTATTTTTTTGTGTGAATTAAGAATTTAAGACCCTAACATGGACTTGTTTGGGCTTGCCTTGAGGGGCGTGGTCGGGGGTCCGAGGGTGGAACCCCCACCCCAGCTGCTAGGTTCAAAAAAAGCAAAAAAAACAAATAAATTTCAAAAGGCGCACGTCTAGGCCAAGGCGCATCAGGCGCACCAAGCATGTGCCTTTTGAAAGTGTTGCGCCTAGGACCTGGGCAAGGCACCTACCCCAAAATGTGCCTCGCCAATGTGCCTAAGCGTGCCTGAGGCGTGCCTTTTAAATCACTAGACAAGTATGCATAAATACCTAAATATACATATACATAAATGTAGATACATAAATACTTGCAGTGAAAGAAATACATAAATATATAGATAATATACACTTATGGGTGCATATTTGCATATGCATACATGCATGAAAATATGCATATACGTAAGTACTTACATGCATAAATACTATATTTATATAATATATATACATGCAAACATGAAGTTTAGTCTGGTTCAAGTTGTGTTGGGTTGGTCAAGGCCTCAACCTTAACCCAACCCAAAGTTAAGTCAGGTCCATACTTTTCAACCCCAACCCATACCTAAACTTCGACCCAACCCAACCCTACCCTACCTTTTCTGGTTGGGTTCTGGGGATATGAGGACATCAAATCTTGGAGCAGGGAAAGCTTCTCATTGATGAGGAATTCAAAATTATGAAGAGGAAAGAAAACAATCCCGAGCTGTCCCGCATCCACACTCTCCTGTCCTCTTTATTATCACACGACTTCGCATCTTGTATTTTATATAGAGCTAAGTCATAAATTAAATCTCCCAATCATTTAGATTATTCTGCACCCTGGGGGTTCCACACAATTGCCTCATTTCTAAACTCATGGAACTCTACCATGAGCATCCCTGTTTCTGGCCACCATGAATAAAGATGGCTATATCTGTACAAGCAGCCAACAATCACACAATAGGTTCCTCCAAAATCTTACCCTACTACCATCCACAATCTTGTACTGAAAACCTTTGATGAACTGCGATAAGATTTCTCATTCCTTTCCGAATTGTGCTGTCATTAGTGTGCATCTCAGCCGAATCAGAGACCCTATTCTTCATACCATACTTGGGCGCACTGCCTCTCATCTCCATAAGCTCTCTTATTGTTTGTTAATCTCCAAAACCACTTTCCAAGCAAAGCCAAGCTCACCATTCCCAACTTCCTTACTCCTAACCATACAAGCTCTTTTGGGCTGCTCACCTTGATCCACTTTACCACATGTAACTTTCACTCTTCCTTCTGCTTTTTTTTCCACACACACACACAAAAAAAAAAAAAAAAAAAATCTCAAATCCTCTTGAGCTGATTTGCCACCAATATTAGTAAGGGGCTAGAAGGGCTAGAGGCAGACCAAGAAGGACATAGATCAAAGCAGTAATAAATGATTTAAGCACTCACAATTTAACAATGGATATGGCATTAAACAGAACAGAATGGTGAAATAGCATTCATGTAGCCAACCCCATAAAGTTGGGATAAGCTTAGATGATGATGATTTTTTTATCATCAGAGGTAAATTTTATTAAGCATTATATGAAACTTGAGCTCATCATTTTGTAGGTAATTTACCCACACCCATAGCAGTAAACAAATACAACTAGATTTGCAATCCCCAAAAACCAGCCTTACAATTTAGCCCAAAATAAGTGCTGCCCGTTTGCCCCCTGTTTAGCTAAAGTATCTGCCATGCCATTTGCAGTTCTTCTCACCCATTTAAAAGTAACACTCAATTCCCTTGGTAACCTTTCAATTTCCCTAATCCTTTGCCTGTAAACCCAAGGGTTTGGCTGTGAAATTTTGTCCAGGAAATAACCACCTGAGAGCCCCCTTCCACTTCTAACCTTTGAAAGCCAAACTCTTTTGCAAGTTACAGCCCTTGAAGCAGAGCCATTAATTCTGCTGTCAGTTGATCTCCATGCTCTACAGGACCCGAATGAAGTGCTAGCCTCACACCTTCTATATCTCGAAATACACCCCCTAAAGCAGCCCTTACTTCATTTTCCAAAAGCTTCCATCAAAACTTTTTTTGGAAAAGGTAAGGTAATTTTATTCAAAACAAAAGCACATACAAGCTGGATTCAGGCCCTGTAAGGCATCCTGAAAACCACAGCAATTACAGTCTCCACCAGGAGTTAGAACAAAGGAATGAAGACAAATTCAGACTTTTGAATTCCTCAGATACAGAAACCGAAGATATCAGCTTGTCCACAGCTCTCTGAATAATATCTTCAGGACTTTTAGGTCTATTACAGAAAACCCTACTATTCCTCTCCACCCAAATGGACCATAAGACAGCAGCCGGAATAGTCCTCCACACCAGACTCCCTTTCTTGGTTAGGCCTTTAACATTCCAGCAGCAGAGAAGCTCCTTAACCGACCTAGGCATAACCCAACTGATATCCATGGACTTGAGAAAGTGTTCCCAAATCTAAGAGGAGAACGGACAATGAATACACAAATGATATGTCGACTAATTTAGGAGCCCACAAAGACCACAGGATAGATCCATAATTTGGATGCCCCGCCTCACATGATTAGATCTTGTAAGGCATTTGTCAAGAGCCATCACCCAAATCAGAAGGTTGGCTTTTGATGGACTTGTAGAATTCCAGATCAGTGAAGCTGGGAAATCAGTGAGACCCAAACTGCAAAGCTTAGAGACAAAGGATTTGACAGTACATTCACCATCCAAATTCCATCTCCGGCACCATTTGTCTTCCAAGAGCAGATCTATCTTCTGCTTCTGAAGAAGAGACATCAAAGACTCCACAATCTCTTCTAACTCCCAATCAAAGAGATTCCTCCTAAAGAGGGGGTCCAAGTAACAGAGCCACCAGTCAAACAAAAGCACTCAGCCACAGATGCTTCTTGGTTAGAAGCACACTGAAAAAGGAGAGGAAAAGACTCAGCTAGCGTCCCATCCAAACACCAAGGGTCCTTCCAAAATTTAGTTCAATCCCCTTTACCAACCTTGACTAAAATCCCTTCCAAGAAAACAGAGAAATTCTTCATGATACCTTTCCAAGGGGAACTTCCCCAGCCTGGGGGAGGATCCCTAGATCTCCAGTTGCCCCACTCCACCCCATACTTTTCAGCTATGAGGGTTCTCCACCAGGCCTCTCTCTCAGCCGAGAACCTCCAAATCCACTTGCTAAGGAGGGCAGAATTAAAACTCCTCAACTTCCTTATGCCTAAACCACCTTCAGCCTTAGGAAGACATACTTGGTCCGAACTTACTAGGTGAACTCTTTTTTCCTCCTCCCAACCCCTCCAAAGAAAACTTCTTTCCATCTAACCCGATCTTTTTGCTACTTTATTTGGGATGGGGAAAAGAGAAAGGAAATAAGTAGGTAAATTGGAAAGAGTACTTTTAATCAGAGTAACCCTACCCCCAAAAGAGAGATATCTTGCCTTCCAGGATGCTAATTTCCTTTCCATTCTTTCAATAACTGGATCCCAAATCGATGAAACTGAGCAATTTGCCCCCAAGGGCAAACCCAAATATTTCACAGGGAGTAATTCAACCTGACAAGCCAGCACCTCCGCACAATCAACTATATTGGTTACTTGGCCCACTGGAATGATTTGGCTATTGTTCCAATTGACTTTAAGTCCAGAGACGACCTCAAACCAGGTTAAAATCCCAAGGACAATATCAAACTGGGAGGGAGAAGCATCCACAAAACATAAAGTATCATATGCAAATTGGAGAATATTGACCCTTTCACCCTCAAGAGAGATTGCAAAACCTTCGCAAACACCGGAATCAGCAGCCTTTTTACAAAGCAAAGTAAGAATTTCCATATCACATATAAAGAGCAAGGGGGACAGGGGATCCCCCTGTCCTAGACCCCTAGAACTATCAAAAACCCTGCTGATTGACCATGACCATTAATCAAAACTGAGTATTTGGAAGTGGTTATACATACTTTTATCCAGTTTCTCCACTTCTGCCTAAACCTCATATGCTGCAACACCAAATCAATACACCTCCAATTAACATGGTCATAGGCTTTCTCAATGTCAAGTTTGCAAATCAAACCATGGGCACCCTCTCTTCTTCTTGAGTGAATCAGCTCATAAATAAGAACAGAATCAAGCATCTACCTCCCCAGGACAAAAGCACTTTGATTGTATGAGATAACATTTCCTATCACCCCTTTCATTCTCTCAGCTAACACTTTATCCAAGATCTTATAGAAATTGTCCAAAAGACTGATTGGTCTGAAATCTTTAACATTAACCGCCCCTTCAATTTTTGAAATGAGGGTGATAAACGTAGTATTTAAGCTTCTTTGAAGGGAAGCATTATCATAAAACGCCTGAAAGACATTCAATAAATCTTGTTTCACAAAGTCCCAGCATTTAGCATAAAATAGGTTGGTAAGACCATCCGGCCCTGGCAATTTATCATCTGCCAACATTAGAAATGGCACCTTTAATTTCCTCCTCCATAAAGGGTCTCTCAATGAAGGAACTCTGATCTTCACTCAACTGCTTAAAAGGAAGGTCTTTAGGAAAGGGTCTGAAGGTGCAAACCTCTTTATAAAGGTTTTTATAAAATTTAGTTTCCACTACCTTCATTTCTGCATCAAACTCCCCCAATCTGCCACTACCTTCCATCAAAACTTAGTTTCACAGAATTAGGTGTTGGCAGTCTCCATTCCATAACCAACCTTTCTTTCCCTTGAGCCAAGTTTGCCACATGCTTCCATGATCTCAAAGTACCATTGAAGGAGAAAACATGGAAGATTTCCAAGGTTTTTACCCAATGATGATGATTGGTAAAGGGAATATAAGTGGCTAGAGACAAAACTCCTAGCAAGGGTGAGTTTGCCACCTTTGCACAGGAATTTGTTCTGCCAAGTCGATCTTCTATCAAAGCATACAACCATAGGACCCCAAATAAATTTTAGGTGCATGTCACCCCTGATGGCAGTCCCAAATATTTAGCTCGTAGGAGATCCCATATCACAGCGCAACACTCCTGCTAACTGTTCTAATGCCAACTACTGACCAACCACCTTAAGTTTACTCTTGTGCATGTAAATGTACAGCTCAGATACCATTGCAAACCATCTTAAATGTAGTAGCTGATCAAGAGAAACCTTGCAAACAAATAATGCACGTGCACCATCAGCAAATTGGAATAAAGGTATATTGATTGATTACCTACCTGCTTGAAATCCTTCAGTAAAGCCTCCCTAAGCAGCTGACAGTCATCCTACCAGGTACTTCCTAATGTTTTTAAAGGAATGTGAGGCATACACCTGGGGGCACCTCCAAGCAGGACATGCCCAAAATACCCTTAGGTGTATGCCTAGGGCTGTCAATGGGTCAGGTTGGACCCGGTGACCCAAACCGGTTGAGTTAGTTCTGGTTCCTCATATATTGTCCTGATTCTTATCAGGTTGGAACCAGCTCCACCCAGTCCAAACCAATTCAGACCCGACCCGAGCTATATATATATAAAATAAATTAATATTATATATTATATTTTCAATAGGTTTATTATAAACAGGTCCATCGGGTCAGACCTGATTGTCCCAATAACCGATGGTTCGGTTCTGGCTCTAAAATTATAGACCCTATTGGGTCCAGTTCAGTTCTGGGTACTTGGTAATTCTTGTCGGGTCGGTTCCGGTTCTACTTGGACCCAACCCAGACACGACCCATTGAAAGCCCTATGCATGCCTCAGGTCAATGAGGCATTATGCCTGAAATGCCTTTTGCATGAGGTGTATGCCTCTGATACACCTCGTACAGAAAGGGGAAAAAAAGAAAGAAAGAAAGAAAGAAAGAAAGGAAAAAGAAAAGGACAGTACAAACATACCAACATGATACTAATTTGTGCCATGCCAGCCTACATACTAATTTCTATTAAACTTTTTTCCCAACTGCCATTGATAATCCATTTCTTATTTTTTAAAATCTAAAAAAACCTATAAACTCAAGAAGTATAATCCTCCAAGTTACCAAAACAAAGTACAAATCCACACAACCAGAAGGAGGTAAAAAATAACAAGATACAGCCTTATCATAAAAATAACATGATATGGCACTCATTCATAAATATCCGGTTATCATAGCTTATCCTGACAATATTGGGTTGGCTACATCAGTCCTGTTTTTGCAATTCCACTCTATCAAGGGCCATATCATCTACTAGTATCTATGGAATTGTGACTCAGATCTTGCATAAGGATACCCCTCACTAGTGGAGTAGAGGGTCTTCCAACTTTATGCATATGCCCAAACTATGTAATTTCCCATGAATGCACATATTGTTAATCCTATCCTATCTACTCTGCCCAGTCATCCATTGCAGTATGCTCATCTCATTATGCTCATTAATTCATAATGAGCATATGCCCATTCATCCCCTCATCCATTGCCTTTTGCTTCTCCAAACACTACATTGGCAACCTTACAGCCACTTTATAACATTTTCCTTACAATCTAATTGGTATTCTCTGATCACAAAATATTCCAGATGTATATGGATTAATCCACCCTCTGAAACTATGTGGGCAACATCTTCTTGAAACTCTACATCATTGCATGTCAAGGGTGTGTCACTTCCACTAAGCTGAGAAAATCAGATCAACTGGAATGTTCTCCTCACCCAATAAAGGAGAAAAGCAAATAACAAATTGATTAGAGCAAAAGAAATAACCTATTTCTTTTCCCTCCAACTTATGGGTTTACCATATTTATTTATAAACCAATTTTTTGAAGATGAGGGTACAAATTCAATATGAACATAAGAAAAGTATAGAATTTCTAAGACACTCATTATTAAAGGAAAAAAGCCCAATTCCTGAGAATCAAGACATTCTAAGGTTTTCGTGGAACCTAGTCCACTTAGATTCTTATAGATCCTTATGAAGTCCAAGCACAGCAAAATGCAAACTGAGAAAAGCATAGGAGTTATTGTAAAGATCATTCTGAAATAACTATGAATGCAATACTGAAAACATAATTATGACTTAAATTCCAAGTTTATAGCATTTCAAAAAATGGATTAGAGACTCAACAATATGAGAACAGAAGTCCCCATGCTCAAGTGCTTGACTGCTTGTGCTGCTATTATATGCTTTCCAAGATAATATAGTATATAGTATATAGAAAAATGGATTAGAGACCTCAACAATAAGATAAATATAAGAACAGAAGTCCTACTCATGCTCAAGTGCCTGTGCTGCTGTTATACGCTTTCGAGGATCATATCTGCAAACGAAGGCATAATATAAGTGAAAAGTTAATATGGTCAAAATGAACTGACAAATTAGTTAGTGCCAGATCAAATTATGTAAAAGGATTAACAACTTTAGAAAGAAGAACAAAGAAAATAATGACCAACTTTTTGCACCAAATGTATTAATCATTTTATGGGTATGCTACAACTGGAGAGCCAAAAAACAAATTCAGAAGTCAGAACAGGCCACTTAGATATACAGTTTCCCACTGAACAAAATGCTTTCACGTGATCAATGTTCATATAACCCTCAATAAAAAGCTCAGACAATTCATGTCAAATAGGCCTCCCTGATTATGCTTAAATATACAGACTTCCACACCTAAAGGAACTAATACAAATGGAATGAGCATGTGATGGGGCTTAAGTAAATGAAAACACCAAGCCCCATACCCTCAACACCAAACTGACAACCCAAAAGAACCCAAGACGGGCTAAACGGCTACACCAGGACCTTGGGACAACCAAATATGAAAAAGAAAAGAGGAAAGTAGGAACATAATGAACCACCTTTGTAGCACAGAACCCTCACCTGCAAAGCCCAAGAATACTACCTATCCCCAAACTGCATATAGGACAATGAGGGAAAAAAATGTCCCTTATTTGGGGGAACTGGAAACTCCCATGCCTTTGCTCACTAGAAAAACTTATGACCAATCATTCCTAGAAACATAATTTACGTTAAAAACCTCAGCTTCCTCCAGGACTGTCACTTTTCTATTTTCTAAGTAGATCCTTGACTTCTTTTTTTTTTACTTCCTCTTCCCTGTGATCAATAGAATCTCCACAGAAGTCTCCAACTTCAACTGCGTCATCATCTGCTGTGCAAACCAACACCTTATGTACCTGTTGCCTCAACACCATTACAGTCAGAAGAGTCACATTCAAAAACCTTATCCAGAGAAGACTTTGCACCATAGGGATTTTCATCCAATGCAAATTTTCCTTATCCCTAAAATAGGACTCTAATAGGATGCCCACAATTGCATCAGCCCATGAGTAATGATGACCTTAAAAAAACCTACAAAGCCCATCTATATTCTGATTAATTTGATTACAGATTTGAGATTTCAATCAACCCCTTCCGTAGCTCATTCTCAATTGGCAATATATCTGGAACTGATGCAAATCAATAAGGAAAGCCAACATTCAATTTTAAATTCTAGGCAAATAAATAGAAATTCAAGAAATGCAGCCTTCCATTAAGTTTCAGTATGTTTGAAATGAGAATATAAAATTATAAATTACAAAAGGACAAAAACTATATCCCAACCAAAGCCCTTCACATGATGGAAATTAGGATGTATAAAACCTCTTTATTGCCCTTCACGTCAACAGAAAAAGGGGTCACACTAAATTCAGATATCTACTAACAAGTATTAACCAGTCATTACAACTAACCATATCAGAAGCAACCATGCAGAAAAAACAAGTTAACTAATCTCCTATAGAATCTTTAGGCACCAAAAGCAGTTAAAGGGACTGGAGAAAGAAAAAGAAAAGACTACATTGTTCTATATACACAACACTTTGTTTTCAAAGCCATGATGACGAAGGAATTGCATACTCCAAGGACTTCCTATATGACAAATCAACGAAGAATGCAAAGGAGCTAATGTTGAAAATTATAAGTTAATTTCTTGGACTTAACCCAAAGTAAACGAGAGAATTGCTACATTCATCACTCAGGTTATGGCCTAAATAATGAAGGAGGAGGTACCTAACCCTTTCTCTAGTGGTCACAAAGGTCCACAACTAGAGAAAGGGTTAACAGGAAAGATTTGTTTTGGAGTCCTGCTCATGGAAGGCATGGTAGTAGCAAGTAAGTTATGGGGATCTTTTGACTGTAGGGACCTGCTGGCTTGTGTTAACTATTAAACAGTTATTTTTAGGTAACTTCTCCCATTTATTCCTAATTAAATTTTGTTGCTCGGTATAGTCTCTCACTATACAGGAGCTATATTTGTGGATGATCTTTTTGAATATAATGCAATACTTTACCTTTTACATACCCAAAAGGTAACAATTTTCAAAAATTTATCAGTCCCTTTAGACCAATATCCACAGATTAAGGCATTATTTTAGGAAAAATAGCAATTACAATTCCATTAGTAAAAGCAGAAAAAAAAAAATTGTTATAAAAAGAATGGGATACATCAATACCAAAATAAAGAGCCCTTCAATCCAAATACGTGCACGAAGGAAAAAAAAAACAAAATTATTAGAGAACAAAAAGAATGTGAGATAGGAATATTGAGATAACACCCCAACAACAAATAATTACAAACAGAAAACACCAAAACCTTATAATCATTGTTTTTATCTTTTTTTATCAACAACAGAATCAATGTCAATGAAAAAGACGAACTTTAGTACACTAAGAAAGAGGAGGGATAAAAACTCTTAGCCCTCCCCAACAGAAAACAAAGTTACAATGCAGCCCAAAATAAACTATTCCTTCCCACCCCTTGTTTAGCAAGTACCACCATCCATCCTCCTCTTCTTTCCTGAGCCAGCTAATTACATGCTTTGAATCACCTTCAATTAACAACTTCTTGATATTCAGCTCTTTATCATTTTGAATCCCTTCCAATAACAGCCTTAATTTCAGCCCTTAGCAAGTCCCAAACTCCAATTGGACCAGAGTAGAATGCAATCCCTCCTCATTCCTGAAGACCCCTTCTATGCCAGACAGACCCGGATCCCCTTCTCTGCTACCATCAAAGTTGAGCTTAATAAAACCTCTAGATAGTGGGGAGTAGGGACCACACAGGCCTGATCACCTCCTTACAAGGAGCAGAAACAACTACCTGTCTCCACTTTCTCATCACGTCAATGCCAGGAATACCCTTAAAAAGATCCATTGACTTAACCCAGTGAACCACCTTGATTGTTTTTTATCAGAAATGTACTATACTGAAAAGGAAAAGGAAAAAATGAGGTAGGTGCATGGGAGGGGATAGAAGGAGAAAAACAAAATCCTCCCATCCAAGCTCCCAAAAACTAGAAATATTTGATATATAACACCTCAAATTCATGATAAGAACCATACACCTCAAAGAGAGAGAGAGAGAGAGAGAGAGAGAGAATAAAAGAATGGAACCTAACGATCATTCAAAAAGGAATGCATCGGGCTTAAAAAAAGGGACTGCATCCAAAAAATTTTTGGTTAAGTCTTTTTATGACAATTTGAATGGTAACACCTGACACCCCTTCCACTGCCCCTTTCCCAAATTCCTTGATCTAACAGAACCCCGCCCATCCAAGCTCCAAAAACTAGAAATATTTGATATATAACACCTCCAATTCATGATAAGAACCATACACCTCAAAGAGAGAGAGAGAGAGAGAGAGAGAATAAAAGAATGGAACCTAACGATCATTCAAAAAGGAATGCATTGGGCTTAAAAAAAGGGACTGCATCCAAAAAATTCTTGGTTAAGTCTTTTTATGACAATTTGAATGGTAATACCTGACACCCCTTCCACTGCCCCTTTCCCAAATTCCTTGATCCAACAGAACCCCGCCCCCTCCAAAAGTTTCCTTCTTATGCTGGATGGCTTCATTGTTGATATGCTGAACAGAATAGAGCTGAAGGTAGACAACTCCGACTGTGTTTTATGTTTGTAAGAATCTGAAACACAAAGGCACCCCTTCCATCATTGTGAGGTTACAACTTCCATCTAGGTGATGGCCCTTTGGCATACGCCTTCACTTCCAGGAATCCTTGCATGAGCTCTTGCTGGGCTGGCATCTGAAGGGTCTTAGTCCCAAAGCAAGAGTGGTGTGGAGAATACTTCACTGGATTCTTTGGATTATATATGGGTTGAAAAAAAATGTCAGTATTTTTAAAAATAAATCCAGAAGCATTGATGAGATATAAAGGAAATATTAAGGCACATTATACTCTTGGGTGAGCATCAATCACAGATTCAGGGGCATATTTCATCATTCCTCTCTCTCTTATGATACTCTTTTTGCACCAACCTAGCTTCTTATAAAAAAAAAATCAAATGTATTACACATTTACACTTTTGTATATTTCTCTGACAGCTATTCTATGTACACAAAGGTTTCTCATTTTGTGATACATTAATACAAAGTCTTACTTTATAGTGACCTTCTCTTTCTTACCTCTATTGAATCTGAAGATCTCCCCTTCCCAGCTTATTTCTTTTCCCCTTCGATCCCCCCTATCCAAACAAATTTTGCTCAATCTCCTATGTCTAACATCCTTTGAATGTTTAAACGTTACTAACCTCTTTCTATTTACCCTTAGACTGAGTGGGACGATTGGCTGTCTTGCATATTTTGGTTTAGGCATTGGAAAGTGGGCCCCAACATCATCCCAATTCCAAGTGCAAGACTCCCCTTCAAAACGCAACATTGAAGGCTTTTCATCAACCTCTCTAGACCCCAACCCCTTTTCCTCTTGGCCTACCACATGTCTCTCAGCCTCTATCCCTCCTATGACATCATAAATCACTAAGTCTAGCATGCCAGCCCCATTTTTTTCCTTTAGCCGACTTCGTGTGGGCCCCACTCCTGTCTCCCTTTTTTTGAACTCTTCCCCAAATCTCCCCTCTTCACCTTCCCAATCTTTCGAAAATCAATTGGCCCCAAAACATCATCCCCACCATCATCAATTGATTTGTCATTCCCAAAATGCCCTCATCTTCAACCTCTGACGCTTCCTCTGCTACCAGCCCATCTAAATTCCACCTATTCAAACCAGTTGATGACAAAGATCCACTTCCCTCCTGCTATGAAACCATGTTATCGATCCAGCCACCAGGGTAAGCTCCCTCTACCACCACTCTTAAATCAAAAAGCAAGAATGTTGGAATGAGATGAATTTCCTCCACCTCAATTAAGATTTGTGCACTTACTAGATTCTTCCCCTCGATGGTTCTTGAGTTAACAAACTTGAACCTCCCACATGCATCCCCAACATCCCTGAACATTTGGAAGCTCCAAGCATGTAAAGGAATACCAAAACATTTATCCAAACAATGCTTGATGACCCCACATTTGTCATAGCTCCAACAAGGGGGTTCCACCTCCCCAACCATAAATCTAGAACCCGTAGTTGATCCTATTCCAACCTCACTGCTAAAGGAAAAAAGAAAGTAGCACACGTTGAGCCTCCTCACCTGAAAGGAGTTACTTGGATTCCATCTAGCCACTACCCAAGTCAACACTTCTTCCACGTCTAGTTCAGAGTTAACAAAATGTCCAACCAAGCATTTGTTTATATTAATCTATATTCGGATTGTCATGGAATTAGGGATGGCAATTTTCCCCATCCCTATTGGGTACCCGACCTCCTTGACCCAATGGGGTAGGGGATGGGGATTGTTTTGGCAGGGCGGGGACGAGGATGAGGATTAATAGGGATCCCCAACCGAGGTCGAGATCGGGGATGGGGAACGAAGTCCCCACCCCGCCCCAACCCCAGTTATATATATTAAATACTATCCATATTAAATATTATATATATGATATTATTTATATTATATAAATATATATATACATCAAAACATATTTAAACTATTGTTTATATTTTAAAATTTTATTTTTTTTAAGTAAATTTATTTTTCAAAAATACTATTAATTAAAAAATTTGTGGATTTGGGTCCCCATGGGGAACCCATCTTTGTCAAGGATAGGTGATGGAGAACAACTTTTACCCCCGATAGGGATCAAGGTTGGGAACGGGGATTTGTTTTAAAATCAAGGTCGGGGAAGGGCAATATGATCCCCACCTCGTTGTCATTCCTACATGGAATCTTGGTTTCAAAAGCACAAGGATGGAAACCAAAGTTTTAGGACTGCATTTTGAATTTTAGAACTTTTGCATCCTGCATCTTCTGGTTGTTGTCCATGTAAAATTTGCACCGAGGAATGGCAAGACTACTCCAAGTGCCATGTTAAGATGTGTTTAAAAAATTAAAATCCATTTGTTTTGCAAAAACTAAGTTGATGGTGGACTTCCAAATAAAAGAGATTTAGAGTAAGACCATTCGGCCTAAACTTCAAGATTTCTATTGGAAATTTTTCCTTAGATTAATACTTGTGATATGCAACAAAGAAGAAGGCCCAATTCTTGCCTTTCTCCTCATATGTGCTTCTAATGTAGGGCTAATGGTGAGACCCTCTCCCATCTACTAATCTCATTTGCCTTTGTGCATTGCATCTAGAAGTATTTCTATTCTCCTTTTGGTTGTAGGCGACACCCCCCACAAGATGTGGTTGGTATTTTCCACCCTACCTTCTTGAGGCAACCAAAGAAAAGAGGGAGGATAATTTTGAGAGCTGCAAAGGCAGCAGTTGTTTAGGTTATTTGGGAAGAGAGAAATGGAAGAATCTTCATTTTCCTTTCATTGTAATGTGCTGATGGGGAGCTAAGACTTTTTATCTCCCCCTTACTGAATCTAAAGCTTCATAAATTTTCTCTTAATTAATAAAGTTTCTGTTATTGATCAAAAAAAATGGAAGAATCTTCGATGGAAAGAGCAGAACCCTGGAGGAGGTAGTAGAAAGCATAAAAATAAAGGTTGCACATTGGGTAAAAATAATGGACAGCTTTCAGACGTTTTCTGTCAACGACATTTCAAGAGCCTGGACTGAGGTAGCACAGTCCTCTAGAGAAAAGACAGAATAAGATTGGATTGGAAACCTCTAGAAGGCAGCAAACTAAAACTGAATTTTGATGGAACCTCCTTTGGAAATCCGGGTATGGCAGGAATAGGTGTAACCAGAAACTCTAGAAGTAGGATAATGGTTTTATCTTTAGGGCCAATCAGAATGGAAAACTCCTTCAAAGCTGAACTGATGTCTTTGTTGCAAGGTCTTCGATTAGCAAAACAATTGGGCTATAGACATGTTAAGGTGGGAGGGGATTCAAAGCTAATTACTCATGGGCAAATTGTAATATGCATTCCCAGTGGACTCTCAGACATGCTTTTAGGGTAGTGGAAGGTATTGCAATAAAGTACGTTTCTGGGAAGACCTTTGGTGGGAGATAGTCCACTCAAAGACCTCTTCCCAGACCTATACACTTCGTCAAACTTCAAAGGGGAAACAGTAAGCATTTTGGGTAATCCTGGCCCAAGTGGGGTCAATTGGAATCTGGGTTTCGGGAGGGACCTTAGGGAAAATGAATGTGTCTCCTTAATTCAATTGTTGGATCTAATAGGACAAGTTCATTTGGACCCGTCCTTGGAAGATTCTAGAATTTCGAAAGGCTCCTTAGATGGCCTCTTCTCTTGTTCCTCTTTCTTTAATGTTCTTGCCACACCTAGCAACCCGGTTGGGGAATTCCCTGTAAAAGAAATTTGGAGTAAGCCTATCCCCAAAAAAATTCAAGCCTTCTGTTGGGAAATTTTCCTTGGCAAGATTAACACGTGTGATATGCTGTAGAAAAGAAGGCCTTTTGCTTGCCTTTCTCCTCACATGTGCTCCCTTTGTAAGGAAAGTGGTGAGACCTTGACACATCTACTGTTATTTTGTTCCTTTGTGCATCATATTTGGGAATCTTTTTGTCTTCTCTTTGGTTGCAGGTGGGATTCCCCTCAAGATGGCAGGATTTTTCAACCGAGACTTTTTGAGGCAATCAAAGAAAAGAGGGAAGGTTATGTGAAAAGCTACAAAAGCAGCTATTTGGGTGATATGGGAAGAAAGAAATAACAGAATATTCTTGGATAAGAGTAGAACAATGGAGGAGGTAATTGACACAATCAAAGTTAAAGTAGCTCATTGGGTAAGATCTTTGCATATTTTCCAAGATTTCTCAGTCACAGAAATTATAAGATCCTGGACAGAAGTAGCGCAATCTTCAAGAGTGAAAGAGAGAGTAAGGATGGAATGGAAACCTCCAGATGGTAACAGAATTAAACTGAATTTTGATGGAAGCTAATTTGTAAATCTGGGATTGTCAGGTATCAGGAGAGTAATCAGAAATTCTCAAAGGAAAATATTAGCATTATTCTGTGGCCTATCGGCAGCATGGGCAACTCTCTAAAAGTTAAGGTAATGGCATTGCTACAAGGATTGAAGATAGCCAAGCAACTAGGAATGAGGCATATTGAAGTTGAAGGGGATTCCAAGGTGATCATCTCTTGGGCTAAAAACAATAGAACTACTCCATGGACTTTCAAACAAGTGATAAGGGAAATGGAAAAGGTTGAAAGGGAGGTAGAGGCAGAATTCAAATGGGTTAGAAGGAGTGCAAATGGGCAAGCTGATTATCTTGCTAAACAAGGGGCTTTGAGGCAACAATTGTTTTAGTGTGGGACTTCTAGTCCCATACACAAAATTGTAAAACTTTTAACTTTAATTTCGATTATAAAATTCCTTTAATGATCAATAAAAAAAGTATTGCGAAGAATAAGTGCTAAATTCAAGTGGATAAGGACTGCAAACGGGATGGTTGATTCCCTTGCTAAGCAACGGGTTATGAGCATACTTGTCATTTGTCAAGGCAACGCCTAGGCGACAAGGCGCCCTTTGAGGCTTGCCTCACCTAATCACCAAGCAATTTTGTACTATGTATTATAAAATACTTTTTTATTCTTTATTTTTTTGGCATTATAATTATAAAATAGGCACTATTAAACTAAAATAATCATTTTGTGTGTTTATATACTAATTTCTTTTTATTATTTTCTTATTTGTTAGGGTTTAATCAATACAAACATTGCTAAATGCTGTATTGAATCCTCAAAGACATTAAAAGTTAAAACCTGAACCAATAAGTAAGAAAGAACTTAAAATTTTGTCTAATCAACACATTTTCTACTACTACTTTTACTTTTCTTCTTTTCCTATAGCAAAAATAAGGGTTCAGCCCAATACTTTTTTATTTTTCTTTTCCTTCTTTTTCTTCTCATTAATATGCTGATTTTCTATACATGAACTCTATACTTTTCTTATGAAAATTATGAATAATTATTAAGGAAATATGGTTATGGTACCTAGAGAACTACCCTAGGATCTATCTTTTCTACATAAAAAAAAATCCATTGCCTAGGCGCGCGACTAGGTGACACCCCCTTATCGCTAGCCTCGCCTTGGCACCTTGAAAACTATGGTTATTATGAGACAACGATTGTTTTAGGCTTCTATGTAAATGTAATTTCAATTTTGGGGGTGATAATAGATGTGATTTAGACCAATAAAAATAGTAGAATAATTTAGATTAAAGCAAAAGAATTAGAGAAGAAGAGGAGGACAGCAAGAAGGAGGAGGAAGAATGGAGAAGAAAGGAAAAAGAAAGGAGGAGTTCGATGATCTCCTCTTTCCCCCACACTAATCTTTTATTAAACTTACTTAAGTTACATAATTTACAAGACTGCACTTAAGTGGGCGTCCACATCAGCAATACACTTAGAAAACATAAACAAAAGCTAAAGGCCCAATAAGAAAAAAAAAACATAACAAAGAACTAATAAGTAAGACACTAATGGGCTTGGGACCATTTGACCATCTTTACACTCCCCTTCAAGCTGAGCATAGATATCAATCATGCCCAACTTGCTTATATAGTGAATCAGCTTTACTTTAAGAATACCTTTTGTCAAAACATCAGCCAAATGTTCTTTAGAAGCAACAAATGGTAGACAGACTTCTCCTGAGGCAACTCTCTCTCGTATAAAATGCCTGTCAACTTCAATGTGCTTAGCTCTGTCATGTTGAAAAGGATTATGTGCAATGTTGATAGCAGCCTATTTGTCACAATATAACATCATTGGCTTCTAACAGTCTATACCCAGTTCTTCTAAAAGTGATCTCAACCACAGAAGTTCAGAAACTCCATGTGTCATTACCCTGTACTCCACTTCAACTAAGGATCTAGCCACTATAGACTACTTACTCCTCCATGATACAATGTTCCCTACTACCATAGCATAGTAACCTGAAGTGGACCTCCTATCATCAATACATCCGGCCCAGTCAGCATCAGTATATGCTTCCAACTTCATGTATCCATGCTTAACAAACAAAATACCTTTCCCTGGAGTCCCTTTTAGATAGCATAGAACCCTTTCTACAGCTATTAAATGTGTATCTCTAGGAGAATGCATGAACCAGCTAATTACACTAACTGCATAGAAAATATCAAGTCGAGTCATGCAAAGGTATAATAACTTCCCAACCAGTCTCTCTACACCACTTCCAACTGCAACCACCCACTTTTGGAGATAAAAAAGAACCCTCCAAGCCTTCAGCGCCACTCCCAAACAATCTCTTCAACCCATAACTGGAAACTCTCTAGTCAGCTAGGGTTTTGGGAAAAATCTGCAATCCCACATTCTTTGCAATCTACGGCCAGATTCTGACTCTCCAAACCCTCCACCAACTAGGCAAACAAACTCTCTAAATGATCAACAATTTATCTCTCCATACACCTTTCTATTAGAAAAAAGTGTATGAGAAAAGAAATGAAAAAAAAAAAGAGAAAAGCAAATGAAGACCCACTCTGATACCAAGATGCGAGTCAGACCAATAAAATTAGTAGAATAATTTAGATAAAAGCAAAAGAAGTAGAGAAGAAGAGGAAGACAGCAAGGAGGAAGAATGGAGATGAAAGGAGAAAGAAAGGAGTTTGATGATCTCCTCTTTCCCCCGCACTAATCTTTTATCAAACTTACTTAAATTACATAATTTACAAGACTGCCCTTAAGTAGGCGTCCACATCAGCAATACACTTAGAAAACATAAACAAGAGCTAAAGGCCCATAAAGAAAAATGCCCAATAAGAAAAAAAGAAAAAAAAAGAAAAGAAAAAAAGAACTATTAAGTAAGACACTAATGGGCTAGGGCCCATTCGGCCCACTCTCTCTACAATAGTGTCCAGCTAGCCATCAAAACATCTTTCCCAAAGCCTTCTGAAAAGTAGAGTCCACAGAACTACTTTTGACTTCAAAAATCCTTGCACAGTTGCACCCCTCTCCTGCCATAGAGACCAAAAACCCACAGCAGGGATCACATTCCAGGCCAATTTTCCCCT
Source organism: Nelumbo lutea (assembly GCF_056320005.1). Classification (NCBI taxonomy): domain Eukaryota; kingdom Viridiplantae; phylum Streptophyta; class Magnoliopsida; order Proteales; family Nelumbonaceae; genus Nelumbo; species Nelumbo lutea. Next base: position 41,416,676 of record NC_142688.1, read on the forward strand.
CCTTGACAGCTCTTCTATCCACGTCCTCTTCACAAAATCCACTACTGAACATGAGCAGCATCTCTTCACTCCAAACAAGCTCTCAAACTTAGGCCAGACTTCAAAAAAAAATCTGCAGTGTAGTAAACGATCTACAGATTCAAAATGCCCTTCATACAGCACACAGTCAGCTGAGTCCAACACCAGCCTTCAAAAAGTTAAAAATAATATATCAAGAGTATCCCCAAACTCCATTGCAAAAGAATCTATCCCACATCTTCAGACTCTGGTTAAACCATCAGCCAATCAAAATGTAATTCAATATCAGCATACCATTTTATCTCCTCTCTTTTGCTTTCAAAGATCTTCCTATTTCTTCTTTCCAAATATCCAATAAAATAAATTAGCCTTCTTGTACAAATATTTCAGCTATACAATAAAGGGACATTTAATAATAGTTTAAATGGCTGAAGTGAATAATTGTCTGTCTCTTAGTGAACAAGATATTAATGAAGTTGTGAGCTCCTTCATGGCTGAAGCTGAAGTTGGGGTGATTACTATACATTCAAATCTTATTACTTAATTATTTTATCCACTAAAAAACAAAGCAATAAGTCATTCAAGTCATCCATTATCTACAAGCCCCTAAGGCTAATTACATCTCTAAACATGACTACAGAATTTCTAATGTGGATGTATCTCATTCAACATGAAAGGCCCCTCCCAAGAAACTAAGCTCATTAAAATGACACTTGCAGATTCACCATCAATCAAGAATGACAGTTTCTAGAGACAAGTCCAACACACTAAGGCCAAAAAGGAGAGTCATTATCTCAGCTTTTGTTAAATCTGCCTCCAAAATAGGTCCACCAATACTTTAAAAGATGAAGGAATGAGTTGAGGCACTAGAATCTTCTGATGCAAGAGGCAGAACCTTTATATGAGGCTTAAGGCTCATGAGATTCATTCTTCGAGAAAAAAGCATGAACTAAAATGAAAAAAATAAAAGTATAGAAGTAATACTCAAAAAAGATTATCTTCATGAAGGAAGAATGCATAAATGGATTCTATCGTATAAATCCATGGTACAAAGTACTACTAAGAGGTTTTAAGAAAAAATAATTACATCCTTAGAAATCTTTCAACACTATTAGAGAGCTCTTAATGTAAATTAAAACTTCTAATGGGTGTCAAAAACACTAAATATTTTAACAAATCACAAACAAGACCCAAAATACTTAGAATGGTCTTCAACTCAGTCTGGTTATGGGAAATATGCATATTTTCTTTATATGAGGCATCAGAAGGCATAGGTACATTATATGTTTGGGTGTAACCTTCAAGGCATAAGTCTCATACAAGCCCAGACTATGTTAATCCTTCTATCTTCCATAATCCCTCTGATTCCTAAAGGATCACGGTTACCCAATGGGCTGTCAGGAAACCTCGAAACTGTCTTATAACTCTCTCATTACGTTCTTTTTTTTAAGTGCTTTCCTTCTCGACTTCATGATCTGAATGAGCCCTGTCCAAAGCATCGGACACTCGATGAAGCTGTGATTGAAGTGTGTTCCTACACTCTTTACATTGTTAGATGTATTACATGACACCACACGAGGAATAACATATAAGCAAGATTTTAGAATCTGTAGTAAATTTCTGAAAATGATCTCAAAGTTAATGCCATAGAATTCTTTTTGGAGCTGCAATTTTCTTTTAAGAGCTGCAATTTTCTTTTAAGAGATGCAAATTTCTGAAAATGATGTATTATATGACACCACAAAAACATAACTCTATCTTTTAGGAGCTGCAATTTTCTAAAAGGGCATCTTGTTTCAGTAGAAATCTGCTGAATTAAAAAATATGAAAGAAAAGTAATTTCTTGAAGAGAATAAGAGAATAAGAGGAGTTGAAAAGAAAAGAGAACAATCATCTGGCTGCCCCCTTCACTTATTATTTATACTAAAAATAATAGAAGAGCACAAAGACAACTATGCCCTTATAAAGTGGCAAAACATATAACAGCATATATAACACTCAAAAACATAATAAAATTTGGACTCACATAGTTATTGTGGTTCCCACCTCCTATAATAACAACTAACATAAAACATCTACTCAGAAAATCATCATAAAACTGATTAATGTTCAACACTCCCCCTCAAGTTGGGAGTAAATGTCACATTCCCAACTTGTGTAGATCATGTTTAAGCTTGTTCTTTGCCATCCCTTTAGTGAGAACATCAGCCAGCTGCAACTCTGAAGAAACATAAGGCAAACTTCCCCAACCGTTACCCTTTCTCTTATAAAGTGTCTATCAAATTCAATGTGTTTTGTCCTATCATGCTGAATTGGATTGTGGGCAACATTGATTGCAGCCTGATTGTCACAATATAACATCACAGGTTCCTCTGCTTTCACCCCAATCTCACTCAAAAGAAATCTATCCCAAAGAAGTTCTGAGACACCATGAGCCATGGATCTATATACTCAGCCTCTGCACTTGACCTTGCCACAACCGCTTGCTTCTTACTCTTCCAGGAGATCAAGTTTCCACCTACAAAGATACACACTCCTAATGTAGACCTCCTGTCATCTAAGCATCCTGCCTAGTCTGTATCTGTATAGGATTTTAGCTTCAAATTCTCATGATTTGAGAAAATAAAGCCTCTGCCAGAGTGCTTTTTCAGATATGCAAGTATTCTCTCAATAGCTTTCCAGTGTTGAACCCGAAGTGCATGCATGTACTGACTCACAACACTGACAGTATAAGAAATATCTTATCGTGCCATACACAAATACAGCAGTCAGCCCACCATTCTTTGATATCTCCCCACATCTTTTACCAACTCACCATCCACACCATTAATTCTGTGATTTGGATCAATAGGAGTGTCGGTTAGTTTGGTCCCCAACTTCTCAGTCTTTCGTAGTAGGTCAAGTACATACTTTCTCTGTGAAATGAAAATCCCATGCTTGGATGTTGCAACTTAAATCCCCAAGAAGTATTTGAGCTCACCAAGATCTTTGATCTCAAATTATTGCTGCAATGATTTTTTGATATCATTAATCTCCTCCAGATCATTTCCTGTCACCGCTATATCACCCACATACACAATCAGAATTGACACCAGAGCATCTCTCCTCTTCACAAAGAGGGTGTGATCAGACTGTGTCTGTGTGTATCCAAAACGGATGAGTGCCCCTTTAAACCTGTCAAACCAAGTCCTAGGTGACTGCTTCAGTCCATATAGAGATTTTCTGAGTCTACACACCTTTCCTTTACCAACATTTTCATAAAATCCTACTGGAATGTCCATATATACCTCCTCCTGTAAATCACCATTTTTTTAAGAATCCTGTAAATCACCACTAAGGAAAGCATTTTTACATCAAGTTGGAACAAGGATCATGAATAAGTAGCTACTAAAGATAAAAGGATACGAACTGAATTCATCTTAGCTACTAGTGCAAAGGTTTCCAGATAATCAACACCATAGGTCTGAGTATACCCTTTCGCTACCAACCTTGCCTTATACCTCTCTATCTTGTCATCGGCATTATACTTCACTGTGAATACCCATCTACATCCGGCTGCCTCATTGTCTAGGGGGAGATCAACTATTTCCCAAGTTTGGTTTTTGACCAAAGAATCCATCTCATCTTGCATGGTTGTTTTCCACTCTGGTTTGGAGAGAGCCTTAGTAACATTCCTGGGTATAGACACAGAATCCAGGGAAGAAAGAAAAGCACGGTAGGAGGGTGATAAGGTACTGTAAGAAAGATGGTATGAAATGCAGTGGGTTGTACACTTTCTCGTCCCCTTATGAAGTGCAATGGGAAATATAAGGTCAGTGGGGTCAGCTACAACAATGGTGTTAGGCACAGAAACATTATCATCAAAAAACATAACAGGCTCAGGCTCAAGAAAAATACCTGGAACTGTATCTGCCAAATCTGAAGTTTCAGAAGGACTGACAGAGAGTGGTGTGGGTTGAGGATGTGTAGAGTCAACCATCATCTGTCAGTGTTGATATTTTTGTGAGACTGCCCGTTGTGGCTCAAGTAATGAAACTAGAGGTGTAGGTGCTAGCTGAACTGATGCAAATGCTAGCTGAACTGATGCAGATGCTAGCTGAACTGATAGACGTGCTGACTGAACTGATGGAAGCACCAAAGAAACAGGAAGAGGAACAAATTGTGAGTTCTCCTCCCCAAAACTCTCCCCTTAAGGAGAACCACTCGAGAAGAAGAAGGTGGATTCAAAGAAAGTAACATCCATAATGACAAATTTGCTCCTCGACAGTAGGTCATAACAGCAATACCCTTTTTGGTTCTGAGCATACCCAAGAAAAACACATTTCTTGGCCTTAGGATTCAATTTCTTGCAATGATGGTCAAGAATGTGAACAAAAGAAACACAACCAAAAACCCTCAGATGTATATGAAATATCTCCCTATCTGGTAAAAGAAGACTAAATGGCACCTTAAACCCCAAAGTCCATGAAAGAACACAGTTAATCAAACGCAGGGCTGTAAGAACTGCATCTCCCCAGAACTGCACAGGAACTGGAGCACACACCATAAGACTCCTTGCCACCTCCATGATGTGTCTGTTTTTCCTCTCAACAACTCCATTCAGTTGCAGTATATATGCACAATTGTTCTAATGAACTACACCATGTTCTAAGAGATACGTGGTCAGGTCCTTCTCAAAGTACTCTCTAGCACTATCTGATCTAAAAGCCTTAGTTCTCACACCAAATTGTGTGAGAACCATCTAGTGGAACTGTCTTACCAAGTTAGGAACCTAATCACGTGATCTCATCAAATATATCCAAAAATATCGTGTATAATCATCCACAAAGAAGAGAAAGTAATGGAATCCTCCCATGGAAGGGATATGATATGGCCCCATACATCAGTGTGAACAATATTAAAAGCAGAAGTACATCTTTTATTACTTGGTTTAAAAGACTATCTACAGTGTTTTCCTAACTGACAACTCTCACACTCCAAAGTAGATAACTAAACAAACTCAAACAACTTTGGGAAAAGACATTTCAAAGAACTAAAAGAAAGATGTCACAGGCGATTGTGCCAAAGCATAATCTGATTCACTGACTCTAACCCACTACTACTGTTTCTACTAACATGATGGCCCTAATGTCTCGGAATCTCATCCAGAAGGTAGACTCCATTCACCTCACGACCACTCCCAATCATCTTCTTTGACTCCAGATCCTACAAAACACAATTACTAGGAAAAAAGATCACAGAACAATTCAATTTTTTTGTCAAAGAACCAACAGACAGTAGGTTGGTATGAAGTCTAGCGACATGTAAAACAGAAGATAGAGTTATATCATTGGTCACTCTAACTGTCCCCTTCCCAGCAATGGGCATATGTGAACCATCTGTTGTAGAGACTCTGTCTCTACCAGAGCACAACTGATAGTAACTAAAAATGGTAGGCACATAAGTCATATGCTCATATACTCCTGAGTCTATAATCCAAGGAGGTCCCTCCTTACTTGAAGTGGATGCAAGATTTGCAATTGCATATGAACTACCTGTATGTGAGAAGGAAGTGGTGTAGTTGGCTCCTGCATTCTTCTGTCCATCTGGAAGGCTAGAGCTGGGTGAATCTTTCTTACTCATAAGTTGTCCAAACCTCTCCAATTTTGTTCTCATTGTTGCTACTGCAATGGATTCCCAATCAGTTTGGGAAAGAGGGGCTGAAGAGTCTCCTGTAGTGGCTACATTTGTATTTCCCTTCTTGTTTCTTAGTCGAGTAGGCATATGATTTGAATGAAACTTCCAACAAGTGTTCCTGGTATGCTTAAGCTTCTTGCAATAATCACACACTAAGTTCTTCTTATCTTCCCTTCTAGTCTCACTACTCTCCCTGTCTCCATTCGGCTTAGGTTTTATTGTACCAACCATAGCCGACTAGTCAATCCCAGGCTGTCTCAACATTACATTTCTCCTACTCTCCTCTCCAGAGACAAAGGCAAAGGCCTGAGAGAGTGTCACACCCTCCTTACAAAGAATATGTTGCCTAGCAATGTCAAATTCAAGGTTCAGCCCTACCAAGAACTCAAAAACCCTATTCCTCTCTACCAGTCTGTGATAAGTTGTCGCATCATTTACACTTTTCCATACCACAGATTCTAAGGGATCTATTTCCTGCCATAAGGTTTTCAGCATGGAGACATACACAACAAGAGATTTTTCTCCATGTTTCATACTTATCACCTGATTTCTTAACCGATAGGTTGTGGCTTCATTTTGCTTCTAAGAGTGGTTTTAGTCACTCTATCACAAATCTCCTTAGTAGTATTAGTCCTTAGGAAATTTTCTGCAATATAAGGTAACATAGAATTACACAGCCAGGAGGACATTACCATGTAATTCTCCTGCACCCATCGGGAAGAGTCTGTATTAGGTTTCTTTTCCTCCCCAGTGAGATACCCTAATTTTCCATGGGCACCAATAGCCATTTTAGTTGATTGTGCCCACTCCAAATAATTTGTACCATCAAGTTTTACTGTAGTAATGATCCCAGACCCAAAAATATCACTACTACCTCCAACACCTAGTCCCACAGTACCGGTGGATTTCATCTCGGTATTCCAACTCTCCATCTTACTTAAAGCAGTTCAACAGTAAGAAAAAATAAATTGAAGACCTTTAAAAAATAATTTAATATCACACACATAGAAACCAGCCCTTCCGAAAGAAGAAAACCCTAGCTGGAGGGAAATCTCTCTCCTCCCCACGCCTCGCAACAGAGAGAAAAGTGAATCGATCACTCTGCGAGGCCCAGAAAATCCAAGAAACCAAACCGCCCTCTTTAGAAAATCAAAAGAGAACTAACAATACCTAGGCACCCAAGATCATATCAAAAACAAATAGTCCAACTTTTTTGGGACTCTTCCCCATACTCCAGTTCTTCCTAATTTTGATGCCGAACAGTAGATCACCTTCTTGATGACTAGATCCCACCAAAAAATCCAGGAACTGGGCAATTTATAGCAGATCGATCAGCCATTTACTACTTCAGTCAGTCAGCTGATCTAGGGTTGCATGAGAATGCTTCAAGAAACCCTAGTCGATGCTCTTATACCAAGTAGAAATCTGTTGAATTAAAAAAATATGAAAGAAAAGTAGTTTCTTGAAGAGAGAAGGAAGAGAAAAGGAGAAGAAGAGAAGAAAAGTTGAAAAGAAAAGAGAAAAATCATCTAGCCACCCCCTTCACTTATTATTTATACTAAAAATAATATAACAGTACAAAGGCATTTATGCCCTTATAGGGCAGCAAAACATAAAACAACATATATAACACTCAAAAAACATAAAAAAAATTGGACTCGCATAACTACTGTGGTCCCCACCTCCTATCTAACAACTAACATAAAACATCTATACTCAAAAAATCATCATAAAACTGATTAATCTTCAACAGTTTCTCTTCGCCCATACTCCCCACAGTAGCATGAGCCACTCCTAGAAAATTTATCCCCTTTAAGCCCTATCATTTAAGTCTTGTTTCTCCATTTCAGTATCTTTTAGACTTCTAACCTCCCCAAGCATAGGACCAATAACACCACTAATACAAAGAACCCATCTTTTATGAGAACTTTTAACCCATAGAAATTGCCTACAAAATAACTAGAGGTTAAAACAGGGGGAGCCATACGCCCTCCCCAACCCAACCCCACCCCCAAAATAAAAGAAAAGAATGGCCCTGGAACTATGGAATAAAATCCAAATTCAAAGTAACTGCAATTTTCTTTAATCATAAATAACTCTATATCACATACTAAAGTGTTAGTACCCCTTGACGGCACTATAACATCGCATTTCATCATTACCATATTCAAAGAAAGTACTTACTCAAGCATCTTTGACAGGAGGTCATATGCAGGACTTTTCTGAGATAGATGAACAACACTGTAGAGACCAGGATTGTCACTGCCAGCAAAACAGCAGGGGAGATTAGTATGAAAGAAAGAGATCCAAAATAATAGATAATAAATCCCTAGAAGAGTAAATCCAAGAGAAAATTTAACCCAAGAAGGTGGCAGAGAATAAAACTTACTACTTACGCCCTTGGATATGCTGTTGATCTGATTGCCAATGTGGAAGATTTACAAGTGTTGGCCACTTTTCTTGCGTGGGGTGGCCTGAAAAGATAGATTGTTAAAACATTTTGCAGCAAATCCCAAAAGACAGAAAATATCAAATCAATGGTCTCTTACCTAGGACTTTAAATATCTTGTCAAGCTGATCAAGCTGAATGAGTTAATAAAATATTAGGAAACAATGAATAGAATATGTTAAAAATTGACAAAGATATTAGGAATCATATATTGTAATTAAAACAAGGATCAATTAAGGAAGAAAAACGATGTACATCAATGTGCATCAAAACCAGTCTAGTACCTGAAAGGGGTTAGGTGTGGCTTTAACTTCTGCTCCTTGAAAAAGTGGCTTTAAAGTCAGTAACTCAGCAAAAATACATCCAACAGCCCACATATCTAATTATAATTTTAGGGGAAATTTTCCACTTGGAGATGAACAAACCTTGTTCAGTTTTCAATGATTTTAAAGAATGAAAGAAAATAAAAACCAAAGCTATTCTCTTAAGAGAATATTTTACACTCTTATTTTGTTTTTAAATAAACAAAATTGTTATTCAGTTTTCAATGATTTGTATCATAACAAACAAAATTATTTGCAAAAAATATGTAGTATGATCTATTATCACAGGATACCAACAGCACTAGTATAGTGCTTAGCCCCAAGAAGTAGCTCAGGTGCCCGATACCAAATAGTTACAACAACCTGCCAAAAGCATTTACATCAAATATTAACATAAAAGAGAAGCAGAACTGTAAGAAAAAATAAATAAATTTGAGAAAAGTATAAAATATAGATACACAAGAACATTTACTTATTAGATATATTTTTATAGATCTTAGACATAATCATTTCCAGCTGCAAAAGGCCATATTTGGAAGATATATCTATTTGAGTACGTCCTTGTGGAGACCCACATACCACTAATAAGCCCCTTGCAGTTCATGAGATGATAATCCTTAAGAAGGGTAGTCCATGGGTTTCATTATATGAATATTCACTGTTGAACATATACGGACATGGCAAGGACACTGCATGCACTATATTCTTCAAATGTACACTAAAAAGTGGACTGCGTGTACAATATTCTTCAAATGTACACTAAGAAGTGGAAATTTTGAAGTGTGCAACATGGACAAAGAACCTATCTTGAGGTGCCTATGCAGCACATATGAAGAACTTAGTGCTTGCAGCAGTTCATAGGACACATTAAGCTGATCTGTTGACTCTAGAGCTAGTATCTTTTTTTCTCTTTTGAGAAAAGGTAGAGTATAGAATTTCATTAATCAAAAAAACGTGTAAAACTAGATGCTGTACTCCAGAGATATTATCTTGATTATGATGTGTACAAAATTATCTCTAATATTCAATCTAGAAGACTTGGAGAGGTTGTAAAATATGTTATTTTACTACTTGAGAAAAAAGACTGTTAAATAGAGATTCCTAATTATTTTCAGAAAAAGTTGGTCTTGCACAAGGAGAAAATGGCTTGGTGCTTGTATTTTCTTCTTTTGAAATGCAAGGCATTTGAACATGGTCCATAACAGTAAAAGAAACAGAAAAGAAGAAGAAGAGAGATAGCAGTAACATAGAACTAGAAGAACAAAATGGGCTGCTGATTGGGGAGAAACTTTTAATCTCCCAATCAGCCAGATCTCTTCATCTACATGATCTACCATCTCATAAAACAATGGTCAACAAAAAATAGGATAAATGAGGAACAAAACAGAACTGCTGATACTCCTCATCAAGTTACATAAAAAATGGTCAAAAAAAATCAAACATAGTAGCAACAGAAAATAGGATAAATGAGGAATATCCCTGAAAGCCTGTTACTGACAACCTTGATTTAAGTCTGCCACAGCATTCCTTAACACTTCTTCCTGAGGTGTTTTGTTGTCAAATAGTCTCATATGTTGTTCTGTCCAAAAAGACCATATAACTGCTGAAGGGATAGAACCCCAGGCTAATTTATGCTCCTATTTAACTCTTTGAAGTGCCATCCTGGCTTATGTACTGTTCTGGGAAATACCAACTAAGGTTGAGAATCTGCAAGAAAGGGGCTGACTGAAAAGTGAATGAAGAGATGGTCTGCCAATTCAACGCCAAACTGACAGAAAGTTCAGTTGGCTGTAGGAAGTTCCATACCTCATTTTTTTTCATCAAATTGCCTCTAGCTAGACTTTTCCCCAATAAAGAAATACAAATCATGAAAGCAATGTTAGATATAACTGGGGGATCTTACACCACCCAACAAGGAGAAGGGCTTTTGCTTGATGTTGATTCAAAGGATTTATGATTGTATATCATCTGCATATTTCTCCATTAATGATTCCCAAAGGGTTTTCTCTAAGAAAAATTAGGTACTAGATAGGGTGTTCTATCTTCCTTCCTGTTTATCATTGTAAGAGATGATTGAATAAATAAATGAGCAAAGCAAAGAACTTAGGTCTGCTTGAAGGTTTTTAGTTGAGGGTAAGGACATTGACATGTCTCACCAGTTCACGAAGTCAGTACTCTCATTTAATCCAAAAACTCAAGGATGTAAACTGCTTTGAGTGGTTATTGTTGAGCAAGAGCAAGTGAAGAGAGGAGAGAAGAAGAGAGAAGAGAGGTGAGTCGAGTGATTGAAAGCCCTCCAGAACATAGGGGGCGAAAGAATGATTTTATTATTTATACTAGTACAGTCGAACAATATAAACAAAGGAGAAATTACAACAGTACCCTTATGGTACTAAACCTGAAATACATAAACAATTGACAACACTCCCCCTCAAGTTGGAGCATAGATATCAATCATGCCCAACTTGTCACAAAGATCATGATGTCTGGAAAGGTTTAAACCCTTTGTAAAGATGTCTACAAGCTGGTTCTCAGAAGTGACATAGGGGGTACACACTTCGCCTGTGATAACTTTGTTATGGTCACACCATCCGACAGCGCACTACGGCGCAATCATAGGCAGCAGCACGCACCGCCGATAGCGCGCAGCACGCAGCACGCAGCACGCACCGCCCGGCAACGCACAACACGCACCGCATGGCAGAAGCACTAGGCAGGAGCTCGCACCGCACGGCAGCAGCACGCACCTCACGGCAGCAGCACGCGCCGCACGGCAGCAGCACCGCGAGACATGCACACCGCCCAGCAACACCAGTAGGGCAGGGCCCACATAACAATCTCCCTACAAGCCTCTGAAACTGTTTCACATCCTTGAGCGATTCACCACAGTTGTCTCCTAATTTATGGTTGGGGTCAATGGGAGAGTCATCTGGCTTCACCCCCACCTTTCCAGTTGTCTCCTAATTTATTTCCTTTGAGAAATGAAGATACCCTTCTTTGGTCGGGCAACTTCAATTCTAAGGAAATATCTGGCAGGTCCTAGATCCTTCACTTCAAACTAAGTGGCAAGAAAAAGTTTCAATTTCTGAATTTCATCCTCCCAATCACCAGTAACAATTATGTCATCCACATATACAATTAGAGCAGCAATTTTACCTTCTCCTTTTTTCACAAATAGTGTGTGATCTGATTGACATTGCCTATATCCTTTCTACTGAACTGCCACATGGAATCTACTAAACCAAGCTCTAGGTGATTGTTTCAGCCCGTATACAGACTTCTTCAACTTGCACACTTTCTATTCATTGCCTTGGGCTAGAAAACCAGGAGGTTGAATCATGTACACTTCCTCTTCAAGGTCACCATTCAAGAATGCATTCTTGATGTCCAGCTGATGTAAAACCGAATCCAGATTAGCCGCAAGAGAGAAAATGACACTAATGGAATTCATCTTGGCAACGGGGGCAAAAGTTTCTACATAATCAACTCCATACACCTGAGTAAATCCCTTTGCCACTAAGCGAGCTTTATACCTTTCTACTGTTCCATCAGCCTTATGCTTGACTATGAACACCCATTTACATCCAACTAGAACCTTTCCCTTAAGAAGATCAACAAGTTCCCATGTGCCATTTTTGTGAAGGGCATTAATTTCTTCCCTCATGGCATTTGTCCATTCAGGAACTGAAAGAGCTTCTGCCACATTCTTAGGGATAGGGACACTGTCAATAGAGGTAAGGAAGGCGCGGAATGAGGATGAAATGTTCTCATAGGAAACAAAGTTGGAAATGGGATGTTTAGTGGTGCACAATCTAACACCCTTCCTGTGAACAATAGGACAGTCAAGATCATTAGCAGTAGAGGAATCATTTTCAATAGATTCAAGGACATCATTGGGAGCCAAAATACCTGAGTGAGTATGATCCTCCCCCGAGGAGTCTGGTGGCACTGGAGGTATGGCTTTCGAATTCTCTACAGCTCTTGAATTTGGTTGGCCTTTGCGACGACGAGAAAAAACACGAAAAGGTGGAGGGTCAGGGAGAGAGGGAAGTTGAACTAGTTTCTCCTCATGCCTACACTCCCCTTGAGGAGAAACAGGAAAGAAAGGCGCATCTTCAAAGAAAGAAACATCCATGGAGACATAGAATTTATGAAAAACGGAATCAAAACAACGGTATCCCTTTTGAGTGAAGGAATAACCAAGAAATATGCAAAGGATAGCATGAGAATCCAATTTCCCACGGGTGAGAGACAGATTTTGGACAAAACACCGGCAACCAAAGACACAAGGAGGAATAGAAAGAATGGCAGCTTTAGGAAAGAGAAGTTGATGTGGGGCTTTGTACTCTAACCAACGAGAGGGCATACGGTTTATAAGGTAAGTGGAACAAAGAACAGCTTCAAGCCAAAACCGTTGGGGAACATTCATATGAAGTAGTAAACCTCGAGCCACTTCAAGGAGATGTCGGTTCTTCCGTTCGGCCACACCATTTTGTTGCGGTGTGCGGGCACAAGAGCTACGGTGAAGGGAACCATGCGAAACAAAAAATTCCGTGAGGTCACTATGAAAAAATTCTTTTGCATTGTCTGATTGGAAAATTTGGATTTCATTTTGAAATTGAGTGAAGACCATCCGTTGGAAATCTTGAATAATTTTTTGTACTTCTTCCCTGGTTTGCATCGGGTATACCCAAGTATATCTAGAATAATCATCAATGAGGGTAATGAAATACTTGTAGCCACACTCAGATGGTAAAGTAACAGGGCCCTACACATCAGAATGAACAATGTGAAACAGAGATTCAGATTTACTATTTCTTTGAAGAAAATGAGTTCTACAATGCTTACTCAACTGACACGTTTGACAAGAAAAATCAGAAACAGACATTGACTTAAACAGTTCTGAGAATATAACTTTCATCGACTCAAAGGACAAATGACCAAGACGACAATGCCATATGGTCACGGAAGGAATTCATAATGTCCTCCCTCGGGTCAGGTCCAGTGAGATGTGTCTGAGTCACAGTAGAAATGGGGGGCTGATTCTCCCGAGTAGCCATGCTGGCCATGTGATGTTTCTTTGTAATTTGTTGTCCGTACTTCTTATTCATCTCTGAACCTTGCTTCTTAGTCAGATCTTGAGCCCATTTTGGTTTCCCATGAAGATCCCAACAGGTATCTTTGGTGTGTCCGGGTTTCTGGCAATGAGTGCACCACAATTTTTCCTTATCCTCTGTATTTTTCTGGAGATCTCCTTTCCGGGAAGAAGATCCCACACCAGTAGATACACCTCCTTTTGCAACTAACACAACAGCATCCCCACCAGGGTTGTTCATCAAATTTCTCCTGCTTTTTTCAAATTGTACAAGAGCATAGACTTCTTGAACGGAAGGGAGATCCTTAGAGCTGAGAATCTGAACCCTGATAGATTCATACATAGGATTCAAACCATGTAAGAATGCAAACACCCTTTGCTGGGAGACAAGCTGTTTGTACTTCTTAGCATCCTCATCACACTTCCAATCCACACTCTGGTAGTGATCCAACTCCTTCCAGACAGATGTTAAGTCAGAGTAATAGACCGATAAACACCTCTCCCCCTGTCTACAAGTAGAAGATGCTGCCTGCAGTTGATAAATTTTGGCATAGTGTTGCAATTATGAATAGGTAGACTTTGCTTGTTCCCAGATTTCATTCGTTGTTTCAATCCACGTGAAATTCTTCCTGATTTGAGGTTGCATGGAAACCAAGAGCCAGGACATAACAATATCGTTCTCCTGATTCCATCTATCATATTCAGCACTCCCGGAGGATGGTTCTTTTATCCTCCCATTAATATAGCCTATCTTCCCCCTTGCAGTGATGTATAAATTGATCCCTCTTGACCACTCCAGGTAATTTAAACATTCAAGAGGGACAACATCAATGGGAAATGATAGGTCACCCCCACCCATTCCATTCAGCATTGAGGAAACTCCAGATGTGGTTGAATCTTCACTGCCCATGATATCTAAATAAAAGGTTGAAACAGCAACCAAAAAAGGTACAGCCGTACAAGACTATTTCAGAGATAGGTCCTTCTGACCACCGGTTTCACTGAGAACAAAAGAAAGAGCACTGTTGTTGCAGTACAAGAACAGGTCCTTCTGACCTACAGTTTCACTGAGAACAAATAACAAACTAAACACTGTTGTTGCAGTACTTAGGTCCTTCTAACCACCGGTTTCACTGAGAACAAAAGAAAGAGCACTGCTGTTGCAGTACAAGAACAGGTCCTTCTGACCTACAGTTTCACTGAGAACAAATAACAAACTAAACACTGCTGTTGCAGTACTGAAACAGGTCCTTCTGACCTACGGTTTCACTGAAACAAGTCTGCACACTGCTGTTGCAGTACAAGAACAGGTCTGAATGACCTACCTAGTAAGGCTGATAGCTAACCAGTCAAGGAGATCAATAGGATAGTCGAACAGTCAATTAATAAGATTAATGTTGAGTAGACAATTAGTCGACTAAAAACAGACCATCAACAGACCACAATACCAACAATTAGTTGACTAAAAACAGACCATCAACAGACCACAATACAGTTATTGTGTTAAAGAATACAGTCGCTTAACAGTAGGGCAGTCGAACAGTTCATCAGTCGAACAGATAACAGTAGGGTAGCCGAGCAGTCATCAAACAGTTCAACAAACAATAGGCATCCGAACAGACAAGGATGATAGTTCACAAACAATAGGCATCAAACAGTTCATCAGTTCATCAGTCAAACAGACAACAGTAGGGTAGCCGAACAGTCACCAAACAGTTCAGCAAACAATAGGCATCCAAACAGACAATGATGATAGTACCTCTTTTAGTTTCAAATGATTGTCTGCCTTATGGTAAACCATAACTCCTTGACTGTAAACCAGAGCTCCTATGAATCCTCAAACAATAGGCAATCGAACAAAAAATGAGCAATTTCTGAAGACAGAACACCCTCTAAGAACTGCAAACAATAGTCTCTCTACAGTCAAGTAGACAGGAGGAGCAATTTCTGGGCTAGAAGATGAAAAAACTCTGAACTTCTGGGTCAAACTGACTTCACCAGATCAGGAGTTCGATTGGAGACAGCACTGGATGCAACAGTAGTTAACTTGACACCACCCTTCAGGCCTGGACGACTTGCTCTGATACCATGTTGAGCAAGAGCAAGTGAAGAGAGGAGAGGAGAAGAGAGAAGAGAGAAGAGAGGTGAGTCGAGTGACTGAAAGCCCTCCAGAACATAGGGGGCAAAAGAATGATTTTATTATTTATACTAGTACAGTCAAACAATATAAACAAAGGAAAAATCACAACAGTACCCTTATGGTACTAAACCTGAAATACATAAACAACTGACAACAGTTATGACTGAAGCCCCGTTTGGGAGGGCTTCTGCGTTGACCGAACCACTCTGGAGAAGGTACTTAAGATAGCTTCACCGAAAAGTCAATTTTTCTACACAATGTAAGCCTATTTCTGGCTTTCCAGTTTTTTTACCAAACATGGATTAAGTACAGCTTTCTGAGTTTCTCAGCTCATATAACACCAAAAGCCACAAATTTGGCCAACAAGGCTGGAGTGTTTATCCCATGTTTGAAAAGAAATTAGCCAGGAAGAACTCTTGCATTGCTAGTTGCATTAATTCTCATTCCTTGAAAATAGTATTCAACATATGACATTATTATGAGGTTCATCACAGTCAGAAGAGATCAAACCGGAGTGATCCAACTTTTTTTATCAATCGGAGTAACCCAACTTGTAGGAATTCACTTTCTATCTCATTGCTTAAAAGCCAAAATCAGTCGACACAATTAGATAATAAGCAGCCTGAGCTAGAGACTGGGATCATTTTATTAGATTGTGAACGCACACAGAAGTTGTTTAGTGTCATTGAGGATTTTTGAGATTTAGCCTCTTCTTTGAACATATTGTTCTTACTTTCCCAATAAAATCTAATGATAAGGAAGATCTTTTTTTAGCAAGTGGAGTTAGCATGGATGTTCTGAACATTCATGCTAATGTGCTAGATATTTTCTTCAAATAATAATGCATAAGCAAAAAGAAAAAATATTACAAACCACATTCCATGAAATTCTTGAAGAAATTCTTCCAGTTTTTCACCAATTAGATGCATGCATAAGTACAAATGTAGTTTACCAAAACAAACAGGTCATAGTATCTGTCCACATTTTTTTTATTAGTATCAGTCTGCATTTTAAACTTAGAGCAAAGAAAAGTTGCATAGATCTGCAAAAATAAGTACTGATTGTGACTGAAGAAAACTGCGGGTACCATACCCCATTTTCGGATAAAGGCTTCAATGGAGCTTGATATATTCTTGCAAGTCCAAAATCAGCAATTTTAACAACGCCTTGCTCTTCTCCCTCACCCATAACCTGGACGATAGAAAAGTCTTCATAAGCAAATGGTAGCATATGTAACCTAAAGCAGCAAGCAGCATAAATGTAAACTTGTTCATAAATTATCACTTGAAAAAATAATAATCTCAACATATTTGCTAGAAGGAAGTGGCACCATGAGTTCAGCAACCATACCAAAATGTTTGATGGCTTTAGATCTCGGTGTATAATCCAATTACTGCAGTGAATCAAAATATATGAAGAAACAAATAAATAAGAGTTTGCCCAGAGGCCAGAGTCTTGGATGAATTCCAGGTTAAGAACTGCTAGTAGAACTATCTAACTCATACACCAGTATCATGCAAGTGAAAGCCTTGCCTGTGAAGATAGTTCAACCCATTGAGCAACTGCCAGAGCAATGATTTAATTGTGTACTGATTGATAGAATGGTTAACTTTTTCTCTATGATGTCTGATAATTTCCTGTCACAAAAATCAAGAGGAAGAAACAGTGAAGATATGACAGTGTATTGACTAAAATTGCAAGTAAGCCTTTTAAATCATAAACATGAATCTCAGTCTTCCCAACTGTTGAAGGCTTGCAGCACAAAAGAGGGGGGGGAACATTTGTTAATATGCTCTTTTCTTTCATCAATAAATTTTATTCAAGCAGTAAAATAATACCCATCTGGGAATCCTAGAAGAGTCCTAATAACAAGAAGTTTCATAGATAACTACTCTCTACGCTACTCCCAGATGAGACCATGCCAGGGTTGGCATATTGTGACACTGAATGGAGCAAAATATTCAACCTAGTTGCCAAGACTCAATCTTTAACACAATGTATCAATGGAAAAGGACCACTGGTCCCTTTCTCATCCAACCACTGACAGTCCGAGTTCCCCCTCCACCATCATTGCACTAAATCCAATTGAAAATATCAGCTTGGAGGCCATATAAAAGCGTAAGGATTTTTGCTCCCCTGGAATCCCCTGATTCAATTGATCCTGAAAAGAAAAGAAAAGAAATACTGTCTCTGAAGCCCCTCCAAAAAAAAAAAAAGACTAGAGAAGTGGAGATCTTGGATTTTCACAATTAACAAACATCAAAGTTGAAATTGATTACCCCTTGAGGAAGGAATAGAAACCAAGAAACAGATATTGATGGCACATCAAGTACTGACCAAGGAAGAAGAGTTTGTGGAGATCATAGTGGACTCCGTTTTGAGAGGTTGACTAATGGTGGAAGATTTTACCTCTAGAAAATAGCAAGCTATTCAATCTTGGACAGCAGCAGAGATGGGGATGATAAAATTGAAGTTCAGTGGATGCTGTTTTAGTAACCCAAGGTCTACAGAAATTTGGAGTTTATTCAGAGATCATAATAGAAATATCCTGCTTAGCCATTTGGGTCCAGCAGGTAGAGGAATGCCTACAAGGATTGAACTTCTTGCTCTGCTCCAGGGATTAAGACTGACCTGTTCCTCGTGCTGGAATAAACTGTTGGTGAAGGAGACTGCCAAGTACAAATTGGCCTGTTCCTTTAAAGGAGTGATAACTCTTGGCCTCTCAGAAGGTGGTAAAGTGGAGCCCACCAGGGGATGGGAGATGCAAACTAAACTTTGATGGGTGCTGCCTTGGGAATCCCAGGGAATCTGGTGTGGAGGAGTGGTTAGGGATTCTCATAGTAATACAATTCTCAATTATTCAGGGCCAACTGGGTTTGGGAACTCCCTAAGGGCAGAGTTCTTAGCCTTAATTCAATAGCTCAAATTGATATTGCAGTAGGGTTTAAGGAATATAGTAATCAAGGGGGGTTGTCAAATAATCATATCATGGATGAAATCTTAAGATCAAATTCCTTGGCAGTTCAGGCATGTAATATGTAAGAGATTTCTGTTTTATGTTTTCTTTGGCCTCTGTGGAGGAGCTGTTGTGGTGTTCTTTTGCTTAATGAAATTTTTCCTGTTGCTTATGAAAAATAAATAAATAAAATAAAATAAAATTGCCTTTTTTTTATATCAGCAACACAGAAGTTCATTCATTCATTCATTAATAAAAGATAAACATTACAACCAGAAGTTGTGAAGAAACTGTCCAACCCAATACAAAGCAGTCCCACCCAGCTGTATCACAACCTTTACTACCACTGAGCCCAGTAGATCTGTTGTCTATGAACTCCTTGTTTTGCTAAACCATCCGCTAAACTATTGGCAGATCTCCTAACCCACTTGATCTGAATCGTCATATTTCTTGAAAGCCATTTGAAATGCCTGTATTCATTTCTAAGCTTCCAAATCACCCCTTCACCTTTCTTTAACCACCCCACTACCAGTTTCGAGTCATCTTCAAGAACCAATATTCTGCTCCCATGTCTCTAGCCATCGTTAACCCAGATACTGCAGCAAAAAAATCTGCAGTTACAGCACCACCTTGTTCAATTTGGCCCAAAAATAAAGCCCGTATAGTGCCACATCATCTCTAATCACTCCTACAATTCCTGACAGACCTGGATTGCTCAGACTACTTACTACTACCATCAAAGTTCAATTTCAATCACCCAGCCATTGGGGGAGACCACACCTCAAGGGGTTTTTGTTTCATAGAGGAGGATCCAGCAATTGGCCCCCAACAAAAATAAAAATCACTCTTGATCCCTTAAGTATCTATTAAGAGAAGCTAAGACCCCAGCATCCAGCATGAACTACTACACTGCTTGTTCAACTGGACTCAAGATTGGAAAATATGGCTGCTGATTCCTTGGAAATGGGAGGGTTGAACAGGAAAAAGGGCAATGGACCCAGGTAAGGTTGTAAATTGTGTTTAACTATTTGGATGTCTGAAACAGTTATGGCACCGTTTCCAGGATTGATTGGTTATGGAGACTCAACAAGGACAGAATTGATGGCAGAGTTATACAGGTTAATGTTGGGAAGTAATCTGAACTACAAAAGTTTTTTTTTGATAATTAACTACAAAAAGATTATAGTGGAGGAGATTCCAAAGCAATTGTGGGATGGCTAAGAAATAGAGCACCAGGAAATTGGATATACAGATGCATGTCAAGGGAAATCAGGTTATTGGAAGAAGAATTGGAAGCAACTTTTCAGTGGGTTCCAAGATGTGCAAATAGCATGGCTGATGCCTTAGGCAGACATGGGGTAATCAGGACTGAACTATATTGGGGTGAGGTTCCAAGGGGAGCCTGATTTAAGGACTGTAGGGATATGTGGTTTATGCTGGCCGGCTGGTCCACAACAAATACTCTTATGTAAATTTGAATTATGTTCATGAACTTTAATAATTTGATTGTTACAATCAAAAAAATATTTGGGCATTTGAATGCGAGACTTTGGCAGTTTTGTACTGGCATCCTTTCCTTCCAATTTCTTCACAATGTTGGGATATTTTCTTTTTTGTTACATCCAATGAAGTTTCAGTCTGCTGTTACTGATCAAAAAAGTGTAACATCCTCTACCATGGTTAATAGAATGCCACCTCAGTGCACATAAGTTCCAAGCTCCAAGAAACAAAAAATCAAAGTGACATCATGAAACATGCTCCAAAAAAATAAATAAATCTGAAAAGAAATGCAAGAAAATCCAGCATTTAAACAACAAATGCCAAATCAAAATGATTCTTTTAACGTTAAGTCTTTTAGCATTTTTGTAGTTAAGAGTAAGGAGTCCAGCTGCCTTTGGGAATTGGTTTGGTCTTCCTATGAACAGCTTTCCTTGATAAAATCTGGATGACAAACCTCTAAACTTCAAGAGAATCTGTACTGGCAATGTATGCCTCGTCTGGAAGAAATTAGAAATTGGTTGTTCACTTATTACCACATTTCGAGTATGCTGTAACCATGTGACATCATTTCACTAGATTGTTTGCCCATCTAGGGTCACCACGCCAAGGATTTGTTAACAGGAAAGGGAAGATTGCATAAATATCTGTTTGCGAGATGACCCCTTTTGTGCAACCTTCGGCTAATTACACTACAAGCGGGTCTTATCCTATCGCTATCTTAGGGATTTATACAGGAGGAACCCAACGATTCTTCCTAAAGCTTTCCTAATCTAGAAAAATAAATAAATGTATCCAAGTGCATCCACAACTAGGTGATCATTGAAATTTATAATCAAAAGCAATGATATCTATTATTTTCAAATAAAGTGAAACTTCCGTTTCATGTACTCAAATTTGTACCCTCAATTCTCAATCCAATTTCTCCAAATACACCAAAAACTAAAACAGCCTCAGCAGTTAAAAAGAAAAACAAATATACTAACATAGAGATCATGCTCGGCGTAATCGAACGCGAGATAAAGCGACATGTCGGCATGATTGATGTGCACATTCACAAGCTTAACAACGTTCTCGTGATTGATCTCCCTGAGTAACTAAACGATAAAAGATGCAAACCACACCAGTCAGAAACAAATTTGGGTTTTCAAAAACAAGAGGAAAAAAACAAGAACAAGGCATACCATGATTTCGCGGATGGCGGTGGGAGATACGCCATCGCCGTCCTTGGACTGCTTGAATTTCTTGATGGCGATGCACTTGCCGCGGTTGGGGTTGGACTTCGTTCGGGCGAGGAAGACGAGGCCGTAGGTTCCCTCGCCGATCTTACCAATCAGGTCGTACTGCTGCAACCAAGCCGGCTTGTTGCTGTTGCTATTGCTGCCGCTGCTGCTATTGGCGGTGGCGGTGGCGTTGTTGTGGGTGGAACTCCCAATGCTGCCTCTGCTGCTCATGCTGCTGTTGCCGCTGCCTGCCTCATCAACTCCTCCAAGACCGCATCGATTGGCCCCGACCGCGAAAACCCCAATTCGTTTTCTTGGAGGAAATCAGGATTCAAGAATTGGGCTTGTTTTTAATTTATATTTGGCTCGGTTCATTTATTTATGGGTTCCGCGGATGATACTGCTGTGGGGGCCGTCGGGCAGTGGACTTTTGAGGGATGAAGGCGCGCCCTAGGGTGGGGCCCGGTGATCTACGTCAAGTCATCGGACTTTTTTTGGAACCGTCCAGAATATTGGCTTCGTGGTAGGGTTTGTATGGCCCTCGACTGGAATGTGGAATATTATCATGGGTTTCTAGTATATAAGGCCAACTTTTGGGGTTTAATATTAATAAAAGTAATATATTTAAAAATTTTAAAAATAGGTAAATTTTTTAAAAATAATATCTACAAAGGGCAAAAACACCGTTCATTTTCTTCTTCTTGCCATTTGTTCACTAGAGTCATCGTTCACCGCCATCCGCTGCTACCTCCACCAATGTTGCTGAAGGTGGCCGAAGGCAGAGGTGGTGGTGGCGACGCTAGTGGTTTCTCTTTCCAACGCCACCACCTTTTCCTCTGCCTCCGGCAACATTGTCAAAGATGGGTGGAGACAGAGGTGGTGGTGGTGACGAGCAGATGAATGACCACCAGTGTCGCCACCGCCACCTCTGCCTCTGGCCACCTCCAACAACGTTGGCAGAGGTAGAGGCAGCAGTGGCGAGCAGCGGCTTTGATGAACAAATGGCAAGAAGAAGAATATGAACAATGTTTTGCCCTTTATTGATATTAATTTTAAAAAGTTAACCTATTTTTTAATTTTTTTAAATATATTACTTTTATTGATATTAAACACCAAAAGTTGCCTTATATGCTATCTTAGCCTAACCCAGGGTGCATTTGGAGAGTTAGATAGTGAGATTCATTTGGAATCAAGACTAAAGGCTAGGGCTGTAATTGGGTTGGATTTGGATTGGATCCAAATATCCAACTACAATACAATTTTATTTGATTATTGAAAATTCAATTCCGAATTTGATTGGTGTAAGGCAATGGGTTTATATTAGTGTTTTAAAAACCAACCTAAATGTCAGAACCAGTTTTGCCTTTGGATCGCAGGTCATCTATTTGATCGGACGGGTAGGACAAGTAAGCCCGTGCTACGTCAACTATATCTGTGTGTATATATGCATGTACATATATGTGTATAGGTATGTATAAACATATATTTATCAATAAATAATGTATAATTATGTTAAACTTTTTATATTTAATTTATATTTTTAATTCAATTTAAAATTTTTTTATTTATAAAAATATACAAAAAATTACAATTTGAAGCCAAAGTGTTTTTGGGAAAAAAATGGGGATCTCGTAAAATTACCCAAAATCAAAAAAAAAACACATCAATAGGACATTGGAGTGCAAAGTTATGGCCTCCTAAAATTTGCATGCATAGTATTGCAACCCATGACCTGGCTACCGGGTCAAACGAGTCAATGCTTCAACCGTCTATGTCATATGGGTTTTGAGCAAGCCAACCTTTTTTTACCTTCTTTGGATTTTACTTGAAGCCGACCTGAAATCTTGATCGAGTGGCAGTTCAAGTTGTTCAACTAACTAGGTCAAAAATAGGTTAAAAAACATTGATTTATATAAGTACATGGGCCCAACTGACTTGATACAAATCTGATTAGGCCAATTCAAGCCAATTACCTACTCGAGCACATGTATTTTAAATGTATTTCTTTGGAATAATAAGGCTGCATTTGGAAGGAGTACAAATGTAAATATGAGAGTGCAAAACCTTATATTTTGTATTATTTTGAATGTATTTATGCTGTACATATTTGCATTTATACTGCTTCCAAATGCAGTATTTGGCAAAATAGGCAAATTTTTGACCTATTTATGCTGTACCAGTTTTGCATGTATTTATGCTGTACATATTTGTAGTTTGAGCCTAATTGAATTGGCAAAATAGGCAAAGATAAGAAAAGGAAGATTCTAGATTATGGAGTTCCAAAATACTATAAAGAGGGCATAGGAGGACATCATGCCCATATGGGGACCCCTTAATACCATATTGATTAAACCCATTAAGAGGGAGGAGAGATCAACGCTTTATCTCTTTCCCTTTCCTAAACCATCAATCTCTACAACCACCGTTTTGAAGTTGGACCATCCCCATCCCCAAATTGGGCTTACAATTGGACATCTAACTTGATTTAGGGGTCTCTAATAGGGCGTTCATGGTTTTGACTATGCAATATTTAGAACCAAAACCGAACCAAATCAATAGATTATTGATCAGTTTGGTTTTGACTGGTTCGACTCTTCAATCTTTCAAATTTTTATATTTATAGTATAATATGTTATAAATAAATATATAATATAAATACTATATACATAATATATTATAAATATGTATATTATAATATACAATACATGTATATAATATAAGGTTAATAATATAATATACACATATATATAGGCTTGTTAGTTATATGTGAAAATCCAAGGCCCAATCCGACATCCAACCCAATTAGGGTAAATTTCTTAAACTACCCTTATGGTTTAGCTAATTGAATAAGTGTACCCATACTGTTTGAAAATTGACTAACTATACCCCTGTCATTAACATCCGTTAATTCTCTGTTACGATCTCTACACATGTAACCCCATGTGACTTATAAAATTTGTTTCAAAACGCAATATTACCCTCCTTCCATGAACCCCCCACTCTCTCTCTCCATTCTTAGACCACCCCTTTTGCCTCTGCTTCTCTCTCAGACCTCCCCTTCCCCCTTGGTCCTTGGTCTCTCTCTCCCCTTCTTTCTATGGAAGAAGAAAAAGAAGTGGAAGGAGAGAAAGAAAAGAAGAGATAGAAGAGATCAAAAAGAGAACTTGCAGTCGTCACCCCTATTTTCGTCATATTAAAAAGATGAACAATGTGGATTTGTATTGCAATTGCTCCATAGTATGCTCAATGGTTGCCCCCGTCTTTGGTTTCGGTGTCCAACTGAAAACTGCTCTTATCATTATAATGTGAATGCTCCGCCAATTGCCACTCATGTCTTTGGTCTCAATGTTCGAATGAAAACCGCTCATCTCATATGCTCCCCTGTGTTCAGATGAGTTGCAGCGGCGGCGATGATGCAACAGTAAATGAGGGAGAGGACGCGGAGGAGAGAGAATGGGAAGAAAAAAATAAGAAGGAGATGAAGTGTGAGAAAAGAAGAGAGATATGAGAGAAAATTGCCATTGTTGTTTTTGGTTTGAGCAGAGGTCGATGATATTTCAGATGATTTGGGATTTGAAGAAGAGGAAATAAAGGAATGAACAAAGAGATAGAAATGGGAGAGAATGGGCGGAGGGGTGCCGTTGGTTCACCGCCACCAATTCACCTTTGTTCATTGCCACTCACCGTTGGTTCACCTCTATTCACCACCGCTCATCACCTCTGGTGCACCGCCACTCATTTCCTCTAGTTCACAAGGGGTTGTCGCTACCATCGCCATCGCCCAAAGAATAAGAGAGAGAAAGAGATAGGGGTTTCATAGGAGGTTGCCACTGCCGTCGCCATTGCCCAAAGGACGAAGATAGAGAAAGAGAGATGGGTTCAGAGGGTGTTGTCGTCGCCATCGCACCTATTCGATTCACTGGTTCATTGCTTCTTCAACAAAGCACTCCATTGTTGAAGAAGAAAGAGGATGAAGGGTGTGACAATTCATTCACTGGTTCTCATAAACAATAGGGCTAAATTAGTCTTTTCCATCTTTCTATTAATGGGAGCTAACGGTAAGAGAAGTATTAGTCAATTGTCAGAAACAGTAGGAGTAGTGTTAGTCAAATTTCAAACAGTAAGGGTACACTTAGTCAAATAGCTAAACAGTAAGGGTAGTTTAAGAAATTTACCCATCCAATTATCTCGAATTTGGATGATGTATTTATGTAATCAGGTCATATTCGAATTTTGGAATCTACACTTGATTAACAATCGGATCAAATTCAAATTTGACTCCATCCAATCTGATTAAAATATGAATTTGATTATATTATAATATTTATTATTTGAGAAATTGTCAAAAACTCACCATGAGTTTTCAACATTTCTCAATGTTTAAAACTCACCATGTCACTAACTTGATGTAAAAGAGACTAAGGACTATTAATATATTACCATTTTAACCTTCATAGAAAATATAAAATATAAAATATATACATGTATTTTAATATTTAGATATAAAAAAGGAAAAGTTCAAATAATATTTTCAAAAATAAAATATATAAAAATGCAAAAATTGTAAAAAATATAAAAAATTATAGAAATTTCACACAAAATAAAAAACATTTTCAAATTATAGAAACTATAGGTTGTAGAAAACACAAAAATTGCAAACAAATAACACAAAATACCGGAAATTTTATAGGTTCTAGAAAATAGAAAAGTAGAAAAAAATAGAAAAATGTAAAAAAAAAACCAGAAATTATAAAAAAACATTAGAAATTATAACAAAACACTAAAATGTAAAAAAAGAAAATTGAAAAATGAAATAGACCCTTTTCCTCTAACTCGCCATTCAAGGGTGATTTGGTCATAAAAATTGTTATTTATGCTGCTTTGGACACCTCTGTTAAGAAATATTAACGGTGCATTAACGGAAGGTGAGTTTTAGATTTGTTGAAAAAGTTATGGTGAGTTTAAGAGGAATGTTGAAAACTCATGGTGAATTTTAGACAATTTCACTTATTATTTTAATATATCAATTTTATACAATCATATATAAAATTATAATGTATTAGATTATATTATATATGAACTTACATCTAATCAATTCAGTATGTTTAAGATTAAAAGATTAAAGGTAGTTAGATTAAATCCGAATTCAATTCGAGTTTGCTCAGATTTGAATCCAAATCTAAGTCTTCAAATCCAATTGGATCTCAATTCGGATCCAATTACGACCCTACATATATATACCGATTTATTTGGTTAATAGGACTTCTCGATTCTTTTTTCGGGTTTCTTTATGAGCATCCCTGGTCTCTAATCATATTTTGGACCTGTCATGCTTTAATCACAATTTACTTTATCATCTTCAAAACTAAAGATTAAATAAAAAAGGCATGTAATTAATTAATATAAATATGAAACTTTTAATTTATTAATCATAAATTATATAATCGTATGTATGTTATATCCATATATTGTAAAATTTAATCGAACGTGGAACTAAATCAGTTCATATGGGTCAAATCTTCATTCGATCCAATTATTAAAGGGTTGCATATTATAAAATCTAAAACTAATCTAATTATATAAACTGGTCATCCAAATCTAAAATGACTAGATCAGATTTTGGATTTTCCAACTCCAATAGTAGCCATACCCAAAACATATACGCAACAAATATTAAAATTTTTGGGGTTATGATGCATTATTTGGGAACTCAAGCATAAATCCTAGGAGGATAGTGGGATAGCTGAATTTGATTGGCTCTTAAATCAGTCATTTTGCTCTACACCAATCATAAAATGCATATTAGCCCTAATAACTCAGTCTCTCATTTGCATTCATGGCTACGATTGGTCCCACAGAGATCAAATTCAGCTAATCCTTGGAAGGAGAGGTCACGACACCTTTGATGCTTGCCCCTCCTTATCTAGTTGGTACAATTGTTTTTTACTTGTTTGGTGTAGTCCGGTTAACGCTGCTTATTAGAAAAATGGAATTGACATAAGACTATGTTGTATAAATAATGAAAATAGATACTATAATGGCATTTTTATATAGGTTGCGTTTGGTTGGAGTGCAAACCTGAACTGTTACAAATTTGCACTCCTGTTCAGATTTGCATTTGTTTGGTTAGGTTTCAAAAATGCATAAATTTTTATGCAAATTTATATATTTTCTTAAATTTGTATTGAAAATTGGAGAAAATATTATTTTTCTTAAAAAGGAAAGAAAAATTTGCTCCTATCATTGGTTGAAGTAAATAGGTATCGTGGTTGTATCACTTTTGAGTTTTTCTTCTCCAAAACCCTCGAAGAAAAAGAGAGACAGAGGAGAACAACGAGCGATTATGTACAAACGAAGTAGATAGAGGAGAAACAGAGTAAAAATAGAGTAGAACAAAACAACTCTGAACTACATTTTCACAGAGGTAATCCGAACTGCCTTCGGTTTCCCTTTTTTCATTTATTTGCTTTCCCACTCTTCTCTTTTCTCATTTATTTGTCTTCCCATTCTATCTCTCTCTCAGTTGGACCTCTGCTCACTCAAAACTATGAGCACATGTCTTTGATCTACAATTTCCATGGCGACAATCGGAAATAGTAATCTAAATGCTAAGCTCATAAGTCAACACCTAATTAGGGTTTCAATTTCAATTTTTTGTGCTATAGTATTGTTTTTTTTTTTTTTTTTGAAATTGTGCTTTTCGTTTAATTACAGGCTCCTCTCGGTGATATGGGTGATGGGAAATCGAGTTTGGTTCCGAGGTTTGTCAAGGGGCAATTCCTTGAATTCCATGTGGCTTTTTGTTCAGATAATTGATCACGAGTTTGATTGTTTGAGGTTTTCGTTGTAGGTTAGGATTTGAAATTCATATATTATTTAAGTTTCTGATGAGTTCCTTTGCCTTTTTGCTGTTATGATGATAGGAGTCAACAATTGGAGGAATGATTTGTCTAGTTTGCAACTTTTTCCACCTTTGCTCTTCGCTATTTGTAGCAAATACAAGGAAGCATCGAGCATTCATCCATATGGGAGGAATGACTTGGCCAGTTCTTATTCAATGTGATGTAAAGTAATTTTTTTGATGCATACTTGTGGTGCTTCAACTTCATGAGACCATTAATCTATATTTATATTTTAATAATGGTTATTGCTACATTGCTTAAAATTGTGTTCGAAGTTTTGCGATTTTTGCATCATGAATTGCTAGTGGAAAGCCTTCATGTTTGTTTTCTGACATCATGTATGCTGCAAAAAGCAAAGAAACTGTATCTATTTTTCATTTCTTTCATCATTCTCAACTTCTTTCACTTTTCAGCGTGTTCCTTGTCGTTTTACCTGGGACAGTTGATAGTTGTTGTCACATGTTTGATAGGAAGGATGATTACTATATGAATGGATTACTGCCTGCAGATTTCGGTTATGTCATTGTTTGCTAGGTGATCTATAGAGAGTTATTTATTTTTCTTCTTTTTCCGGGAGAGTTTCTTTATTTCTGATGAATTTGCAACCTCCATGCATTTTTGGTACAATGCAGTAGTCAATTTCAAATATTAATGAGTAACCCTATATTAAACATTTAAAAAAAGTTTTGGTCAATGGAGTTCTTTTTACCCTCTTTAGCAGTGATGGATCTCCCAATATCAATATGAACCTATAGAAACACAACTTGCATGTTATCCTTGTATACTATGACTTTCATAGCATCTATACTTTTGATTTTGTAATGCTTATGGTATTCATCCATCTCTTGGACCAAAAGCTCTCTCATAGTACAACCTCTGAATATTGACAAATTGGAAACTTTTGGAAATAGTTCTTGTTGTCATTTTGAATACTTGTGTGTTAATCTGTAAATCATTGTGCATTTAAGTATTTGTTTTATGAATCTATAGCTAACAACATTTGTGTCAGAGTGACAGTGGTATCAGTCTCACAGAAAATAGACATTTATCTTGAATACATATTGTTTTAGAACATGGACAAGTTTTATTCATTCAACCTAATGATATTACTAATCAATGTTAATATGAAATGTGCCAAGAAGAGCCTCAATTTTTTTTTTTTTTTTTCAGGTGCAAAGACTGATAAGTGCTTATAATTATAACTCTTAGTATAATAACCATAACTGAATACGTTTAGTTATATCCTTATTTCAAATTTAGTAGAGGGTTTTGCTATCAATTACTGCATTCATGTATAGAAAATTAGGTATCTAATGTTTTAGATGATTTTATTTAAAAGAAGAGGTTCTCATCAGTGCTTTATTTTGATTCTCCTTTATTTATAAAATTTTCTCAACAAGCTTTTAAAACAGGAATTTGGTTATTAGGGGGCAGGTATTTTCACTTGTTTGTTCATTAATTCTTGCATCCGAGTAGCTTCAAAGCATTTATCCTGATGACATAAGAAATAACCTCCTAGAGATTTTTCAGCTTTCCCCAGTTCTCCTACTTTTCCATTTGTGTGGGCTCTCGTCTCCGTATAACATGGTAATACAACTTGATAGGAGATCACAAGGAACTCCATCTAACAGACATCCCTAGTAATGATGACCCACTATCATTGCTTCAGGGCCGAGTATATTTTTCCATGAAACCTCTTTCTTTTTGCTTTTACATGACATGGCTTCTAATTTGTGGTATGCAAGTCTAGTGTGAAATCATCTTATAAACAATTAGAAGTAATGATACATGGTAACTAAAGTCTATAACATATTAATGCTTTTGTAGACTGATGTACTAAAGGAAATTGGCTGCATAGATGTTGATCTTGTAGTTCAGATCGAGGGACGTGTTGCATGTGAAAAGAATCATAGGGAAAAGTTGATATGCACAAAGTGTTTGTTTGAAAACTAACTGGATGATCTGGAACCATAAGATGTTGCAGCTCTTACGTATGCCCTTGTATTTCAATATGAACACTTTCAATAGAAGAACCATAAGAAGTTGAGCCTACTCTTACTTTCAAAAATGCACTCAACAAGAGATATGCTAGATTCTGTAATTTCAAAAAAAAAGTTTTTAACAAAATGATTTTTGTTATTTTTATATTTATTTAATAGTTGTTATTTTTATATTTGTTTAATGGTGGGAGTAGCTGGAACACCATTTGGTAGCAAGGAATAGTTGTTTTTGCATTGATAAAAATGCGAAACATTCACAAAAATTGTATTATTATTTGCATCTTTCAAAACAAATGAACTGAGTGCAAAGTGGATGTGTAAATCTGTTTTGTACTTTACAAATTTGTATTTGTACTCCAACCAAATGCAGCCATAGTTATTAAGCATGCACATGGCAATTTTTTGTGATGATAATACTAATTAATAACATGCTTTCAAAATTTTATACATTTTATTATATTTATATGGCTATAAGAATTATTTTTTTTAACCATGCTTATTATTTTTTAATATGATGAATATGCAATATTAGAGATGTGCCCAAATGTTTTTTACTTTTTTTGTATTTTATATTTTTGTGTACTTTCATCTTTTTTTTTTTAATTTTATTATTATTATTTAATTATGACATCAAGGGTTTGCACATTTGACCTAAAATGTTGAATTGTTAACTTGCCACGCTAAACAATAAACCAACTCTTTTTTTGGGTTGGTGTTTTAAATTTGTATTTTATTTATATCATCAATAAAAACAATTATTGTTTATTAAATGAAAGAATAGGAGTTAATACCTAAATATAAGACTTAATAAGGTGGGATCCAATGAAAAGAAATGTAATAGTTCAAACTACATTTGTGCCTTCACAATTAAAGAGGAACCAAATTAAAAAATATGGGTATCTTAGTTAATATTATGATTCGATCAATGATAATAGGAGTTAACACCTTAAATACAAGACACGATGAAAGGGATTTGAATGAAGGGAAAATTGATTTTTCAAATTATATTATTATGCTTACAATTAGAAATAAACAAAATTCAAAAAATTAAGATATTGTACTCAAACAAGAGTTCCATGTTCTTATTCACACTTCTAATAACATTACAGGCACATAGATAATATAGTGTTGATACTATAAATATAGGGGGGCAAATTGACTCATTAGTGAACAAAAAACCTTTCATTTGGAAATCTCAACCTCTTAATATTACAAAATAACTCTTTTATTATTACAAATTGCATAAATAAATCTTATTGGAGGATATTGACACTCAAACATGAATTCTACATGAGACAGATTAGATACAAGAAACATATGAGTGGTATAGGCAACATTAAAAGGGAATACATTAAAAATAATTCCAAAACCATATACTTACAAGGTGTAATAGATTTTTCTTTTTCTATAATTGTGTGAATTGCTGATGTAGGATATTAAAGGGATAATCCATATACCTATATATAAAAGAGAGAGTTGGACGCTCTCTCTTTTCGTCCATTATGTAATTTTGCTTTTCAACTTTATCCTTCCAAATTTCTAAAATGCTATCACATAAGACAAAAGCAATCATTACACTTTTCCCTTTCATATTTGTTATTAAATTTCTAATTATTAATGAGTCATGCCACCATTAAAAAATAACAATGAATTTCATCACTTTCTTCCCTCTCCCCTTATTATTTTTCTTCTGTCTCTTGCATAATATTTGGGATTGTCAATGGGTTGGGTCCAATTCAGGATAGACTGTACCGATCCCATTCCAAAAAAATTTATTTATTTTATGAAGTTAAATAAATTATTGTCTACAAAATTTTATTTATTTAATTTACTATTTATTTATTTATTTATAAATAACTTATTAACAAATTATTATTAGCCCAATATTCAGGACCGTCAATGGGTTAGGTTTGGTTTGGGATAGCTTGTACCAATTCTATCTTTATACCTCTCTCTCTATCTATATATATAATAGCCTAATATTTAAGATTGTCAATGGGTCAATTTGGTTTTGGATAGTTTGTACTAGTCCCATCCCGATAAATTGTATTTATTCATTTATTTATTTTATTTTATTAAATAAATTATTATATAAAATTTTATTTATTTAACTTACTAATTATGTATTTATTTAGAGATAATTTACTAACAAATTATTATTAGCCTAATATATGGGGTTATCACTGATTAGGGGTGTGATGAAGGAAGATTTGGCCTGACCTCACAGTTATGCAACACGTGGCAAAGGCAACAGCTCGGCACAAAAACACGCCTAAGGCGCGAGCACCAAGGGGAGAAACCAATGGTCCGAATTCCCTACTAGGGGCGCGAACTCACCCTTGGCCCCAAACCAGACAGTAGTCCGAATTGGCCTGCATGTAACAGTTCGAGACACACCTCACCGAACTGGCATGCCTTGAAGCAGTTCGGGACACACCTCACCGAACTGGCCTGCCTTGAAGCAGTTCGGGACACACCTCACCGAACCGGCCTGCCTTGAAGCAGTTCGGGACACATCTCACCGAACTGGCCTAGCTTAGCAGAACAGGACATATCTCCGAACTCAAGACTTCGCCTCGCTCACCACTCCACCACATCGCCCTCAGGGCACCAAAACCAAACAAACCGTACTATGCCTAGCACCGAGGAAGCCCGTACCCAAGGGCGGCGCACCCGATTGACTCGGGATCTGACGCTTGACGGCCACACTCCAAACGGCCACCTGCCACCGCCTCTTGACACCGCCATCTCCTGTTATAGAGACGGCTTCGACAAAAGGCAGTGACGGTTTTGTCCCAGCAGAAAGGACGATAATCAAACTGATAGATGCAAGGGTAGTCATACCTGACCTGACAAAGGCTTCGGAGCGAGTGCGCGAAGTGATTATAAAAGGCCCCTACCCCCATCAACAATGTATGTGAACTTTGCGCCATCTGGTCTATACTTTGCCTTTCAGAGTTTACTAACTTGAGCTTCGAAGTTATCTCACCGGGTTCCCCCCGGAGTTCCCTCATCTTTTCCGTTTCAGGCTCCCCGTCGCTCTAGCTCAGAGGTGAAATCGTTGACAGCTAAGACCGGCTGGATTGCGCTCCATCAATTGGCGTCGTATGTGAGAAAGCTTATAAAAGCCTCCCTCTAAATCTCTCTTACATATCCTTCTTTCAAAAACCCCAACACCCACTCGAACACCAAAATGACCTCCTCCAACAGTGCCGAACGTGGAACAGAAACAACCACTACTGGAGAGCAACTCCATGTTCCAGCGGTGTGCATTGGGCAGTCCACCATCCCCCTTTCAGTGGATGGGATCCCAAGTTTGAATGTGCCACAAGCGGTGGCACCTCTGAATACTCCTTCGTTGAACATTCTTCTTCCACTCCCCATTGAAATGAACTCCGCAGAACCAACTGTTGTCCCACTGGCAGCCCGCCAAAACCAGCTAGATGATCTAATGCAATGCATGTGGGCAATGCAGGCCCAAATGTAGCAATTCCAACAGCACCAACTCCAGTAACACCAGGTGTTGCACCACCTCTCGCAACACCATTATCAGCAACAGTTCCCTCAGCTACCCTTGAACCAGCCACTGCTCCCCCCCGACCATAGAACCCCCTAATAGTCAGGCCTCATCCCCGGGCCGAAAGCAAAGAAAGATCACCCCTGCCTTGCAGCTCGCGGGTGGGTCAGAAACCTCACCCACGAAGTCACTCCATCGCTCCAAGCCCGAGTTCCCACTCACGGAGAACCGCTTCAGCACCTTAGCAGCAGGCCAACATTCCGGGCCCATCAAGCTTGGCAACA
The DNA here is from genome assembly GCF_056320005.1 of Nelumbo lutea. Classification (NCBI taxonomy): domain Eukaryota; kingdom Viridiplantae; phylum Streptophyta; class Magnoliopsida; order Proteales; family Nelumbonaceae; genus Nelumbo; species Nelumbo lutea. The sequence continues at coordinate 41,450,756 of NC_142688.1, forward strand.
CGGAGGCCAACAGCGCCAGCACTAGGCCCACTCAAAGACGGCGCCGACGAAGTCGCCGAACCGCTACCCGTGTGCAACCCGAGCTCAGAGGCAAGGAAGAAACAAGCTCGGGCGAGGTAAAAATCGTCCCCATTCTCTCAGTTCCTTCCCCCTTTTCAGCAGAACTTCTGGCAGTCCCCTTGCCTAGAGATTTCAAAATCCCATCTCTGGACAAGTATGATGGGTCATTTGACCCCAACGACCACGTCGACGCGTTCCAGTTGCAAATGCACCTCGCTAGGGCCAGCGAGTCATGCATGTGCATGGCCTTCACCACCACCTTCAGAGGGGTGGTCCGCACCTGGTACCGAAACCTTGCTTCCAGGTCAATAAGAAGCTGGGCCCAGCTCGTGCAGATATTCACCGTGCACTTCGTTACTAGCAAGAGGTGCCCTAGAACCGAGGAAAGTATCTTCGGGGTAATCCAAAGAGAGGGAGAACCCATCCGGAGCTACATCAAGCAGTTCAATGAAGCATGCTTGCAGTCGGTTAGACCCCGCGGTACAGCTCGCTGCGGCCAAAAGAGGGGTGATGCACAAAGAATTCAAATGGCACATGGTGGCCAGCCAGTCCGCAACCGTAGCCGACTTCCTCAAGCTCGCGGGCAAGTTTATGAGAACAGAGGAAGAGATCAACTAGAGAGCCGAAGGTGGGGTTGAAAAAAGAAAAAGAGAAGGCAAGCCGAGAGGCGAAGCCAAGCCAGCCGTCCTGAGCTCCCTTAGCAGTTTGGACGGATTACGCGCCGTTGAACACAAGGTGGACCAAAATCCTAATGACGATTAAGGACGCCCCTACATAAAGTGGCCACCTCGCCTGAAGAGCAACCCAAACAAGAGGAACAAAAATTTATATTGTAGTTTTCATAAAGATCATGGTCATAGCACCGGGCAATGTAATAATCTCCGTGACGAGATAGAGGGACTCATCCGTCGCGGGTACTTGAGAAATTTTGTACATTATGACAATAGTAACAAAGCAGGTCGGCAAGGGGAACACAAGAAGGATGTCCCCGAGCTGAGCAACAGACTGGCCGAAGCCTTGCAGCGACCTCCCCCAGAAGTGAGGCCAGTCCGGGGAACCATCCACGTGATAGTGGGCGGTTCGGTGGTGGCAGGATGCACTTCGGCGGCAGCACGGACGTCTGTTCATGAAGCAGTTCGAGAGGAGCAGAACCCTCCCAAGAGGCCAAAGACAGAAGAACCAATATTTTTTACAGAAGACGACGCGCGAGGTGTTCACTACCCCCACGACGACACGCTCGTCATAAAGCTAAGGATCAGCAACTTCGAAGTCTGGCGCGTACTGGTGGACTCAAGCAGTTCGGCGAACATTCTATTCAAATCGGCGTTCAACCAATTACAGTTGCAGAAAAGCGACTTGAAACCCGTTCACACTCCTCTGGTAGGCTTCAGCGGAGAAGAAGTCAGGCCCCTGGGGAAAATAACAGTACCTGTGGAAGTCGGCACATGGCCGTGCGCGGTAAGACTCAACCACGATTTCCTGGTGGTCACGACCCCCTCCCCATACAATGCCATAATAGGGCGACCAATTACGCATAATATGCGTGCAGTGGTCTCCACATATTATCTGGCAATGAAGTTCCCCACGGACTTCGGTGTGGGGGTAGCGCGGGGCGACCAACTTGAGTCCTGCAAATGCTATGTTGCCGCCCTAAAGGGAAAAACCAAGGCAGCCGACGACCTCGAACTAGAGTGACCTGCGGAGCAGGGCGAGGAACGAGCTTCGCCCACTGAAGAAACAATCGCAGTTCCGACCTCGGCTATAGATCCGGTGCGAACACTACAGATCGGTGCTTCCGTCAAGGAGCCTTTGCGAACTGAACTGGTGAGTTTCTTACTTCAAAATTTAGATATTTTTGCATGATTCGCGACAGATATGCCCGGTATTGACCCCGACCTTATAACTCACAAACTTAACACTGACCCTATAGTCAGACCCATTAGACAGAAGAAACGCAACTTAGCCCCAGAGCGCTGGAGGGCGGTTGACGAAGAAGTCAAAAAGCTCATCGCAGCGGACTTCATAAGGGAGGTTCATTACCCGAGCTGGGTATCCAACCCAGTGCTGGTGAAAAAAGCAAACGATAAGTGGCGCATGTGCACCGACTCACCGACCTGAATCAAGCTTGCGCAAAAGACTATGTCCCCCTGCCCCGAATTGACCGCCTAGTGGACGCGACCTCGGGATATGAGCTGCTAAGCTTTCTGGATCAAGATGGACCAGTCCGACGAGGAAAAAACTAGTTCATTACCGAGTTCGGCCTGTATTGTTACAAGGTCATGCCCTTCGGGCTAAAGAACGTTGGGGCGACCTTTCAAAGACTTGTAAATAAGCTTTTTCGGCCCTTAATCGGCACAAAAATAGAATGTTATGTAGGCGACATGGTCGTCAAAACACAGTTCTCCCATGAATTAATAAAAGACTTGGATTTTGTTTTCCAAATTCTGCGTCAGTATAAAATGACACTAAACCCAAACAAGTGTGTTTTCGGTGTCACATCGGGTAAGTTTCTAGGGTACATTGTCAACCGGCGCGGTATTGAGGCCAACCTGGACAAAATAAAGGCCATCCTTGATATGAAACCACCTCGGAAAGAAAGAAGTTCAAGGGCTAAACGGCCGCATAGCCGCTCTGAGCCGCTTCATGTCCAAGTCGGCAGACCGCTGCCTGCCTTTCTTTAAGGCAATCAAAGGCGAAGGGCAGCTCGCATTCGACGAGCTAAAGACCTACCTCGCCACTGTGCCAACCTTAGCCAGACCCAAGGAGGGCGAGGTCCCAAATTCGGGCGAACCCGGAGCTCCCAAGCTAATAGAGTCTGAACCCCGGGAAGTAGCAGCCAGTGTGACATCTCTCCCGGTCAGGCGAAACGCGAACTGGGATGAGGAGCCTTGGATCTTTCACGTAGATGGTTCCTCGAACCAGCAAGGCAGCGGGGCTGGAATAGTCTTATGCGGCCCGGGAGGCACAAAATTGGAATACGCACTATGCTTTGAGTTCGCGACATCTAACAATGAGGCAGAATACGAAGCACTGATAGTCGGGCTGAACCTAGCGCAAAAGCTAAGAGCAAAGCACTTGATCATCTGCAGCGATTCCCAGCTCGTGGTCAACCAAGTTACGGGTGAGTACGAAGCACACGAGCTCTCCATGATCGCATACTTGGCGAAAGTAAAAGAGACACTGTTCAACTTCCATTCACACTTCATTAGGCAAATCCCAAGGTCAAAGAACACTAAGGCCGACGCTTTTTCCCGGTTAACCAGCACAAGCCACAACAACATGAGATCTGTGTACACAGAGGACTTACCTCGGCCTAGTATTCTCGGGGGGGGGGGGCAGAAGAGGTCGCTCCCGTCCTCGATGTAGAGCCAAGCTATATCGACCCACTCGCGAGCTTCTTGCTAGACGGAACCCTCCCTGCAGAACACAATGCGGCCAAGAGGGTGCAACGCTAGGCAGCCAAATACATCATAATTGGCGAACGGTTGTACCGACGGTCTTACACGCTCCCCTACTTGCGTTGCCTGTGACCTGCCAAAGCCGAGTTCGTACTCCGTGACACTCATGAAGGTCTGTGTGGCGGACACTTGGGGGGCAGAGCACTTGTGCCCAAAAAGCACTTCGACAAGGATACTACTGGCCAACGATGAAGGCAGAAGCTGTCGAGCTCGTCAGAAAATGCGACATGTGTCAGAAGCACGCCAATATCCACCATCAGCCTGCTTCCGACCTCAAATACCTCGCCAGCCCATGGCCCTTTGCACAATTGGGCATCGACCTCCTGGGTCATTCCCGCCAGCAATAGGTGGGAGAAAATTCCTTGTGGTGGCAGTAGATTACTTCACAAAGTGGATAGAAGCCGAACCCCTGCAACAGTTACGGCCTGAAACATACAAAACTTCTTTTGGAAGAACATAGTATGTCATTTCGGGTTACCTTGGTATTAATCTTCGACAACGGCAAGCAGTTCGTGGATGTCAAGTTCCAAGAGTGGTGCCAGAACATGGAGATTTGGCAGAACTTCACATCTGTCGTGCACCCGCAGGCAAACTGTCAGACGGAAGTAGCGAACAGAGCCATCATGCGCGGATTGAAAGCACGTCTAGATCGAGCTAAGGGATTGTGGGCTGAAGAGCTACTAAGTGTTTTATGGGCTCACCGAACTACAGAAAAAACTGCCATGGGAGAAACCCCCTTCAACCTCACCTACGACAATGAAGTAGTGATCCCGACGGAAATCGAAGTACCAACATTGCGACTAGAAACATACGACGATCGGACAAACAGAGATGAGTTACGTACCAACCTTGACCTATTAGACGAGGTAAGGGACCTCGCGCACATCCGGGCAGCGGCCTACCGGCAGCAGGTAACTCGCTACTACAATGCCAGAGTAAAGCAGCAAAGCTTCTGGGTCGGCGACCTGGTCCTTTATAAGATTATGGTGCCCGAACCTGGTGTGGGCAAACTTGGTCCAATTTGGGAAGGGCCCTATAAAGTAAAGAGCGCGCTCGGGGGGGCATACAAGCTTGAAACCTTAGAAGGCAAGCACGTACCCCGAGCATGGAACATTGTTAACTTAAGGCGATACTACTTGTAAACCGCCAAGCGAAGTGGACGAAATCGCTACAAGGGCCTTAGGGCCATGACGCAGAGCCAACAAGAGGAACCTCGGCGTAAGCAAGCAAAAAAAAGTTAGGCAAATTATCAACTCGACAAAAAATCAGTTCGTTACAAGAGCCTTAGGGCTGAAACAGGTCGCGTAAGTACAATAACCCGGACAAGAAACAATGGCATATTATTAGTTCGACAAAGAATCAGTTCGGGAAAAAGAACACTTCAAGCGAAAAGATTGTCTATTCCGTTGCATGAAAAAGGAGAGTACATTTGCCATCATAAGGCATTTAAATATATATATATATATATATATATGCTCGGAGTTACTTCTTCCCCATCAAAAAGCACTTCAACAACACCCGAAGGCCCTGCCTCTCCTTCAGAATCCAGTTCGCCATCGGCAGCATTAGCCATCTCCTGAGTTATATGCGAAGTGGATATAGCACTAACATCGAGGTCGGGGTACGTGTTCCGGATCATCCACTGGCTCAGCTTGAATCACCTTTTGTAAGAATCCACCATCAGGTCGTCAAAATGCGGAGAGGCAATATAGTCTTCAACGGCCTTCTTCTTGGCGTCTTCAATACATTGGGAAAAAATCTACGTTTTCTCCCTGATGTCCTCCTGAAGATATTCGACTTGATGCTACAAGTCCAACCACAAGTCCGCCATGTGCTTGATGACTACCCCCATGGCCTCGGCATCCCGCTGAGACATCGCCTGCCTAGTCATGGCGACGCGAGCAACCTCTTCGGCAGCATAAGCGGCCGCCTTAGCAGCTCGCGCTTGTCGCGAGCTCCTCTCCACCTGGGCTGCTAAGGTGTGAATTGAAGAATTCACCTACCAAAAGAAACAAGTGAGCAACAACAGCAAAAGCGATAGAAAATGAAGAAGGCAGACGAAATCTGACTTACCACCATAGCATGTGTTACGACACGGCAAGCGACCTGATTCAAAGGAAGATCGGTCCACACCGCAATCTGCTCGGGGAAAGTAGCCTCCCTACTCTTCTGAAGAACGTAGTTCGGCGTCAACATGCTCCTGAACTCCCCTTGAGCTCTCGAACCTGAGGGCCCAGCTCGCGTATGAGCGGACCCAGAATGAGTAGGAGCATTGGAGTATGTAGGAGCATCCGTGTGAGTGGTCTCAGCGTAAGGCGCCCTGGCCGCTTCATGCATCGGTGGACTCCCTGGGCAAATCCTCCGGCGTGTGGCCTGGAACTTGAGGCTCATCTTCCGGGGGCGACTCGGTACGAGTTCGCTTGGCGATCCGCTTCCTCCTCTTCATGCCTTGGAACAGGCGCCCCCCGCGAGTCCTCTCTACGTCCATCACACCTGCAGAAACAAGTTCGACATCAGAAAAAAATGAAAGAATAAAGCAAACAAAAAACCTGAGCTAAGAAACCTACCCAAACTCAGGTCGGCCGCAATAAGCTTGGCCTCCGTTAAGTACTAGTGGCACTTTAAACTTTGTCGTGCCCATTGCCGTAGGCCCTTCACCGTCTCTTTATTGAGAATGACACCAGAATCAGGAGCGGCCTCACCCCACCCGGTCTGAAAGGGCCACCCTTGTGCACTTCGCACACCGAAGTAGTCCCGCTTCCACGTCGGGACCTTATTGGGAAGCTCGTGCAGAAGCTTAAAGCCAGGGCGAGGAGACAGATAATACGCCCGTCTTCCCCTAGGAAGAGAACCCGCTTGTTTCTTAAGCATTAAGATGAAGGAGAATATCTCCAAGTCTAAAGGAAAATTCTGTTCGCAAAAAAGGGAGACTATCCCCACCAGGTTTCGAATAGAGTCCGGATGAAACTGGCCAATGGTAACACCGAAATGGTTGATGACTTCGACGAGAAGGGGGTGGAAAGGCAGTCGCAGCCCCACAGCGAGCTGCTCTCGAAAAATCACGATCTCATCAGGACCGTGTTCCCAAGGAAAGCTACCCGAAGGAATGAAATATGTATACCCCCCGGCAGATTGTAAGACATAAGTATAGATTGGAGCCCCTCGGGTGTCATGGTCGAAGGACCAAACCTATCTAGCATCCGACCTCGGTGAGGGTTAGATGCCAAACTGCCCGAAGCGGCTCGGCCTACGGGTTCATAATCATCATCAAGTTCCACCTTAGGATCACTAAGGCAGTCGGGGGATAAGGCTCGATTTGTAGAACCTACATCAGTCCTACTTGAAGAGTCGTCTGAGCTATCAAAGCTAGACATTGAGGAAATGGATTCAGGAAGGTACTCACTGGAATAAAGTTTTGAAGGCTTTGGAGACGAAAACAAGCCAAAAACCTTGAAGGCTAAGTAACCAGCCTAGATGCGAACTAAAAAACCTGGACGCGAGCTGAAAAGTTGGACGCGAGCTCAAGAGGCAAACCGCGGAAGTGACAAATCGACTGGAGTCCCCTACTATTTATAGCTACAATAACCAAGAATCGATAGTGCAGATCAAAGACAATCCGACGGCCCGCATTCGCGCTGACCGCACGTCCCCTGAGATCGAGACGTGATTGGCGCACATCTTTCCGAAAAAAGCAAAATGTCAACGCACGTCTTTTGAAACCGACGTCGCATCGGCGCACATCTTTCTAAAACTGACAACGCGTCGCACGCCTCCTTGAAACTGACAAAACCGCCGACGCACGTCCCTTCAAAACTGTAGTGGCGCGCTTTTTTCAAAAATTGAAAGACCCACTGTCACGTCCCAGCGGCGCGACTTTTTGAAATTTGAAATAAATGTGCGTTGCCGCGTCCGTCAACATTCGTGAGTAGTATGCATGTCTCCCGCATTCTCGGACACTCTAGAAAACCGAAGAACCCTGACAAAAGCACTTCGCGCAGTCAAGATTCGAAGAACGGGACAAATCCACCTACCACCTCGGAAAACTCCCCGCACCAGGGCAAGACCCTTGGCGTGAGGAATGGGGAGCAATTGATGAAGGAAGATTTGGCCCGACCTCACAGTTATGCAACATGTGGCAAAGGCAACAGCTTGGCACAAAAACACGCCTAAGGCGCGAGCACCAAGGGGAGAAACCAACGGTCCGAACTCCCTACTAGGGGCCTGAACTCACCCTTGGCCCCAAACTAGACAGTAATCCGAATTGGCCTGCATGTAACAGTTTGGGACACACCTCATCGAACTGGCCTGCCTTGAAGCAGTTCGGGACACATCTCACCGAATTGGCCTGCCTTGAAGCAGTTCGGGACACACCTCACCGAACTGGCCTGGCTTGAAGCAATTCGGGACACACTTCACCGAATTGGCCTGTCTTGAAGCAGTTCTGCACACACCTCACCGAACTGGCCTACCTTAGCAAAACAGGACATATCTCCGTACTCAAGACTTCGTCTCGCTCACCACTCCACCACATCGTCCTTAGGGCACCAAAACCAAACAAACCGTACTATGCCTGGCACCGAGGAAGTCCATACCCAAGGGCGGCGCACCCGACTGACTTGGGATCTGATGCTTGACGGCCACCTGACACCGCCATCTCTAGTTATAGAGACGTCTCTGACAAAAGGCAGTGACGGTTCTGTCCCATCAGAAAGGACGACACCCGAACTGACAGATGTAAGGGTAATCATACACGACCTGACAAGGGCTTCGAAGCGAGTGCGCAAAGTAATTATAAAAGGCCCCCTACCCCCATCAACAAGGTATGTGAACTTTGCGCCATCTGGTCTATACTTTGCCTTTGAGAGTTTACTAACTTGAGCTTCGAAGTTATCTCACCGGGTTCCCCCTGGAGTTCCCTCATCTTTTCCGTTTCAGGCTCCCCGTCGCTCTAGCTCAGAGGCGAAATCATTATATATACTATTATTCTTATTTATTCTCAAATGACCCCATTTGTACCTTTGTATTTGCCAAAGGAAAGCTCTACAATAAAGTAAAAGTAAAAGACAAATAATACTTACCCAACTAACAAAAATGATTATCCACTCTCTAGATTTTTTTTTGTATATTATTGATTGGAATAATTATCTTGTAATCGATTATTATTCAAAGTTGTAATAATTCATTGCACATTATGGTTATGAATAAAATCTAATTTTTCATAATGTGTTTTTATTTAATTTTAGAAATTACTTGTCATATTAAATAAATTTCACTATTATATATATTTTTACTTTAGATACACATGCCCTTCTGCTAGTACATTCAAAAAGGTTTACTAAATAGTTTGGCAACTCCTTTATATGCTTTGATCTTTAAAGTAAAACACTAAAAAGAAACTACTCACTTCATTCCTTTAAGTGCCTACCATGTTATCTATAAAATCATTGCAAAGACAATGGTTAATTAATTGTCGCTCATTATAGAAATTTCACTTACTCCAGACAAAGAGTTATTGCCCTTATCACCTTATACTGCAAGCTTGAACTTTTGGCTAGATTCATTGGTGGAATGATGGTGAGCACCCACAAACAGATTGGAGTGAATACTTTGAAATTAGGACCCTAGATTCCTATGCTTCAATTTGTTGGCGATTGCATGATCAATGCATATGTCACTCTCAATGCATCTCATATAATCCATAGTACATTTCAGGAGTGTCAAAAAGCATTAGGGCAACTCACTAATTTTCATAAATCCAGCCTCTAGTGTCCTAAAAATCTTAATACTAAGTTTAAGAAAATTCTTTTTCTCCTTTCTTTCTTTCATTTTTTTTTTTTTTTTTTTTTTGCGTTCAAAGACCTTTTTTTTTAGCAAGGTAAAAAGAGGGCATCAAGGCATTCTTGGCAAAGTATCCCATGTAGGAAATTTTCTTTGAAACAAAGTTATCTCTTACCATATCATGGACATGAAAGGAACTTTTTAAAATATTAAAAGACATTGATACAAGGTTTTCCATGGATGGTAGAATGGAAGTTGATGAAAAATCAATCTATTTTTGGAATGATAGCTTGACAAGAACATAACTCTCTTTATGAAACACATTCACCTGATTAGTGTTACTCAATTGGACGCAAATTTGAGAGTGGTAGAAGTAATTAGTAAACCCTATGGTGGGATTTATTAAAAACTGAGGGTCCCCCTCCAAGACATTGTAAGAAGCAAGTACCAATGTTGCCATCTCATTACTTATATAATTTGACAAGTTGATAAGCTATGTCGGGGGCCAATGTTGCCTTCAAGCATATTCTCCATCAAATGAAGGAGTGGATGATGAGGAATAAATTTGCGGATAAAAAATGGCTAGCCATTTTTATGGGCATCTGCATATCATGTAATGATATTATATTTGTTAAAAGGAACCCCACCTAGGCATGATTGTGGCCTCATTCAACCTATGCAAAGTTTTGGGTTATTTGATATTAAGGATATGTGGCCATAGGTTACTAGAGATTACTCTAGACATCACATCCTTAGTATGGCCAAACCAATAGGGGTTTATTCATTCAACAGAGCATAAAAACAAGAATAGCATGAGAGGTAATTAGATTATAATTATTCGTTATTGTTGTGAGTTGTGGCATAAAGGAGATTCAATGGTTATCAATATCATTGACAACTTATTTAGTAGATAACCAATGTCATAGAGTTTGGGAAAGATGGACCGGATATAACCTAACCTTTGGCATATATTGTACAAATGGATATCAAATCCAAACCCATATTCTCACGCTTGTAAGCCAGAGATTATACCATTACACCAAGAAATAGCCCTTACACCAAAGATCATAGAAGCCAATTTGTACATCAAAATAATTACATGTATAATGGAGATATTCTACTACTAGATTCATGTACTTCCTAAGTTTCAATTATAACCAAAAAAGAACAAATATGTACAAACAACAAAAAGCCTTTTGTTTGGTATTTCTAGCATTATAAATAGTCATTCGAACCCTGGCAATAAAATGGTTGTCTTGACACTCATCCAACCCATTTTTATGTTTGGAATATCAATTTGGTTTAAAATATATTAATTTTTTTGCATGTCACGAAACTCAAAAGGGCCAAAACATTTTTGGTATAAAGTTTTAATAAACATAAAGAATTCCCCTCTTTAACTCCCTATATTTGCTATTGGTGCGATAAAAACCAATAAACATTGTAGTGGCGTACACTGTTGTGATATTTTGAACCTTGATTTGGAAATATCTAGCTTTTTCTAAGAATTAATTGGTATTTTTTTGGGGATTTAAGTTAATAAAGTTTAATTAGTGAAAACTACAAAGAACTATATTGTACTTTGGGGTAGGGTTATCAATGGGTCGGGTCAACTTGACAGATTTGGTTCTAGTTTTTATACTATTGAGTCAATTCCGATTCCATATTTTTTATCCTTATTATTATTAGTTTGGGACCAACTGGTTTTGGCTATCCTAAACCGAAAATATATTATATTACATATTTATATTAAATATCTAATCTATACTATTATAAAGTACTTGCCTTGGTTTTGGTGCAAGTAAAAAAATGTTCAATTTGATTATATAATGTCAATTTATATTTTTATCATTCACTTGTATACATGCATCATAAATGCCCTTACATTAGTATATTTAATGTTTAAATTTCTAATGGTTTATTGACTTTAATTTATGTGTAATATTCAAAATAGTATATGTCTAAAAGGGTAATTTTGGATAGGATAAAGCATTTTTACAAAAACCCTACCATTTAGCTATTCATTATTCCCTCTTTCTCTCAACTCATTGTTTACGGTTTGCCCTCTCAATCTCTCTAACCCGCTTCACTCTTTATTCTTAATGTACCCAAGACTCAAGACTCTTACGGTTTGCACTCTCAACAACAATTGTGTCTAAGATCCGATTTGACCAAAATCACCAATACAACTTGCAGAGTAGATTCCATAAATTTTCATTTTAACACCCCTTGTAGTATGATGTTATTGACAAATACCCCCTTGTACTTTTATTTGTAACAAAGACCCCTAAAATTGTATGTCGTGACAAAGATCCCTTGACACTGAGTTGATTGAATACACTAGACTACCAAAATGCCCTGTTCAAGGTTCAATGGGCATAAAATGAAAAAATTCAAAACAATGAAAATGGGGAAAACCACCCTTTTTTTTCCTGTTCTTTACTCGTTTTTTATTTTCTCATAAACACTAACCTACACAAGCATACCATTAAAAAATTATTTAGTACAAACCCTACATTGCTCTTTGTTGGACATTGTTGCTACCATCTCACCGGCAAAGAGTTTTTAATATGTTGTCGTTGGATGCATAATAATTTTCATTGATACTATAAAATCTACTTGCATCTTATACAAAATCGCTGAAGAAGAAGAACTTGTGTACATGTATACATAACAACTATTTTAATTATGTAAGAACTAATATTTTCAAGAATTATCGAGTTATCAAAGTGTAAGTGAAAGGGTAAAATCATACGAATAAAATAGTAAAAGGGAAATTATGGGATTTAAAAAGCTTAAATAACCAATGAGAATATTTTTTGAAGTTAACTGATGAAATGCTAACGGATGGGGTCTTTATCACAACATAAAAGTTTAGGATGTCATTGTCGCAAATGAAAGCACAAGGAGTATTTGCCATTGGGCGTCTTCGTAATTTACCATTTTTTCAATTCAAATATGCCGCAGTGGATGGGAGTTGAAATGGGGACAAAGATGATGAATGCATAGGTCTATTTAAGTTAATTGTTTTTTTATTACATGCATGTGATATAATTTGGTCTTATCAAGCCTGATTATTAGTCCGTTAGATCATGGGTCTAAAATTGTAGACCTTAAGGGTTTAGTTTGGGTATGAAAATAGTGCATTTTCTTATTGGGGGTAATGACACAGGGATTTTGTATTTAATTTCCAACTTCCTTCCATCAGCAATATTTACATGTTGGGAAGTTTTTTCAAAGTATTTGGAAGGCATAATTCCTTCCCTTATGCAGTTTATAACGACACCTAAATCAATTAAGGCTATAACTATGAAACTAAAATCTTTAATTTTAATAGTTATTCTTGAGTACCATTTGGTATTTTACCTCTTCAATTGAATATATAGATTCTTCATCATTTTCCACTAATTCAGCGGGTTCTACACTTTCTATTTCGGAAGATCTACTAGATCCATCTTGGTGTGTGAAATCTTTATAAGATTCTAATATCTCAATTCTTCATTTCAGGGATTTAACATCGATTTTGAGGATGTTGTCCTATTGTTTTAGGTCTATCAAAGTAGGGGACCAAGAGGAAGTTCATTGAGTTTTTTTTTTTAAATAATTTCATTGTATGATATTATATTTTATTTTTTAAACAAATCTTTTTTAGAGTTTTTGTTTTTTATTCTTTTCTCTATTACCCTGTATTGCCATTAGTAAATGTTTCGTCTTAGTTTCCTCATTAGGAATATCTTCTAGTATTTCTAATAAATGTTGTGAGCAATAAATTGGGCAATAATTGCGATCGACATAGGGTTCTGATAAACAATAGTATAATAATAGAAATTAAATTGAGGGAGGCAATATGCTATGCATGAAAATAGTAGCAAAATAGTGAAAGCAACAAATCAATATAATTTGATTTAAAGAAATAACATATTACAAAAAGATTCAACTTACAAAATGAAAAGCACACCGGAAGCACACTACAAGCAAAACTTAACAATTACACTTGACAATCCTCACAAGAATTTTCAGATGACATGCACTTAGAAAAGAAAATGCTCACAACCACTTGGAATAGGAAGGCTAGAAAGAAAACACTCTTAGACATAATTTTCATTCGTGTTTTGGAATGAGAAGGCGATCCTTATTTAAAGGCATGAGAGCAGCTTCAATAAATATCTTTTTGGATCTGACCTTATCTTGGGGGCAACTTTAATTAAGATGCTTGACTCTTTTTCTTTTGTCTTTTTAGGCAGAGAGATGAATTGGAGATGCTTCTTTATCTCTTTACCATGGAAAGATGCTCCTTTATTTTCAACTTTTGAGGTGGCAAATTTTACTATTGAAGACAACGTCAAACAATTTTAAAGTGGACAGATTATCTATCAAAAGCCAAATTCCTTCTTAATCGAGACCCTTAGTGGGGACTGAATGTAGAGGTGTCCACAGTTCGGTTAACTGAACCATGAACATATTTTGCAAACTGAATCAATGGTACTGTCTTTTTCATTTCTCCAAACCAAAACTGAACCGGTACCATCGGTTAACCAGTTCATCGGTTTTGGTTTTTGTCCGGTTTCGGTTCTTTGGTTTTTTATATTTATAATATATATTATATAAATATAAGTATAAGATTATATTATAAATAATAAATGATATATAAATATAATATAAGTATATATTATATATATAAAGAATATATATTTATGTATAATATATAGAAAACATGTGGCATATATTAAAAATATATACATAATATACATATATATATACTGGTCAGTTTGGTTAACTGCTGATTTTTTTGTAGGTTAACCGAAAGTTGAACTGGTTCTTCAGTTTTTCAAAAATCCAAACTGAAACTGAACTGATTGGTTCGATTAACCGCATTTTGCGGTTTGATTTGATTTTTCGATTTTTTTTTCATGGACACCCCTAATTAAAATACCAAACACTTTCACTCTCAATATCTTTAGATATTCCTTTCCTTTTCTCTTTCATCTTTTCTATGAACCAAAGGGACATTTCTTTGAGCTAAATGGGATCCAAGTTAGGAAACTTACTTTTGAGCCTTTTCCATATAGAACTTGAATAGGATCTAAAAATCTCGTTTTCTTATGCTATCTTAAGAGCTAGTGTGAGGTTGGATTTATCCCACCACTTAATTTCAATAATTATATCAATGGATGGAAGAATCCACGAGACATTCAAATGATAACTCCATTTCAAGATAGAAGGGATGCAATATATTTTAAAGAATTCAAACTCTAAGTAGTTTCTTCCTTGCCCGAAATTTGAATATTTATCTAATAATTAATTATGAGAGAAGATATTGTCTAGTGCTCCCTAGGTAGTTTACTAAACATAGACCCAATATGGATATGGGCCCTGAAGCTCTTCAAAGAACCAAATGAACCACAAATGTTTGAAGATAGAATTTTGAACCAAAAATACCTTATATGTACCAAGTATCTTGATAATCCCAGTAATTGAACATTCTGGGTCTCCTATCTATTGGCTTGGTGATTAATATTAGTTTGCTAGAGTCACCCCTTGATGCCTTTGACATAAATTTAATTATTATTAGCTTTGAATAAGCTATTTCTGATTTACTAGGGTCCCTGTAGTAGTGCTGAATTTTAGCAGAACCCGTATGAAGGAGAATTTCTTCATAGTACTTTTGGTCTTTATTCAGACCACATTATGAAATGATTACCATCAATGTATTCTTAGGCAAGACGTTGAAGGGCACCTTTTGGATTTACATGTATGAGAGGATACCATGACTACTTTTTTCACGAGATATTGTTACCACAAAGTCTGAAGAGTTGATTATGTACTAGCTAGAATATCCTCATCAATTGCCAGAGTGCGTTCCCTAATTAAGAGAGAAGCACTGGGGGACTGATAAGTCCTATAAGAGTTTGATTTGAATTGAGTTCGAGGGCTAGACTAATTAGTCATTCTTTGATGCCTTTGATTAGGACTTGGAGGGAGATCTTGTTTCCTATTGGCCATTTTTGATTAGATGTCCTTGGAGGAATTCCCTGGTCAGTAAGTTTGGCAAAGCATTATTAGATCCCTTAATATACTTAATTTCAAAACTGAAAATTGATAAGATAGCTTGTTATCTGGCAAAAGTCTGTTTTGAAACCAAAATTTTAACGTCTTTTTCAAGAAATTATTTTGCAAATTTACAATCAATTTCAAAGTAAAATGTTGATTTATCAAATCTCCTTGAAATTTTGAAATGCATAAAACAATGCCTAGCATCTCCTTTTTGACAGTAGAATCTTTTTTCTAGGTCTCATTCTAGGTACCAGAGGTGAAACAAATGATTTCAGCTTTTCCATTCCTATGTTGCTTTAGGATTCCTCCATGTCCAATTTCATTAGCATTGGTTTCTACGATCTTAGGGATCTTTGGATGAGGGATATTGAGACATGGAAGGGCTTTTACCCTATACTTTATTCTACTCATTGTTTGAGTGAATTGATCATTCCACTTTAGATGATTTTTCTTTAGTCTTTTTTGGAGTAGTTGTCGATCTCTAGCCAGGTCTTTGTAATAGTTTGCTATATAGTTAAGGCTACCTAAAAACCTTTGGAGTTGGGTTCTATCCTTAATTTCATTGGGAAATTTATCTGCAAATTCTATCACTCTCTGAATAGGGACTATTTTCCCTTTGGAGGTATTGAAGGTTCCTCCACAATGAATAAGTCTACTGGATATGCGTAGGGTAATAAGGCTTTTTGCTTTTATATGAGAACTTATTTAGCTCCATTGATAGTGCATCTTATTTTGTTTCTATCTCTTATTATTCGCTCAATAACTTAATGAGCTTATTTATCTCTTTGAGTTATTGTTAAATCAAATAGATAAATACATACAAACTACACAAAATAAATTAGGAAATTCATAAATAAACTATTAATATATGAAGAATATAGTATAAAAATAAATGTTGAATTGAAACTAATACATCTAAGGTGCATACAACCCACATTGAGCATTTTGGAAAATTTATCCTAACCATAATGTCAATTAACGGATTTGGATTTGAGTGTTGGAGTTATGGAGTATAAAAGCAATGGAGTATAAAAACAGTCCCTACCTTTTTTTTTTTTTTATTTCAAATCGAACACAACAAAAGGGTTCTGTCATAATTAGGGGATGACAATTTGTCTCCAGTACCTAGTCTCCCCAACCCCATGGACCCATGGAAATTGTCTTGTAAGGATGGGGATGGTATTATGGGATCCCCAACCAGGGACAGAATGGGGAGTGAAATCATCGCCCTGATCCTGATTATATTATATATAATATTATTTATATTATATATATTAAAATATAAATAAAAAAGTATTTATATTTTAAGACTTTTTTATTAAATAGTTATTTTATTTAAAAAATATTTTTAATTAGAAAATTTTGGAAATTCGGGTCCCTATGGAAAATCCGTCTCCATCAAGGATTGGGAATGGAGACCGATAGGGATTGGGGGTCGGGGATGAAGTTTCAGAATTGGGTTGGGGATGGGAACATAGTCTCCCTGTTGTGTAGCCTCATGAAGCGAAAAAGTTTACCGGCCAGGTTTGGACGCAAAAGTCAAAACCTAGCCCAAGCCCGAAAATTTACCGGCCGACCCGGTCCGGGCTGGAAATGATCGCTCCATTGGCCCATTCTCGCCTCTCCGCTGATCCGCTCCCAGAAGGCCAGAATGCGAAGACGTTGCGGCTATCGTGGAACAAACAGAGCCGCGAAGGAAGGGTAGCGGCTACTCTCAACTCTACCCTCCGGTCGCTTATTCATTCGTTCAGCTTGATTAACCAATACCTGGAAAACGAAAACAACATTGTACTGCTTTTTTTCCCTTCGAATGGCGCAGTTTGCATTGTCTGCTTCAGCAACACTGACGCCCTTCGAACGTGAGTTCTTGTTCTGGCTTGAAATTTCTTATATTCTTCTTGCCCAGAATTTATTTGATGTGCCTTTGATGGGGTTTCCTTATTTCTCTGTAATCATGCTACTTTGAATTTGTCGAGGCATTATAAAGGATGTTGAAACACTGTAAATTGCCATTTATCTGTTTGAGAAGTAGTTTAATTCTTAATGGGCTTAAAATGGGTTCCTTGCTCTGAAAATATGGTTCTGTCAACGAATAAAAAGGAGTAGGAGGTCGAACATCTTTTCAATTTCTTTTAACCAGGATGTTTTTGTTTAATCAATTGTTTAACAATTAGGATGTTTGTTAAGAAATATGTTCTTTGTATTGCATTCATAAAGTTGAAGCTGAACATCAATTGACAAATGCTATCTGGACTTCATTCACGCGGAACAAACTTGCATTGTAAAGGGGATGGAAGATTGCAAATGATAAAAAGAAATAGATGAAAAATTTCTGCTCGAGAGTTTACTTGATGCATGTTAATGAACCATTCATGCATGCCATGGTCATACCAGTGGTACTGGAAGATCGTTGGGCGCCAAGTTTTGTCTTACTGATCAGAAAGAGAAAGAAAAAAGAATTACCACTGATTGGAAAAGAAAGAAAAAAAAGCTTATATCTTGTTTACATCCCTAATAGGCAATTGTAAACGTCTTTGTTTAGATTAAACATTGTTTGTTGTATCATGATTCATGTCTCAATCTTGGTGTACTTACACACCTGAATATCTAAGCAAGGACAGTTCAAGGTAAAAAAGTGGCACTGAGCTGCCAATTACATATAGTAGGTGTATTGTATTTTAAAAAAGGCCATTACCCAATGTTGGGCTCAGCTATCTGGGGTCTTGGGAGGGGCAGACTGGAAGTGGTCCTAACCTTTTATTTTTTGGACAAAGTGGCTGCTGTCAGATTCAAACCCATGTCCTCACGCTTGCTAGCGCGAGATTTTACCATTACACCAAGGAAAAGCCCCTATAGTAGGTGTATTGTATTAAAGCATAAAATGTAAAAAGATGTAAATAAAAGTGCTCAGACTTGCAAAGACAACTTTGGAGCTATGCAACATCCAAGGATGAGTCCCTTATACTATACAAGTAAATAATCAACTTGGAAAGGAGATACCCCACAAAAGCTGATTCCTTGTGGTTACTCTTCTTAAATGCTGTCAACCGGTGAGTTAGTGGATCAAGGAACCTAGTGGAAAGAGGGATTCACTTTGGATACCAATGATCTTGTCTTTCAAATCTAAAGGCATGGCCTCAAAGACCGTTTTCACTTTCCTATCTCTTATCCTCTAATCACCATTTGATGATCTACTTCAATGCATATCTTCTATTAGCTCAAAGATGCAGATAACTCTCTGTGAAAGTACACTCCATTTTATATTGGTTCAGCTACCTTCGTAACTGACTCACAATAGATTTACAACTTGTCAATTTGGTAGCTAGATTAGTTAATCCGAGCAGTCTCTGAGTTGTTGGCTCAGGATACTGACATGGCCTCCTTCTCCTCCTAGAATACACTCACAACTTGCTGGCCTGGCCCTCGGGATCCCTAACAACACCCTTCTGTTTTCTCTTGGGTCTAGATTTTCCAGGGTCAATATGATCACTGTGTGCTTTTGGGGAGAAGATCTATTGATAGTCCACATTCTGATACATGATAATCGAATCTACTGTAACAATTTGAAGTCTATTAAGGAAGGAGGATATTGGTAGGTTAACTATTTCATCCCAATTCATGATGTAATTAACTAAACAAACATGAAAAAAACACAGAATCAGTTTTAGATGGAAGGCTAAGGGAAATTAGCCTTGCCCTTCTATGAAAGTGGTAATTGAGATTCCTCCAAGAGAAAACTGGGATTTATAGCATTTGATAATCTGCATTATATAGCGTTGCATCTGGGTTCAAATTTGGCATTGCAAAAAAGAGTATCCTTTCTTGCCTGTAGAAGTATAGGCTCATTTCTTGTAGGGGTAATATGATTTGTCTCTAGATTCTTTGAACTCCATTTCATCTTCTGTTTCACAGTTAAAGTATTCCAAAGGCTAAGGGCTTTGGCCCACTTTTAGTTGAGGAAGATTAAAACAATGCTATTAGGTAATGCTATGCTTATCTTATGAGGGAAGTATTGGTTGGTAGATGCTATGCTAACTGGACATGCAAAGGCATGCCTGGATATAATATTGGATGTGAAGTTTACACTACAAAATGAAGTATTTGACATGCTATGGCACCCGTGTACAGATATCCAGGTATCATAGTAAATTTTCAGTTCCTCTTAGATGGATTCTGACGGAAGATGATATTGTACCTGACTTTTTGGCTTAAGATGTGGTACGGGTTAGAGATTGCAATGCGGTAACTTTATGCTGTTCTAAAGAGATACTTGGGGGAACTTAAAGTTTATTTTCCCTTTTTGTTTGTGATGCCTTTTTGCCTCTTAATGATTTATAATATCACTTATAATAAAAGGACACAAAAATTAGTTCTTTTGTTCACTTGTCAAATCGAAACCTATTTTTGGGATTTTGGTTCTTGTAGCAAACCTAGAGACCTTGGGATATCTGAACCCATGTCTTTAATTATGATCTGGAGGAATTCAATGATCCAAACAAACGAAAAAAGAGAAGAAGAAAAGAAAAGATCTGGAGGGGTTCTCGTGTACTATAGTATGTGACATTAGGGTGTAATATAATGAGCCTAGCAGGTCTTTCTAGCTAATGGGATCTTGAAAATCCTTTGCCAAATACTTATAATATGCTTAAAAAGAGAAAAAAAAGATAAAAAATTTCCTATCGTTTTGTCTTTTGTTTGGCTAATGGGGAACCAATAATCATTTATCAAAAAAAAAAAAAATTGGGGAACCAATAAATATCTATATCAGAGGAATGGCATTTTGTGATTTTTTTTTTGGACTGGCAGTATAATGTTCAAGGATGATCCTTCATCCTTCATCAAATTTAAAGCATTTTGACATGAATACTTACTTGCATTATTTAAATCTAAGTCAAGTAAAAAGGTATCTAGTGTGGGAACACCTTCTTCTACTGGGTTAAACTGGAAATTGGGCTTCAGAAGAGGCTTAAGGGAATGTGAATGCATATCTTTGATTCACCTTCTTGACTTTTTGGGGGAAGCCTTCCTGGATCCAGACCTTGAGGACTTGAGAATATGGTCAGCCTCACTAGGTGGCCTCTTTACCTGTTCCTCTTTTTTTCCAAGTCCTTACCTTTCCCAATTATCAAGGGGTGGACTTCCTTGTTAAAGAAATTTGGAGTAAACCTATTCCTTCAAGCTTTCTGCTGGGAATTTTTCCTTGTAAAGGTAAAGACCTGTGATATGCTACAAAGAAGAAGGCGCTTTTCTTGCCTTTCTCCTCATTGGTGCTTCACATGTAGGAGTAGTGGTGAGACCCTCTCCCATCTACTAATCTCATTTGCCTTTGTGCATAGAATTTGGGAGTTTTTCTGTGCTCTTTTTGGAGGGGGAGTTTTTCATGTGCCTTGGTGGACATCTTCAGTCCTCACTTTTTGTGACAACCAAAGAAAAGAGGGAGAATACTCTGGAAAGCTACTAAGGAAGCAGTTAGTTGGGTAGTTTGGGAAGAAAGGAATAATATAATATTTAATGGAAAAAGCAGAACCTCTGAGGAGGTGATAGACAACATCAAATTGAAGGTAGCACTACAGGTCAAGACTTTGGATAGCTTCCAAATGTTCTCAGCCACTGATGTTCTTAGAGCCTGGACTGAGGTAGCACATTCTTCAAGAGAAAAAAGAAAAATAAGAATGGAGTGGAAATCCCGAGAAGACAACAAAGTAAAACTGAACTTTGATGGGAGCTCTTATGGTTTGGCAGGAATAGGAGTAATCAGAAAATTTGAGAATAGAATATTGGTTCTATTTTCAGGGCCAATTGACATGGGTAACTCCCTAAAAGCAGAATTATTGGCATTGCTGCAATGTCTTCGGTTAGCAAAACAACTGGGTTTTAGACAGGTGGAGGTAGGAGGGGACTCAAAGTTAGTTATCTCATGGGCTAATTGCGGCAGAATATCCCTTGGACTCTCAAACATGTTTTAAGGGAAGTTGAAAGGATTGTGAAGGATATGAATGCAGAATTCAAGTGGGTAGAAGGAGTGCAAATGTGCTAGTTGACTCCCCTTCCAAACAAGGGGTATTCAAGGAACAACTATTTTGGGCTTCTATGTAACTTCGATTTTGATAATTGGGTGATGACTCTTTTTCCATCAAGTTGTACTAATCTTATTTATATTCCAATTTAATAAAATTAATCTTATTGCTAATTGTTATTTCAGTAGCTTCAGTAGTTCGAACCAGAAGAGAGTGAAGGAGAAAGAGCAGAAGAAGAAGAATCAGTCAAACTTGGTAGCCTAAACCCTACCAATCGAACATAATATGGATTAGGGGTTCTTAATTAAAGTACAATGACTAAACTGCCCCCACTTAAGTATGGGACGAGAAGTCTAATTATAATTGCCACATCAACAAATAACTTAAATTGAATGAAAAGACTAATCTATCCCTCATTCGGCTAACTCTAACACTCCCCCTCAAGCTGGAGAATATATGTCATATAATCCTAGCTTGTTACATATATAGTTCATTCTCCCTGAGCTTAAACCTTTTGTAAACAAATCTGTCCACTGATCACCTGAGCCCACATGTTTCGTGCTTATCTCTCCAATAAGGACTTTCTCTCTCACAAAGTGGCAATCAATCTTTATGTGCTTTGTTCTCTCATGGAAAACAAGATTAGATAAGATGTGAATTGCAACTTGATTATCACAGTACAATCTCATAGGTCTGTCCATTGAGAATCCAATTTCTTGTAGGAGGTTTCTCAGCCATACTAATTCACATGTAGTGTGTGCCATGGCTTTGTATTCGGCTTCAACACTATTCCTTGCCACAACAATCTGCTTCTTACTTTCCATGTCACTAGATTTCCTCCAAGGAATGTGCAGTAACTTGTAGTAGATCTTTTATCTGACACTGAGCCTGCCCAAGCTGCATCTATATACCCAACTACCTTAAGTCTTCTTCCTGGTTTGTACAATCACCCATGACCTGGAGCTCCCTTCAGGTACCTTACAATTCTAATAATTGCATCCCAGTGAGGTATCTGAGGGTTCTGCATAAATTGGCTCACCACGCTGACAACAAAGGAGATGTCTGGTCTTGTGATAGTCAGATAGTTCAGCTTCCCCACTAACCGTCTTTATCTTCCAGGATCATCAAATATTTTACCTGTATCACTACTCAACTTAGCATTTGGTTCCATGGGAGTTTCAGCCGGTTTTGCACCTAACAGTCCTGTTTCATCCAGCAAATCAATGACATATTTTCTTTGGCACAGATTTACACCTTGTTTTGATCTGGCAACTTCTATACCCAAGAAATACTTCAACTTCCCAAGGTCTTTTGTTTGAAAATGTTCTTGCAGGAAGGCCTTTAGTTTATCAATCCCTAATTTGTCACTGCCAGTTATGACAATATCATCCACATAGACTACTAATAAAATCTTTCCGGCTTCTGAATCATAGCTGAACATTGAGTGGTCAACTTGACATTGTTTCATTTTAAAATTCTTCACCACTTCACTAAAGTTCCCAAACCAAGCACGAGGAGATTGTTTTGACCCATAAATTGCCTTTTTCAGTATACACACCTTACCATCCTCCCCTTGATCAACAAACCTAGGTGGCTGCTCCATATATACCTCCTCCATGAGGTAACCATGAAGGAAGGAATTTTTAATGTCAAGTTGAAACAAGGTCCAACCATACATAATTGCTAGGGAAGTTAAGATTCAGACTGAGCCAATCTTTGCCACTGGAGAGAAGGTCTCCATATAGTCCACCCCATACAACTGAGAATAACCTTTAGCAACAAGTCATGCCTTAAACGCTCCACACTACCATCCGACAAGTATTTAACAGTATACACCCATTTACAACCGACAACAAGCTTACTTGGAGGAAGAGTAGTGAGCTCCCATGTGGGAGTATGCTAAAGAGCAGAGTTCCTTCTCATTGCTTGATGCCACCCGGGTGAAGTATGGGCCTTCTGGACATCCTTAGGTATAGAGATAGATGACAGTAGAGAAACAAACTAGCAATGTGAAGCAGAAAGATGAGAGACTGAAGCAAAATTAGAAATGGGATGTAGGGTACAACTACATTTGCCTTTTCGTAAAGCAATGGGAAGATCAAGCTCTGAAGGTTTTGGGACAGGAGCAATAATAGGATCTGCAAACAAGGTAAAAGCTGGAGGAGGTGCCTGTGTCTGTTGATGAGTATACACGTGCCGGATCAGTGGTCATTCAGTAGGAATCTGCACTAGAGGAGGTGAAGGTTCAGCCCCAACTGGAACAATCGGAACAGGATCATGGGCTGGAAGAGGGAGAGAAAGCAAAGGTGGAGATAACGATACTTTAAGTGGAATGGACTCAAAAATAGTGACATCAGGACATACATAGAACTTCCGAGTAATGGGATTGTAACACTTATACCCTTTTTGGGTCCGAGAGTAGCCAAGAAAGATACACTTAATAGAGCGTGCATCCAGCTTGTCTAACCCAGGACTCAGATTGTGAACAAAGCACACACAACCAAAGACCCGGGGTGTTAATGGAAAGGGAGACAAGGTGGGGAACAAAATAGAAAAGGGAGACCGACCATGAAGGATGAAGGATGAAGGAGGGCATCCGATTAATAAGGAAACAAGCAGTAAGCACATCACTCCAAAATCGTTTAGGAACACTCATATGATGAAGAATAGACCAAGCAGTTTCAAGGAAATGGCGGTTCTTTCCTTCAACCACCCCATTTTGTTGAGGGGTGGATGCACATGAAGTTTGACGAATGATGCCATGTTGTTCTAAATACTGTTGAAAAGAAGTGAGAAAGTATTCATGACCATTATCTAAATGAAGAACTCTGATTGGAACACCAAATTGCGTATGTATTTCAGCATGGAATTTTTGAAAAATGGAAAATAATTCACTCATTTCTTTTATTAAATAAATCCATGTCATCATTGAACAATCATCAATAAAAGTGACAAAATACTTGTAACCATTATAAGATTCTATTTTAATTGGACTCCAAACATATGAATGAACAAAAGCAAAAGGACTCAACATACGACTATCAACTCTATGACTGAAGGAAACCCGATGGTGTTTCCCATATTGACACGATTCCCACTATAAAGACGACAAATGACTCAAAGACAGAACTGGTATCTTGAGTGCCTTGAGAGATGGACGTCCTAGCCGACAATGCCATTGTAGAAGAGTGAAGGAAGTCTGAAGTGCAACTGACGATCCACCACCGTCAAGATAATACAATCCACCGGCTTCATGCCCTCCACCATTCTTCTTCCCCGTCTTGAGATCCTGAAAAACACAAAATGAAGGGAAAAATGTAATAGAGCAATTAAGGGTCGTAGTTAATTTACTAACTGACATAAGATTGAATGGAAATTTAGGTACATATAGAACATATGATAATGAAAGAGAAGTCGTGTCAACATTACCAACACCACAGATGGGAGAAGAGGAACCATTGGCAAGGGTAACAGTTTGAGATGTGGAAGTTTCAGAGAGGGAAGAGAACACACCTGGAGTCCCGGTTATGTGATCACTGGCTCGAGAGTCAATAATCCAGGGAGAGGGTGGGATTCCAGACAAGTTATACCTGAGTGTGAAAGGGTGGCTGTAGTATATTGTGAAGTAGCTTGAAGGAACCTCTCATACTCATCGCGCGGTACACTCATCATCTCCTTCCCGGAAACAGATGTAGATGTGAAAGGTGTGAGATCTGGCTGTTGGTTATCACTAACATCAACCCCACCAGCTATTGCATGTTTAGCCCATGGAGATCATAACAGAAATTCACTGAATGTCCTTCCCTACCACAGTGGGTACACTTCCTAGTAGAGTTACCTTTTCCTTTACCACGGCCTCCCCCTGAGTCACGACCACTACCACGGCCAAATATGGAACCACCACGACCTCCTCAAGATGCATGTCCTCCCCCTCTAGTACCACACCCACCTCCTCTGGCTACCACAAATATTGATTTGCCAGATGGTGTGGTACTCTTTGTAGAACCCAAAGAAATCCTACGAAGCCTAGCAAATACTTCCTCAAGAGTAGAAAGAGTAGAGCCTCCCAAGATTTGGGCTCTAACTGGTTTGTACTCTAATTTCAGCCCCACTAAGAACCTAATGACATCTAGTTGTTCCCTCTGTTGTTGCTGAACCTTAACATCTGGAGTTGGGGGATGATAGACATTGAGTTCATTTCTGAGGTTTTTCAAATTGGAATAGTACTCTTCTAAGGTTTTATTCCCTTGCTGCAGATCACAATACTCCTGATAGAGCTGATATACCCTCGTAATATTATCCTGCCCAGAATAAAGCTTCTTGGCATGTTCCCATATGTCCTTAGCTGTATCTAAAAACGTAAGGTTGGCACCTATTTTGGGTTCCATATTATTTCATAACCATGTCATGATTTGGGCATCTTCCTGTTCCCAGTCATCAAACCCTGGAGAGTCAGTTGATGGTTTATCTTCCTTCACATGTTTCACTTTCCTCTTTGCCTTGAGAAAAAAACTTATACTGGCTTGGCCCATGGCACATAGTTCTCACCATTAAGTTTAATTGAAGTCATTTGCACACCCAGATAGTCAGAGGGAATCATCACACCAGGTTTCTGATCACTACAACCATCTCTTGTTGCTGCCATGATGCCCTCCCAATGCTACTTCTGATGCTGAATCCCTAGTCACCAACCGAGTACTGCTGTCAGGAGCTTGATGTTTCGGGCACTACAGCAGTCTCCAAACACAGATAATAGGTTCACAACCAGTCACAATCAATCACCACTATGTAAACTACCATTCAGATTAAGAGCTTGATATTTCAGACAGGTTCGGCTACCATTTCAGATTAAAGAAAAAAGGTAAACTAGCATTCAGACAGCAACAACAAGTCAGAAAATTGATGTAAACAATTTGGCCACTCATTCCAGCACAAAAATACAGACTTTTGTTCTTGTTCACACCATTACTGATTACACAGAACCATAAATCACAATGACAGTAACTCAGCAACTCAACTAACCACACACGAGCCCTCTTGAAACTGCTCAATAGAGGATGAACATCACAAACACCACCACACGACCATAGCTGTTACACATGGTGACAGCAATATGGAACTGATAGCCTAGCACTGCCGCACCTTCCTAACCACTTGAAATAGGGACTGCGGTAGTCCTAAAAAAATAAAACTTGCTGCAGTAACTAAACTTGCCGCAGCCTTCTTCTCCTTCGTTTAGCACTCTGATACCATGTTATTTCAGTAGCTTCAGCAGTTCAAACCAGAAGAGAGTGAAGAAGAAGAAGAAGAAGAAGAAGAAGAAGAAGAAGAAGAAGAAGAAGAAGAAGAATCAGTCGAACTTGGTAGCCTAAACCCTACCAGTCGACC
The DNA here is from genome assembly GCF_056320005.1 of Nelumbo lutea. NCBI lineage: Eukaryota > Viridiplantae > Streptophyta > Magnoliopsida > Proteales > Nelumbonaceae > Nelumbo > Nelumbo lutea. The sequence continues at coordinate 41,477,511 of NC_142688.1, forward strand.
ATAATATGGATTAAGGGTTCTTTATTAAAGTACAATGACTAAACTGCCCCCACTTAAGTATGGGACAGGAAGTCTAATTAGAACTGCCACATAAGCACATAACTTGAACTGAATGAAAGGCTAATCTACCCCTCATTCGGCTAACTCTAACACTATTAAACAAAAGGAGTTTTCCTTCTTTGGCTGCATATGGTAACTCTAATAAAAAATCTTTCCTAACTGGATGATGTGGGATCTAAAGGAGTTTATATTCAAAGTTATTTGTGAATTTAGGCCTTCAGTTGAAGCAGAGGAGATAACTTTCTCAGGTCTGTTGGAATTTGTAAAATTTCAGGGGCCAAAGCTTGTTCCTTTGGCTTGTCTCTGACCCATCTAGGGATCTTTTAGTAATGTTGAACTGCTGCTTTAAAATTTAGATACGTTTCTCTTATGTACCTTACCCACAATGTAAATTATAACGATGTTGGATTTGGATTTAGTCTGATGTTGGATAAACTGAAGACAAGATTATTACTTTGAAGTTACATCATTTTGAAATGTTAACTTTTTAGTTATTCCAGGAGGGGCAAAATATTGGAGCAAACTATTTGCTGGTTCTTCAAGAAGATATGCAGGCAATACAATTCCATTCACAAGATCCCCAAGGAAAGGACTCAGCTTTATTGCATTGGGCACAACAATGAGAAATGGGGACATTATGCAGACGATTGAAGGAGAAGCAGTACTGCCAACATATGCATGGCCCGATAAGCAGGTTGGACTCCTTATATTAGTATTTATCTTTCTTGTATTGGAGCATTTCTGTCATTATTGTTGAAATCTTCACAATGCCCAATTATTTGCATTACAAAAGTTCATATCCAGGTTCAACTTTTTGAATCTTTGTATGAGAATTTATTCTACTTCCAGTGAAGGGAACGACATTTGTACAGTGTTGTCTCTTTATGATAAGTGAACCACTTTTTTAGGTGGCTAGTGGTCTATGTTTTTACTAGTACATCTTTTTTTTTTTTTTTAAATTTTTTGTAACCAAACTTTTTGCATTGAAGAGATTTTTCCACACCATATAAGAGGTTTCATTTGAAGGAGGGGGAATTTGAAGTATGTTTTGGATGGATTGGTTGATCTTTATCTCCTTTTTGATTGTTTTTATATTTATTGTGTTCTCATCTCGTAATGAGATTATGGGAAGGTCTTGGGAAATGGGCTCACAAAACAATGGACTTTCCTTCAAGAGCTTTCTTGTAAATGGTACTCTGGAAGGATGGCATACAAGGGATGGTCTCATTACATAAAAGGTGATTATTTCTTTTTGTATTGTCTCACACAAGCTTCCCAGTCAACCCAAACTTGTTTCTTTGTAGCTTTTAGGTTGTCTGGTCTGTAGATAATTTTGATCCATGGCAGGACTGAGTTGGTATAAGCAATCTGAGTCTACCTGAACCAACATGATGTCATGCTTTCTTCACATCTATGTTTTTTTTTTGATCAATAACACTTTCATTAAATCATCAATAGAAGATTTACAAGAGGAAGACAAACACACTTATCTTCCAAGAGCAACAAAGAACCTCAAGAAAAGGAAAAAAAGAAAAAAAACACACACACACACACACACTAAAGTTACAGCTTATCCCAAAACAGTGAATCCCTTCTGCCCTTTGTTTAGCTAAACCGTCAGCTAATGAATTAGCCGATTTTTTAACCCAACATGTCTTAACTTCCATCTCCCGCACCAGCCACTTGAATTTTCTCCTCTCATTATTGTACTTCCATAAACCATTGTGATCTTTACTCAGCCACCCTATCACCACCTCTGAATCCCCTTCAATTATGAGCTTCCTGATGTTCAACTCCTTAGCTTTCCGGACTCCTTCCATAACTGCAAAGATCTCAGCTCTAAGGGAGTCACCCACCCCAATTGGGCCCGAGAACATGGCAGAAATGACCCCATTTTCATCCCTAAAAACACCCCCAATCCTCGATTGTCCCGGATTTCCCCCACTACACCCATCAAAGTTTAATTTCAAGAATCCACCAGGTGGTGGGGTCCAAGCCACACTCATTACTGACTTGGTCTGTGTGCAATTTGCAATTTCACCCCACTTCCTCAACATGTCATCCACAGTGTAACTTATGAATAGTGCTAAAGATTTCAGCCACTGTACTGCCCTAACATGTATGATAGCCCTAAGATCTGCTGCTCCTCTTTGAGCTTCTGAGAATATCCTGGAGTTTCTTTCTTCCCAAAGTGTCCAACATACTGCAGCCCTTAGTCCTCTCCACATTGTCTTTCCCCTTTTTATCTGCCACCTGAAAAAAGAAGGGGAAAAAGGCCCTGCAAGTCTGATGGGGGATTCCGGCTACATCCATATAGGGAGAAAGCCTAATCCCAAATTGACCTTGCAAAATGGCAAGACACCAATAGGTGAAAACCAGTCTCCCTAGCCGCTTTACAAAGAACACACCACTGAGGTGACAAGCAAGTATTGGGTCTCTTCTTTTGGAGTAGATCACCAGTGTTGATTCTTTCCAGATAGGCTTCCCAACAAAAACTACCAACCCTAGGAGGTATTTCTCTGCACCAAACCTCACCAACAGGGAAAGGGGGGAAGGTAAGACTGGTGGACTGACTTAAGACTTTGAAGAACGAAGCACAAGAAAAGATGCCATTGGGGGTAGGTGTCCAAATTCTAGAATCCACCCTAGTGGGGTACAAGACAATGTTATCAAGAAGTGCAATAAGGCTCGAAATATTGTTGAAGTTTGAGTCCCTCAAATCCCTTTTTAGACCCAAGTTCCACTCAATCCTAGAAGTGGAAGAGGACGGGGTGGTTAAAGACGAGATTGACTCATTTTTCAATTCAGAAAGAGCATACAAAGAAGGAAACTGATCCTTTAGAGGGGCACTCTCCACCCAAGTTTGTTCCAAAATTTTTATGGAGTTACCGGAATTCAATTCATACCTGATATTAGGGGAGAAGACTGGTAGCAGGTCATGAATGGCTTTCCAAGGAGAATTGCTTGTGGTCCTAGCTCTGACTCCAGCGTCCCATCCATTGTGCTCCAGTCCATGTATACTTGCCACTATCCTAGCCCATAGCTTCTCCTTCTCCATAGGGAACCTCCACAACCACTTTCCCAACAGAGTCATATTCCTTTTCCTAATACTCCCAAGCCCCAAACCACCACAATTCTTACTCCTACACACTATCTCCCAGATAACTCTATGATCCCTCTTCTCCTCTCCCGGCTCCTAGCCCCAACCACTTTCCCACAATTCTTCACATCTATGTTAGTCTTGGTCTAACCTGAATGGACATGATTCCTACCTCTTTATATTTATTTTAGTCTATTAATCTAGGGAAAATGTTGCTCCTTGGTCAAGTTGTATTCTAGTTGTTTTTTTTCCAAACTTCTTTCTTATTTTCTATTTTTTTTCATGTAAATTGAAAATACGAGATTTAGTGGTCTTTTTTTTTTGTTAAAGTGGAGGTATATTTTGCTTACAGAAATCACGAGTTTGCATTCTAGGAGGAGGATTTGGAGGCTTATATACAGCTTTAAGATTAGAATCTCTTGTGTGGCCTAATGATAAGAAACCTCAGGTAAGCTTTGAATCAGTGCCATTAATTTGAGTTTTTAAATTTCAACATGGCTGATTTTTTTTTCTGCCATGAAATAAGTACTAATCCATTATACACTGATAAACTATTGTAAAACTTTTCTTTCAATGTTGTTATAATATATATTTTTTTTCCAGTCTTCGCAGTGCCTTTGCAAAGTATCAATTCTCAAGTTTGAAAATTGAACAAATAACAAACCATATAATATTATAGGCTATATTACCTGGATACAGCAAGTACACGTTTGGGTATGGTATTGGATACGATGTTTACACTAAAAATTGAAGTATCTGATGTGATACAGCACCATTGGGCAGGTGTCTGAGTATCATAGATTACGGATGAACCATGTAAATTCATAGAACAATCACACCATGATTCCAAATCTTCAACTGCTATGTTCTAATGCTGAAAGTTTTAAGTAGTGCTGGTGAATCAATCTTGTCCACTAGATACTTTGTAGTGGATTTTGTACTATGTTAGATTGATAAACCATACTCAGTTTACTATTCTTTGAAGTAGTGCCTCACTGAGTTCTATAAATCTCTATCAGAGTGCCTCTGACTTAATAGTTCCAGAAAAGTCGGGGCTATTTTAAATATGGTTCCAAATCTTCAATTGCTGTCATGAGTATAAAGATTTTGAACAATGCTGGTCAGAAAAATTTGCCCACTGGATATTTTATAGTGGGTTTTACTATCTCAAATTTACAAACCACACTTGGTTTATTATAGCTTTAGATTTTGGAGGATCTAGATTACAAACCAGATCTTATAAAAGTGAATGGTAATATTTTGAGAGAATATTGTGATACAAAGTTCTTCAAGATTGGATATTTGATACCAGTCAAGTTATATTTAATTGACTATAATTTTTTTATATGTGAGTCAAAGCATATTTATTAACATATCAAATGAAAATATGTGAATTGTACAAGCTCTTATGTATGGGAGGGAATCCAATCTGAATTACATGTAATCTCTAGTCTAATTGGCAGAGTATGGACTGTATTTAGGGAACTACAGTTTGAATTAAAACTGATTTGAACTATTGGATATTGTTAACTTGTTACTATGGGTACTGTTACATTAAGGGCCATCATCCAATGTTGTTCCCAGCTATTCGGGACCTTGGGAGGGGTAAACTGGATACAGACCTAGCCTTTGTTGTTGTTGTTGTCGCCTTTTTTTGGGCACAAAGTGGCCGCTCTCAGACTCAAATTTGGGTCCTTACACTTGTCGCCCAAGGTTTTACCATTACACCAAGCAATGGTCCCATAGGTACTGATACATGAAGATATGATAAATGACTCTTTTCTTTCTATTTGTGTATTGGGTATGCTTTGTTGGTCTACCAGATTGATTCCTATATATATTTATCAGAAAAACAAAAAGATTGATTCCTAGATATATTGACAGCTCTATCTGGTTGATGGAACTGATTTTGTTTTCTTCTATTATATCTCTCGCAAAGCATTATTGGCTAATTGCCTTTTAAGATTCAGAAAGGAAAGAGAGGCTCTTTGAAGAAGGGCGGTGGTTGGTAAGTACAGAGTAATAAGTTTGAACAGGGTACAAGAGAATTTGGTTCATATGGTGCTTCTCTATGAAAAGGGATTATGGCGTTTTATTCTGAATTCTCAAGATCTAGGATAGCTTGTGGTGGGGAATGGTAGTAGAGTGGGGTTTTGGGAAGATGAATGGTGTGGAGAAAGAAGATTTTGCTAGATTTGTCCAATATTATATAGGGTGAGTTCTACAAAACATTATAGTCAGATGATGCTTTGAAAAGAGGTAAGCAGATTGTGTGTGTTCAACATTTAGATGCCCATTATTAGTTAGGAAATTGTAAGAATGTAAATTGTTGTTTGCTGAATTGGAAAATATGAAGGTTGATTGCAACAAGTGAAGGGATGAGAGATTCATCTCATGGACGCCCAAAGATTGCGGAATAAGGGGCGAATTTCAAAAAATTTTTCTCTCCCTTCAACTGGGAATCACATTCCCTATTTAGAAAATCATATTTTCAAGGATCATTCTTGAACCTTAAACTGAACCAGATCTGAACCAAAAGGAATAGGAGAGAATTATACCTGATACGGAGAAGTAATATCTCCCAACGAAGGTGTTCACGCCCAAGGAAGGATCCAAAGACTGCTCCCACTGAAGATGGCGCAGTGCAGGATGGAGCAGAATCAACAGTGTTCTTCCCCAAGAATTCTGTCCTTCGCAAGAATCAGTAGAATGGTACATGAGCACAGCTTCCTTTTCAATCCTTTCTCAAAGAACTGATGTCAAGATCCAATCTTGACTTCTCCCACAATTGGAGATCGAACTGGAAAACAAGGTGGCAAGAACAGGGAGGCGGCAAGAGAGTATTCGCAGGGTGCAGAATTCTCTCTTCTTGATTTCAGCACTAAAGAGAATCTGATGCATGTCTCCTAAAGGCTGCCGCCCCCTCCTTCTTTTTGTTAACTTAAAAGATCAGCTCCTAATCCCATTAGGAGCTGCTTATCCAAATCATATTTGGATCAGCCTTCTCTTCTAGTGATAAGGATAAACCCTTATCTTATCTGCTGATTAAATTAGCTTTCTCCTAATCCCATTAGGAGGTTTCTAGATCTGAATCACATTCAGATCTGGACTCTCTGAGTGGATAGGATTAAGACCCTATCCTATCTGCTAATCCATCTCAGAATTCGCCCCTTTAATTAACTAAATAAATAGCCCAGTTCGAAATGGGCTTTTAGTCCCATTAAGCTTATGTGCTCACTTAACCTTCCTAACTGCTGCCCAGTTGGGGTGGGACCCAAGCATTGATCTACACATCAGCCACATGGGTTCGGCCCAGCCTTTGTTACAAGGCCTGGTCGAATACACTGTTAAAGACAGTGCACCCCCTGAAACCCATCGAATGGGCTCTATGGGCCCAACACTTACCCTAAGTGGTCCCTGGGCCAAGCCACCTTGTAACACCTAGGGACTGTGGGCAGATGCAAGATTAGCCCATCAGGTATTATCCTCAATGGTCTTACACTTAACCTCTCAGCCCTTAATGATCATACACTGCCCGACAAGAGAGGACCTCTCCCTCGGCTGTAAGGAATAGTGTTGCACTCTCTACTTATATGGATCCCGGGAATTAAAACCTTTTTGCAAACAATTTAGAAACCATAATATATATACTTTTATATCTCATATAAAATATACTTTGCAAAGCAAATCTCAACGGTTGAAATCGGCTGCCGACAGTCTTGGTTTCCAACAGTGAGTGCATCCCCAATCGTTTCCTTTGTCCGACAAAGGGGCTGATTCTGCCACTATGATCACCCACTCGGATGAATTCTCAGACTGTCCCAACATACCCAGGTTTTGACCCCCGCTAAGGATCTCACTGATTGGTATATCAAAGACAACCTGATCTGACACGTAGTGCAGTATCATAATCGAGTCTAGGGGTCGGGTGTAACTTTCCAGTTTTGCCCATCAATCTCCAAGGTCCAGGGCAATACTGGAAATCTGGTCCAGTTCAAAGATTCAATTAATCCCACACTGTATGTGCCTAGGGTCTCACCCTGGTAGCTGAGACAAGCCACCCCAACCGACTTGGTGGCACTACAGTGTCAGCCTTGTCGGGATAGGTCTCCCCAGACCGACCCACTGGCTGTGAACATTCTAAACTAACACGAGTCTCAATAAGTGTCCAGTTTAAGGGTATTACACAGAAACATACCAAGGGAACATGAATCAAATATGCACTTTTATTCATTTACAATAAACTCATAAAGTACATCAATTCGATTGAAGCTAAGGGCATACAAAACTGTCTAACAACAAGGCAGATGCAAGATGGTGGAAATAATGTTTTGATGCGAAGCTCACAATCAAAATTTTCTATGATGCTTTAATCAGGAATCATCTGGATATATCTGATGTGAATGAGGGAATGGGGGAATCCCTCCTAGGGTAGGTGGGAAGTGTTTGCATGGCTATTATCTTTGGATGGTCTCCTTTCTTTAGATCACCTAAAATGAAGGGGTTTTCAGTTGCCTAACATGTGTTATGTGCAAAGAGCTAGAAGATGTGTGTCATTTATTCATTCATGGACTGATCTCTATGCATTCTGAGTTTAGAGAAGTGAATTGGCAAGATTTGGGATTCAACTTGTGGTTGATTTTGGGTCTTGCAATGGAATGTTTCTGGGGTTTTGTTGTATCCATTGATTGTTTGATTCTCTTCTTGTTTGGTGAAAGCTCTTCACCTGATCCTCTCTATTTTCTTTTTCTTATAATGAATTCATGCTTATTATAAAAAATTGTTAAATTTATGGAGATTTGCCTTCAATTTTTGCATATCATACAAGAAATGGCTAATTTGGTCAGAATAATGGATCCTGGAGTTGGGATATTGTGAAGTCAATAATATTCTTAGAGACAAAAAGAGAAAGAAAATATTTTTATTGCAGGTTAGTCTCCCTTCACCAATTAAAGGTATTTAAGTAACATGAACTCTTTTATAATTTTCTACCTATTGGCCATGGTCACTCCACATGAACAGAACTAATTGCACCTTTGTAAGGACTGAGACTGGCTGAATGCTTTGATTACATGAATTTAGCTACGGAAGGGCTCTCATGTTATTGTACACCTGTTCAAAGATAACGAGTATGGGCTCTTGAAATATGGATATTCCATGAGGGAGATGAAACAATTTACCATAAGTCTATAACATTGAGGACAACCTGCTGAGATCAGCCAAGAGCATGGTTGATGCCATTGCAAGACAAGGAACAAGCAGGAATCAGCTGTTTTGACATTTGATTGCCCAAGGAGGGAGCTTATAAATAGTAGTGCTAATGGATGTGTTTTCACTGTAGCTACTGTAGCTACTGTAGCTACAGTAGTCCGAACCAGTAAGGAGAAGAGGAAAGAGAAGAGAAGAAGAAGAAGATGAAAGAACTATCGAACTTGATAGCTAAACCCTATCAGTCGACCTCTTAATAGTGATTAGGCTTCTAATTAAATGTACAAGGACTAAACTGCCCCTACTTAAGTATGGGACAAAGAACCTCTAATAAGACTACCACATAAGCTCATAACTTAACCAAGGTGAGATGACTAATCTACCCTTATTCGGCCAACTCTAACACTCCCCCTCAAGCTGGAGAATATATATCATATAATCCCAGTTTGTTACATATATAGTTCACTCTCCCTGAGCTTAAGGCTTTTGTAAACAAATCTGCCCACTGATCACCTGAGCTTACATGTTCTGTGCTTATCTCTCTAGTAAGAACCTTCTCCCTCACAAAGTGGCAATCAATCTCCATGTGCTTTGTTCTCTCATGAAAAACAGGGTTGGATGAGATATGGAGCGCAACTTGATTGTCACAGTACAACTTCATAGGTTTATCCATGTGGAACCCGATTTCTTGTAGGAGATTCCTCAACCACACTAATTCACATGTAGTGTGTGCCATTGGCTCTGTACTCGGCTTCAGCACTGCTTCTAGCCACAATCGTCTGCTTTTTACTCTTCCACGTCACAAAATTTCCTCCAAGAAATGTGCAGTAACCTGTAGTAGATCTTCTATCAGACACAGAGCCCGCCCAATCTGCATCCGTGTACCCAACTACAAGTTTTCCTCCTGGTTTATACAATAGCCCACGACCTGGAGCTCCCTTCAAATATCTTACAGTTCTAAGAACTGCATCCCAGTGAGATATACGAGGGTTCTACATAAATTGGCTCACCACACTGACTGCAAAGGAGATGTCTGGTCTCGTGATAGTCAAATAGTTCAGCTTCCCCACTAGTCGTCTATACCTTCCAGGATCATCAAATATTCCCCCTGTATCACCGCTCAACTTAACATTTGGTTCCATAGGAGTCTCAGCCGGTTTTGCACCTAACAGTCCTGTTTCGTCCAATAGATCGAGAACATATTTTCTTTGGCACAGGTTTACACCTTGTCTTGATCTAGCAACTTCTATACCCAAGAAATACTTCAATGTCCCAATGTCTTTTGTTTGAAAATGATTTTGCAGAAAGACCTTGAGTTTGTCGATCCTCAATTTGTCACTGCCAGTTATGACAATATCATCCACATAGACCACTAATAAAATCTTTCCAGCTCCTGAGTCATAGCTGAACACTGAGTGATCAACCTGGCATTGTTTCATTCCAAAATTCTTCACCACTTCACTAAACTTCCCGAACCAAGCACAAGGCGATTGTTTCAACCTATAAATTGCCTTTTTCAGTTTGCACACCTTACCAGCCTCCCCCTGAGCAACAAACCCAGGTGGTTGCTCCATATATACCTCCTCTATAAGGTCACCATGAAGGAAGGCATTTTTTATGTCAAGTTGAAATAAGGGCCAATCATACATAACTGCTAGGGAAATTAACACACGGACAGAGCTAATCTTAGCCACTGGAGAGAAGGTCTCCATATAGTCCACACAACTGTGAATACCCTTTAGCAACAAGTCTGGCTTTTAGACGCTCCACACTACCATCTGGCAAGTATTTAACAGTATACACCCATTTACAACCCACAACATGCTTACCAGGGGGAAGAGTAGTGAGCTCCCACGTGTGAATATGTTGAAGAGCAGAGAGTTCCTCCTCCATTGCTTGCCTCCACCCAGGTGAACTAAGAGCCTCTTGGACATTGTTAGGTATGGAAATAGATGACAATAGTGAAACAAACTGGCGATGTGAGACGGAAAGGCGAGATACTGAAACAAAATTGAAAATGGGATGGAGAGTAGAACTACATTTACCTTTCCGTAAGGCAATGGGTAGGTCAAGTCCTGAAGGTTCAGCAACAGGAGCAACGACAGGATCCACGGACAAGGTAGAAGCTAGAGGAGGGGCCGTTGTCGTTCGACGTGTATACACTTGCCGAATTGGTGGTCGTTCAGTAGGGATCTGCACTGGATGAGATGACGAGTCAACTCCAACAGGAACACCCAGAACGGGATCACTGGCCGGAAGAGGAAGAGGAAGAGGAAGTAAAGGTGGAGACGAAGATGCTTCAGTTCCTGAGAAGAAGGGAACAAACTCAAAAAAGGTGACATCAGGACAGACATAGCACTTCCGAGTAATGGGATTGTAACACTTGTACCCTTTTTGAGTCCGAGAGTAGCCAAGAAAGACACACTTAATGGAGCGTGCATCCAACTTGTCTATTCCAGGACTCAGATTGTGAACAAAGCACACACAGCCAAAGATACGAGGTGTTAATGGAAATGGAGACAAGGTGGGAAACAAGATAGAGAAGGGAGACCAACCATGAAGAATAAAGGAGGGCATCCGATTAATGAGGAAACACGCAGTAAGTACAACATCACTCCAAAACCGTTTAGGAACACTCGTATGATAAAGAATAGACTGAGCTGTTTCAAGGAGATGACGGTTCTTCCGTTCAGCCACCCCATTTTGTTGAGGAGTGGATGCACAAGAAGTTTGATGAATGATGCCATGCTGTTCTAAATACTGTTGAAAAGAAGTGAGAAAGTATTCACGACCATTATCTAAATGAAGAACTCTGATTGGAACACCAAATTGCGTATGTATTTCAGCATGGAATTTTTGAAAAATGGAAAATAATTCACTCCTTTTTTTTGTTAAATAAATCCATGTCATCATTGAACAATCATCAATAAAAGTGACAAAATACTTGTAACCATTATAAGACTCTATTTTGATCGGGCCCCAAACATCTGAATGAACCAAAGCAAAAGGACTCAACATACGACTTTCAACTCTAGGATTGAAGGAAACACGACAATGTTTCCCAAACTGACACGACTCACACTGTAACACTGACAAATGACTCAAAGATGGATCTAGTATCTTGAGTGCCTTGAGAGAAGGATGTCCCAGTCGACAATGCCACTGTAGAGGAGTGAGTGAAGTCTGAAGTGCAACTGACGATCCACCACCGTCAAGGTAATACAATCCACCAGCTTCATGCCCCCCACCAATCTTTTTCCCCGTCCTGAGATCCTAAAAAACACAAGAGGAAGGAAAAAAAGTAACATAGCAGTTAAGAGTCTTGGTTAATTTACTAACATACATAAGATTGAATGGAAACTTAGGAACATATAGAACATATGATAATGAAAGGGAAGCCATGTCAACATTGCCAACACCACAGATGGGAGAGGAGGAACCATTGGCAAGGGTAACAGTTTGAGATGTGGAAGTTTCAGAGAGAGAAGAGAACACACCTGGAGTCCTGGTCATGTGATCAAAGGCTCCAGAGTCAATAATCCAAGGAGAGGTTTTAGATGACAGGCAAGCTATACCCGAGTGGGCAAGAGTAGCAGTAATGTGTTGTGAAGTGGACCGAAGGAACCGCTCATACTCATCACGCGGTACACTCACCATCTCCCTTCCGGAAACAGATGTAGATGTGGAAGGAGTTAGGTCTGCCTGTTGATTATCACTGACATCAACCCCACCAGCAATAGCATGATTGGCCCATTTAGAGGGAGGACGACCATGAAGATCACAACAGAAATTTACGAAATGTCCTTCCCTGCCACAGTGGGTACACTTCCTTGTAGAGCTGCCTTTTTCTTTGCCACGGCCTCCCCCTGAGTAACGACCACCACCACGGCCAAATATAGAACCACCACGACCAACTCGGGAGGCATGTCCTCCCCCTTTCGTACCATGTCCACCTCCTCTGGCTGTTACAAAAGCTGATCTATCAGATTGTGTGGGATTCTCTATCTGTCCCAAAGAAATCCTGCGGAGTCGAGCAAACACTTCCTCAAGTGTAGGAAGGGTAGAACTCCCCAATATTTGGGCTCTAACTGGTTCATACTCTGATTTCAACCCCACTAAGAACCTTGTGACATCTAGTTGTTCCCTCTGTTGTTGCTGAACTTTAACATCTGGAGTGAGAGGATGATAGACATTGAGTTCATTTCTGAGGTTCTTCATACTGGCATAGTACTTGATGAAGGAAGATTTGGCCCGACCTCTCTATTACGTGACACGTGGCAGAAACAACAGCTTGGCAAAAGGGGCCAAGCCTAGGCGGGAACAAGGGGACACTAGCGGACTGAGCTCCCTACCGGGGGCCCGAACTGACCCACCTTGTAACAGCTCGGGACACACTTCGCCGAACTGACCCACCTTGTAACAGCTCGGGATACACTTCGCCGAACTGACCCACCTTGTAACAACTCGGGATACACTTCGCCGAACTGACCCACCTTGTAACAGCTCGGGATACACTTCGCCGAACTGTCACCTTGTAACAGCTCGGGACACACTTCGCCGAACTGACCCACCTTGTAACAGCTCGGGATACACTTCGCCGAACTGACCCACCTTGTAACAGCTCGGGATACACTTCGCCGAACTGACCCACCTTGTAACAGCTCGGGATACACTTCGCCGAACTGACCCACCTTGTAACAGCTTGGGATACACTTCGCCGAACTGACCTGCCCTATAGATACCTCCGAGCTCAAGACCGCCTCGCTCAGCACTTCGCATCACTTGGCACCAAAACCAAACAAGTCGTACCACGCCTGACACTAAGGAAGTTCGTGCCGAAGGGCGCCGCGCCTGACTGACTTGGGATCTGACGTTTGGCGGCAGCACCCTGAACTGCCACCTGCCACCGCCACTGACACCGCCATCTCCAGTTAGATGACGGTTAGGCAGTGACGGTTCTGTCTCAGCAGAAAGGACGACGGCCGAATTGACAAGCACAAGGGTAATCATACCTGACCTGACAAGGGCCCCGGGACGAGTGCACGAAGTGATTATAAGAGCCCCCTGCCCCCCGACAACAGAGGTATGCAAAAACTTTGCGCTATCTGGTATTACCTTGCTTTTGAAGGATTCTAACTTGAGCTTCGGAGCCTCTACACCGGGTTCCCCCTGGAGCTTCCCCATCTCCTCCGTTTCAGGTTCCCTGCTACCCCGTTCGGAAGCAAGGCCACAGACAGCTAAGACCGGCCGGATCGCGCTCCATCAGTACTCTTCTAGGGTTTTATTTCTTTGTTGCAGACCAAAGTACTCCTGATAGAGCTGATATACCCTTGTAGTATTATCTTGCCCAGAATACAACTTCTTGGCATGTTCCCATATGTCCTTAGCTGTATCTAAGAACATGAAGTTGACACTTATTTTGGGTTCCATACTGTTCCATAGCCATGTCATGATTTGAGCATCCTATTGTTCCCAATCATCAAACCCTGGAGAGTCAGCCGGTGTTTATCTTCCTTCACATGCTTCACTTTTCTCTTTGCCTTGAGAAAAACTTCCACCGACTTGGCCCATGGAACATAGTTCTCACCATTCAGTTTAATTGAGGTCATCTGTACACCTAGATAGTCAGAGGAAACCACCACACTAGGTTTCTGATCACTACAGCCATCTCCCATTGCTGCCATGATACTCTTTCAATGCTGCCTCTAATCTGAATTCCCAATCACCAACTAAGTGCTACTGACAAGAGTTTGATGTTCCAGAACCTACAGCAGTCCCTAAACACAATGATAGATACACACGCCTTTGTTCTTATCCACACCACTACTGATTTCACAAAAAAAAACAGACTACACCGACATTAACTCAGCACTTACTAACCACATGTAAGCTCATTTACAACTACTCAACAAAAACTCAACTAGCTGTCACACCACTACTGCTGTCAAGAGTTTGTGCATTACAAGCACCACCACAACTACTCAACAAAAACTCAACTTGCTGTCACACCACTACTGCTGTCAAGAGTTCGTGCATTACAAGCACCACCACACAGCCATAGCTGTCACACACAATACAGACCTGTTTTAACGCTTTTAAGAGGGCACCACAAGACCAACAAAAAAAAAAAAACTCAACTAGTACCATTGCATTACACCTTGCACCATTCGGCCACCTACAGTAGCAGCCCTTACACCATTTGGTCACTGTAAACATAGCCTGTTCTTGGATTTTTTCCAAGAACCAGGGCAACAACCAACTTAGTTTTCTAGGTTCTGATCAGTCCTCTCAAGTTCTTGAAGATTTTCAACCCAGAAATACCAACAGCACACAGAGGAGAGATAACCAACCTTCGTTTGAGAGCTTCAGCCAACCATTCACTGCTGAAGTTGTTTTCTTAGGAAAGAAGGTTCTGTGCACCAGAAAAAAACTGTGATGTTTCAGGCCTGGGACGAATCACTTTTCTCCATTGACAGCCCAGAGAAGAAAAGGAGAGAACTGAAGCACGAACTGAAGTTGTCACGAACTGAAACAGGTCACGAACTGAAGTTGTCACGCTCTGATTCCATGTTTTCACGGTAGCTACTGTAGCTACCGTAGCTACAGTAGTCTGAACCAGTAAGGAGAAGAGGAAAGAGAAGAGAAGAAGAAGAAGATGAAAGAACTGTCGAACTTGATAGCTAAACCCTATCAGTTGACCTCTTAATAGTGATTAGGCTTCTAATTAAATGTACAAGGACTAAACTGCCCCTACTCAAGTATGGGACAGAGAACCTCTAATAAGACTGCCACATAAGCTCATAACTTAACCAAGGTGAGATGACTAATCTACCCTTATTCGGCCAACTCTAACAGGATGTATAGCAGATGCTAGCTTAAACCTGTGGTGTTTTTGACACACTAAAGTTGCATATCATTCTTTGACATAATTCTCAATAAAAGTTTTGAGTGTTACTAGTAGGAACTGCCTACCATGGTAGCCTCTTCAAGGATGTCTCACCTCCTGAGAGGAGAGAAAATAGAGGAAGAAGAAAGGTTTCTATTCATCACTTTATTACAGAATCAGGAGCCTTTTTATATTGGATCAGGTGGCTCATCATGAGAATCAGATATTCCCATGTGTAGATGTAACTAACTCTGGGATCGGATCTGCTGTTGGGGCTACTGGTCCCCTCTCTTTTCTAATGAGCCGCTGGGCGATGGGTGGCTTTGAACCTGGACTGTTGTGGGCTCTTGGGCCTGGGCCTGAAGTGGTTGCAACAACTCCCCCCCCCGTTAAGATTGACCTTGCCCTCAAGGTCCAAGTTAGGGAACCTGTCTTGTAGCTGCAGGTACAGCTCCCGTGTAGCATCTTCTAGTGACAGACTGACCCATTCAACCTTTGCTTCTGGGATCACTTGATGTCCTTGGCGTACCCACCTGAAATCAACAATGCGGGTGGGTTCAATTTCCATATCCCCTTCTTTTGTGAAATTGGGAAGGGTGGCGACAACATTGGTGAGGGGCCTAAGGCCTTCTTGAGGAGGGAAACATGGAACATTGGGTGTAGCTTGGTGGTGGCAGGGAGCTTGAGGCGATAGGCTATAGACCCAACCCTCTCCAGTATCGAGAAGGGACCATAAAATCTGGGAGCAAGTTTATGCCAACTCGACGGGCCATTGAGACTTGCTATAGGGCTGCAACTTTAGATAGACTAACTCGCCTATCTGAAACTCTACATGTTGGTGATGAGTGTTAGACAATTATGCCCTTAGCTTCAATCAGATTGATGTATCTTTTGACATTTATTGTAAATGAATAAAGTACATAATTGATTCATGTCGTTGTGGTATGTTTCTGTGTAATGCTCTTAAACTAGACACTTATGAGATTCGTGTTAGTTTAGAATTTTTATAGCCGTTGGATAGATCTGGGGAGATTTATTTTGCCAAGGCTGACACTGATGTGCCGCCAAGTTGGTTGTGGTGGCTTGTCTCAATTGCCAGGGTGAGACCTGAGGTGCATGCAGTGTGGGTTTTCTTGAAACCCTGAACCAGACCGAAATTCCAGTATTGCCCTGGACCTTAGAGACAGATGGGCAAAATTGGAATGTTACACCTGACCCCTAGACTCGATTATGGTACTGCACTAGGTGTTGGATTGGGTTGTCTTTGATATGCCAATCAGTGAGATCCTTAGAGGGGGTCAAAACCTGGGTATGTTGGGACAATCCGATAATTCATCTGAGTGGGTGATCAAAGTGACAGGATCAACCCCTTGTCAGACAAAGTGAATGATCGGGGATGCACTCTCTTTGATGGAAACCTAAACTGCCGGCAGTTGATTTCAAACGTTGAAATTTGTTTTGCAAAATTATTTATATATATATATATTATGGTTTCAAAATGTTTTAATTCCCGAGATCCATGTGAGCAAAGAGTGTAGCATTGTTCCTTGCAGCCGAGGGAGAGGTCCTCTCTTGTCGGGTAGTGCTTGATCATTATGGCTGAGATGTTAAGTGTAAGACCATTGAGGGTAATACCTGATGGGCTAATCTTGCATTTCCCCACAGTCCTTGGGTTTTCTTAAGGTGGTTGAACCCAACGACCAATTAGTGTAAATGTTAGGCCCATTAAGAGCCCATGGTGGTGGACTCAGGGGTTCACTGTCTCCTACAGTGAATTTGGCCAGGCCTTGTAACAAAGGCTAGGCTGAACCCATGTGGCTGATGTGTAGATTGATGCAAGGGTCCCACGCCATACAAAGAGAGCCAACTGGGCAGCAGGTTAAAGGCGTAAGTGAGCACATAGGCTTAATGGGCCTAAAACCCAATTCGAACTGGGCTTAAGTCAGTTAATTAAAAGGGGCTAGATTTGATTAGGATTAGCTGAAGGATAAGATAAGTCTTATCCATTTAAGAGTTCAGATCTAAATATCAGATTTGGATCAAGAAACTCTCTCCTAATTAGATTAGGAGGCTGATCCAAAGGAGACTATAAATAGGGGGCGAATTCCTCAGTTTTACATACAGCAATTCGTAGAATTCTCTCCTTGTTCTTGCTATCCCTACCTAGTTTGATCTCCACCTATCAAGAAGAGTTCTTGATATTGTTTCTTGGTTGAAGAAACAATCTGAAGTCGTGCTCACCAGCCCTTTACTGCATTCTTGCTGAAGAATTCGGTTTTTGCTGAAGAGCCATCCTGCTGATCCTGCTTCACTATGCATTATGTCATCTTTAGTGGAAGCGGGTTTTGGTTTTCTCCTTGGGCGTGAACACCTTCATTGGGAGTTACTGTTACTTCGTATCAGGTATATCCCTCTCCTCCCCTTGGTTTTAGATCTGGCCCGGTTTTATTTCAAGAATGATCATTGAAAATGCAGTTTTCTAAACTAGGGAATGTAATCCCCAGACGGGAGAGAGAGAAATTTTGAAATTTCGCCCAACCTTCCTGTAGGGTTCGGCAATCCATATGATGGATCTCTCATCCCTTCAATGAGTACCATAATGGGCCTTAAATAAATTGGCCTTGAGAAATTTCAGGACCTCATCTCAGGCTATTAGTGTGGCTTCTACTTAAGCAGCTTTAGTGGTTCCCAATTCATAGGGAGTATTGGGGGCGGGCCACATCCATACAATGCCTTGAATGGTGTCATGCCAACAGCTGAGTGATAGGTCGTATTGTACCAGTACTTGGCCCACGGGAGCCAGTGAGCCCACTGCTTGGGCTTCTCCCTTGCAAAGCAACATAGATAAGATTCCATGCATCTATTGAGAACCTCTGTCTGCCCGTCAGTTTGTGGGTGATAGCTGGTGGAATGGAACAACTTGGTACCCTACAGCTGGAAATATTCTTCCAAAAGTGGTTGAGGAAGGAGGGGTCCATTGTTCCAGTTGAAAACAATCCTCTTGAAGTATAGGACTGCTTGAGATTAGATCCAAAACCAGAAAAATGAACAAGAGAAGATTAAGAAGTTGAGAGAGAGCTAGCAACAATGAGAGTTAGAGAGTGAGAGGTTCGAACTAAACCTCCCTCTAACACTCTAAACATTTTATTAAGTTAATCTTTGAAATATTACATAGAGGCCCTTGAGTGGGCAAGAAATTACAAAAACAGAACATTACAGAGTATGGGTCCAGAATAAGGCCCATTATACAGGGAAACATAAACATAACATGAAATAACAATCTATGGGCCATTCGGCCCTTCTCCTCTACACTCCCCCTCAAGCTGAGCATAGATGTTAATCATGCCCAGCTTGCCAGTGTCATGTTGAAGCCTTGCCTTGGAAATACCCTTGGTGAGGAAATCTGCCAATTGCCTTTCCGAAGTAATGAAAGGAAGTCACACTTCACCGGAAGAGACTCTTTCTCGAGTAAAGTGTCTATCAACCTCAATATGTTTGGTTCTATCATGCTGTACTAGGTTGTGAGCAATGTTGATGGCAACCTGATTATCACAGTACAACATCATGGGTTTGTCATGATCAATCCCAAGTTCTTCCATTAAGGACCTTAGCCACAACAATTTCGAGATTCTATGTTCCATGGCTCTATACTCTTCTTTTGCGGAGGATCGGGCCACAATTGACTGTTTCTTACTCCTCCAAGAGACAACATTACCAGCCACCAGACCGCAATACCCTGAAGTAGATCTTCTATCATCAATATTTCCAGTCCAATCAGCATCAGTATAGGCTTCAAGTTTCAGATGACCATGCTTGGTAAATAGAATTCCTTTTCCTGGAGAGCCTTTCAGATAACACAAAATCCTTTCTGCTGCTGCCATATGAGTATCTCTAGGAGCATGCATGAACTGGCTAATACAACTAACAACATACACAATATCTGGCCTAGTCATGCACAGGTACAGAAGTTTCACAAGAAGTCTCTGAAAGACCCCTTTGTTTTCCAACAATGTTCCATCCGAAGTTGACAGTTTGTGACTCATATCAATGGGAGTTGTAGTTGGTCTAGCACCCATTTTTGCAGTTTCAGACAACAAATCAAGGACATATTTCCTCTGGGAAATAAGAATCCCATCCTTGAATCTAGCAACTTCTATGCCAAGGAAGTATCTCAACTCCCCTAGATCCTTAATCTCAAATTCTGTATGGAGGAAAGACTTAAGGGCCCGAATGCCTGAGGCATCATCACCAGTCACTATAATGTCATCAACGTACACAATGAGATGCACTGCTAGAGATCCACTTTTCTTCAAAAGAGAGTATGATCTGACTGTGTTTGCACATAGCCGAATTTAACAAGTGCAGCTCTAAATCTCTCAAACCAGGCTCTAGGAGATTGTTTGAGGCCATAAAGTGATTTCTTCAATTTGCATACCTTTCCTTGCATATCTTTCTTATACATTCCTGGAGGGAGACACATGTAGACCTCCTCATGTAAGTCACCATTCAGAAATGCATTCTTTACATCTAATTGATAAAGAGGCCAATCAAAGTGAGCTGCTGTCAGAGATAAAAGAACCCTCACAGATGTCATCTTGGCAACAGGGGCAAAGGTCTCTAGGTAGTCAATCCCATATGTCTGTGTGTAGCCTTTTGCAACAAGTCTGGCCTTGTACCTCTACAATAGTCTCATCAGCCCTGTATTTAATGGTAAAGACCCACTTGCACCCAACTGGATCCTTCCCTTTAGGCAAATCCACCACCTCCCAAGTATCATTCTTGTGTAGAGCATCCATTTCAGACTTCATGGCATCTCTCCATTCTGGAATCCCAAGAGCTTCTGACACAGACCTAGGAATGGGGTTAGAAGCAACTGACGAGAGGTAAGCAAAGTATGAAGGAGAAAGTAGATCATAGGAAAGGTGTTTGGAAATGCAGTGTGCAATGCACTTCTGCTTTCCTTTCCTAACAGCAATGGGGACATCAAGATTTGGGAATGATGGTTCCAAAGGGACTGAAGTAGTACCTGTTATGTCATCCGTGATTGGGAGTGTACGAGCCTCATCTATTGTAAGGGAAACAACTTGCTCATTCCTGGATCTTTGCCTTTGATACACCTTGGGATTGTGGGTAGGACGAGGAGCACTAGGGCAAGATGAATGAAGTGGCTGATCCTCCTTAGATTCATTTTGTGAGGATATATGCTTGTCGAGTGACTCAACTGGGATAGGAAGAGGAAGAGCAAATACTTGTGACAAAATCTCCCCCTGTTGACAATGTCCTTCCTGAGAGGAACCATAAAAAGGAGAAAGCTCATCAAAGGTAGCATCCATAGAGACATGTCGAGTGCCAGTCTTAGGATCAAAACAACAATAACCCTTTTGTGTGGGGGAATAACCAAGGCAGATGCACTTGTGGGCTTTTGGTTCAAACTTATGCCTCTGGGCACTTGGAATGTGAACATAACAAGTCTAACCAAACACACAAAGAGGAATAAGAAAAAGATCCCTGTCTGGATGAAGAAGACTGAAGGGGGATTTAAACCCTAAAACCCTGGATGGTATACAGTGTATAAGATAGGTAGCAGTAAGAACAACATCACCCCAAAATCTTGTAGGAACATGTGAGGCAAACAAAAGGCTTCTTGCAACTTCAACAATATGTTTATTTTTCCTTTCAACAACTCCATTTTGTTCAGGGGTTCTAACACAAGAGCTTTGATGAATAACCCCCACGTCAGAGAGATACAAGGATAAACTCTTCTTAAAGTATTCTTTTGCATTGTCAGATCTGAAAACCTTAATTCTGGTATCAAATTGGGTTAAAACAAGCTCACGAAATTGCCTCACAAGTCTTGGGACTTCATCATGGGATTTCATTAGGTATACCCAAGTGAATCTAGAAAAGTCATCAATAAACAGGATGAAATATCTGTAGCCCCCCATAGAAGATAAGTGGTAAGGCCCCCACACATCAGAGTGCACAATATGAAAAGGAAAAGAAGCTCTTTTATTTCTTACAGGGTAATTGTTTCTACAATGCTTTGACAACTGACATGACTCACAATTGAAACTGGACACACTGACTCCCTTAAACAATTCGGGAAGTAAATGACTCAAAGCAGAAAAAAATAAATGACCAAACGACAATGACTCAACATAATTTGACTGACAGACTCTGAAGAAGTAGAACCAAAGGTAGCATTCTTGGGATGATCAAGGCATTAGCTAGGAGTGTCGAGCAAGTATATTCCATTCGCTTCATGGCCACTCCCAATCACCTTCTGAGATTCTAGATCCTGAAACACATAGTGAGAAGGAAAAAAGGTTACACAACAATTCAATGACTTGGTCAAGCTACTAACAGATAATAAATTGGTATTCAATTTAGGTACATGAAGAGTAGAAGATAAGAGTAAGGAGTCTGTAGGCTTGACAGTTCCCTTGTCAGAAATAGAGGCAAGAGAACCATCAACTAAGTTGATTTTGTCACGACCAGGAAGCAAATCATACGAAACAAACAGAGTTGAAAGTTGGTCATGTGATCAGAAGCACCTGAATCTATGATCCAAGGGGTCTTGGGATTACCTGAGGTGGATGCATGGTTAGCAGAAGCTCTTATACCTGAGTGAGCTGAAAGAATGGTAGGATCCATCTAATGGACGCCATAAAGGTTGCGGAATGGGTGGGCGAATTTCAAAAAAATTTCCTACCTTCTCCCAACTGGGAATCATATTCCCTAAATTTAGAATACAATATTCAAGGATCCTACTTGAACCATAATCAAACCAGATCTGTACCAAAAGATAAATGGGAGGAATATACCTGATCCGGAGAAGCAGTATCTCCCAAAGTTGGTGTTCACGCCCAAAGAATGCTCCAAGATCCGTTCCTGTTGAAGATGACACAGCTGTGAATGGAACAGAACCAGCAGGGTGCGTCCTACACACTGGATCCTTCACAAGAATCCTCTGGAAGTACTAAACACTGAATCTTTTTCAGTCTTTCTTGCAAGACTGATGTCAAGAACAGATTTCTTGACTTTCTTTTCTGCAAAGATCTAATCTTGCAATGGCAGATCGCGGCGGCAGGAGGAGATCTCCAAAACGAAAAAGGCTGAACTGCTTTTTCTGTTTTTCTGGAGAGTATGAATGAGATCTGAATTGAATTCGCAGGAACCTTTCTTGCGATTTTTTCTTGGTTCTAAATCTCCTCCTTTCTTCTTGATTAAGAAACCTCCTTTTTAGGAGTTATCCCAATCCAAATCAGTATTTGGATAGGGGATAATCTTAATCCTTTCTGCAGATAGAGTTAGCTTACTCCTGATCTTATCAGGAGGTTACCAGATTCAAATCTAATTTGAATTTGGTCTCTAAGAGTGGATAAGGCTAAAGGCCCAATCCTTTTACTAACTTTAATCTCAAATTCGCCCCAAGGATGGGTGATCATATCAGCCCACCTCGAAATGGGCTTTTGGCCCATTAAGTGTTCAGTGTCTAATTACTTTCCAATCTGCTGCCCAGTTGGGCTTCTTTGTATGGCGTGGGACCCAAGCATTGATCTACACACCAGCCACATGGGTTCGGCCCAGCCTCTAAAACAAGGCCCAGCCGAATTCACTGAAAAACTCAATGAACCCCTTGAGTCCATCATATGGACCCTATGGGCCCAACACTTACATTAAGTGGTCCCTGGGCCAAGCCATCTTATAAAAACCCAGGGACTGTGGGCAGGTGCAAGATTAGCCCATCAGGTATTATCCTCAATGGTCTTACACTTAACCTCTCAGCCCTTAATGATCAAGCACTGCCCGACAAGAGAGGACCTCTCCCTCGGCTGCAAGGAACAGTGCCGCACTCTCCTCTCACATGGATCCCGGGAATTAAAACCATTTGCAAACAATTCGAAACCGTACATATATATATATAAATATATTAATTTTGCAAAACAAAATTCCAACGATTGAAATCAACTGCCGGCAGTTTGGTTTCCATCAGAGAGAGTGCATTCCCGATCATTACCCTTTGTCCGACAAAGTGGCTGATTCTGTCACTATGATCACCCACTCAGATGAATTCTCAAACTGCCCCAACATACCCAGGTTTTGATCCCCGCTAAGGATCTCACTGATTGGCATATCAAAGGCAGCCTGATCCAACACCTAGTGAAATGTCATAATCGAGTCTAGGGGTCAGGTGTAACTTTCCAGTTTTGCCCATCTATCTCCAAGGTCCAGGGCAATACTGGAAATCTGGTCCGGTTCAAGGATTCAAGTAATCCCATACTGCATGTGCCTCGGGTCTTACCCTGATGGCTGAGACAGGCCATCCCAACACTTGGTGGCACACCAGTATCAGCCTTGGCAGGATAAATCTCCCCAGACTTATCCAACGGCTGTGAACATTTAAAACTAACATGAGTCTCTATAAATGTCCAGTTTTAGGGTTTTACACAGAATTAAACCAAACAACATGAATCAAACATGCACTTTATTTATTTCCACTAAATAACAAAAGTACATCAAATCAGATTGAAGCTAAGGGCATACAAAACTGTCTAACATGAGCAAATGCGGTGGTGGCTGAACTTCCAGAAGGGTTGGATGATGAAGTTACACCTTCAAGCTGGCTGATCATCTTTCCAAACTTCTCATACTTAGCTTTCATGGCTGTCAATTGTGCACAGACAGACTCAACCTCTGTATCTATACCTGTGGCTGTATGTGCACTTCCTGTCTTTCTATTATCATTTTTCTTCTAGAATCGGATAGGGACAAGACTGGGATGCAATTTCCAGCACTTGTCCTTGGTGTGTTTCGGCTTCTTGCAATATTCACAGACCACCTCCTTCTTTCCTGTGCCACTGGGAGCTCCTATAATCCCTTTGGGTTTAACCCCCATATTTGCAAAATGATCATTGGTGTTGACTCCTTGAACCTGTACTTGCCTTCTACGCTCTTCATTGCTGATCAAAGCATATGCTTGTGACAATGAAACACTTTCGTTGGACAAAATGTTCTGCTTTGTGATGTCATATTCACGATTCAGCCCTGTTAGGAACTCAAAGACCCTGTTCCTTTCAACTAATTTCCTGTATGTTTCAGCATCATTGGGGGTATCCCATGTCACAACCTCTATCAGATCAATCTCTTGCCATAGAGATTTCAGGGTTGAGAAGTATGCTGCAAGTGATTTCTCTCCCTGCCTTAGATTCTTCACATCACTCCTCATTTTATAGGCTCTGGCAACATTCAATTTTTGGAAGTAGGTTTCTGCAACACTATCCCAGATTTCCTTAGCCGAGTTCATCCAAAGATAGTGTTGACTAATCTATGGCTGCATTGAATTCACAAGCCACCCAATCACTGTGTAGTTCTCTTGCATCCATCTCTCATAAGATGGATCATTCTCTGGGGGAGCTTTCTTGCTCCCAGAAATAAACCCCCATTTTCCTCTGCTACAAATATGGATTTTCACTGATTGTGACCATGCCAAGTAGTTGGTCCCATCAAGTTTAACTTTAGTTACAACCAACATAGAATCGGCTGGGGTTCCCAAAGTCTGTCCATATTCAGCAGCACTCTTGCTTTCAAGGTCCGATGAATCCATCATGCAAAGACTCCAATTAGGGTTTTAATAAGTTTTCCAAGGTACAGGGAATCTTGATAAACTTAGTTTGAGCTGAATCGGCAACAACAACCAACTCACAAAAAAACAGTTTAGTCTTGGTAACCGTGATAGTTCAGCTCGGTGGCAGCACTTTCTATAGTAAGAAGTACTATTTCAGCCTTCAAGGGGCAACCAGCAGACCTCCAAACACAAAGTATTTCAGGTCCCCAACAACCGTTGTCCCAAAGAGAAGAAATAACAGTCCACAGTCCTTAAGAGGCCTTTTGACAAACACTCTGTGTGCAGTAGTTAACACCCTACTGTTAACTAGTAGGAACCACTTCAATAATGTTTTGTATAGGTCCAAAACAAAGGCTGGACAGAATTTTTGGACTAGTACCATTGAGTCCAAATCAGTTTCAGCAACTTGACAGTCCAACAACAGCCGAACTGCACTCCAAAACAACCCAGAAATCTCTGAGTTGAATCAGTCCAGCAACAGCCGAACAGTAGGGCAGAATGGAGGAGGGTTTCGAATACTTTAACAGCCCTCCCAAGCAACGAAAATAACCCAGCAATAACTGAAATAATTTACAGTAAGTGAATTTCTGATTTGAACTTCAAACCAGGCCGAACACCTTTCTCTTTGATTTCAAATCAGGCCGAACAACTTACTCTCTGATTCTTCCTAGTCACCGAACTATTCTCCAAGTGTGTAGAGACTTGGGCACCCTCCAATGACCTCCAAGAACAAGGTGAATGACTTTAAACTTCCAACTCTAGAACATCCTCATACAGTTGGCTGGACTAGAACCACATGAGGGTCACGCCAAGCTCTGGTCCGCTCTGATACCAAGTTGAAAACAGTCCTCTTGAAGTATGGGACTGATTAGATGCAAAACCAAAAAAATGAACAAGAGAAGATTAAGAAGTTGAGAGAGAGAGAGAGCTGGCGGCAATGAGAGTTAGAGAGTGAGAGGTTCGAACTAAACCTCCCTCTAACACTCTAAACATTTAATTAAGTTAATCTTTGAAATATTATAGAGAGGCCCTTGAGTGGGCAAGAAATTATACAAACAGAACATTATAGAGTATGGGCCCAGAATAAGGCCCATTACAGAGGGAAACATAAACATAACATGAATATCTCCTCTACAGGTCCCATGCAGCTTGGCCATGCCCTTTACGCTTCAGCCACCATGTCAGTGTATGGGTGAGGCAGAGCTGAAAAGTGTCAGTACTTTGTTAGCTGGTCAACCACCACCAGAATCACTGATTTGCTGGTTGAACGAGGTAGACCTGTAATGAAGTCCATGGAGATTTCTTTATTTTTTTATTTTTATCAGTAGTCCACAGAGATTTCTTCCCATACCCATTATGGAATTCTGAGCGGCTGCAAAAGCCCAGCCGGTGATTGGGCTTGGTGTTTCTACTGTTGACATACCCAACATTCGGCAATATGCCGTTGGACATCTCGGTGCATACTTGGCCAGTAATAATGGCTTCCCAAGAGCTTAAGAGTGTGCAGAACTCCTGAATGTCCCCCTAGGCTGGAATTGTGAAAGAACTTCAACAGATTGGGGATATGGGCTGAATTGAATGAAATCACAAAACGCCCCTTGAAAAACAAATCTGGCCCAATAATAGTGTACCTGCTTACCTTGGCTGGATTTTCTTGAACCTGGTTTCTGATCAACTGGAGTTGGGGATCTTGCCTTTACTCTTGCCAGATGGCTCCAAACAAAGGGTAGGTTGGTTTAGAGCAAGTGAGCTGGGCCAGTTCTTCCACCCGGGAGAGAGCATCAGCTACCCGGTTAGTGCTGCCTGGCTTGTACTCAATTTGGTAATCAAAACCCATTAACTTGTTGAGCCACTTCTGCTACTTCGGAGTGTGAACCTGTTGCTCTAGGAGGTATTTGAGGCTCCTTTTTCAGTTTTGATGACAAATTGCCGACCTAGCAAATAGGCCCTCCACTTTTGGACGGCTAACACAATGGCCATCAGCTCCTTCACATATGTGGACTAGGCCTGGTGAGTAGAAGATAAGGCCTTGCTGAAATAGCCCAAGGGTTTTCCTTGCTGCATCAGTACTCCCCCCACACCCACACCAGAGGCATTGCATTTCAAGTTCAAAAGGTTGGGAGAAGTCCAGTAGGGTCAAAACAGGTGGCCTAATGACCATAGCTTTGAGTACATCAAAAGCCTTGTGAGCTTTCTCATCCATATGAATGATTCTTTCTTTAAGAGGTGGGTGAGGGGGGCGACTATGAGCCTGTAACCTTGAATGAACTGCCTGTAGTAGTCCATAAGTCATAGAAAGCTTCTCAAAACTATCACTGAAGTGGGCTTGGGCCAATCTTGGATGGCCACCACTTTCTCTGGGTCAGCAGTGACCCTCCCCTCATGTACTATCTGCCCTAGATAGTGGACTTTTCTCTGGTCGAAGGAGCACTTAGAGAGTTTTCATACAATTGGCTTCCCCTTAGAATTGATAATACATGTTGCAGGTGCTCTAGGTGGGCATGCCAATTTGGGCTGTAGATGAGGATATCATCGAAAAATACTAGCACAAACCGTCTTAAGTAAGGTCTAAACAGGTCATCCAAGACGGATTGGAAGGTGGAGCGGGCATTTGTAAGCCCAAATGGCATGACCAAGAATTCATAGTGGCCATTGTGGGTTCAGAAAGCAGTTTTGGGTATGTCCTCTGGGTGCCCCTGTATATAATGATACCCTGAATGTAAGTCCAGTATGGAAAATACTCTTGCAGATCCCAACTCATCCAAGAATTCATAAATAATGGGGATGGGATACTTGTCCTTAACGGTTATTTGGTTCAGGGTGCAGTAGTTCACACAAAATCACCGAGATCCGTCCTTCTTGACTAACAAGACAGGAGAGGATAAGAGACTGGTGTTGGTTCAAATGTAGCCTTTGTGCAGGAGTTTTGTAACAGCCTTCTCAATTTCTATTTTCTAAAAGTAGGGGTATTTATAGGGATGGACATTAGTGGGGGAAGAGATGGTGGTGAGGGGAATTTTGCAGTCTTGGGCTCAAGTAGGGGGTAGTGTGGTGGGCTCCCCAAAGATGTCCTTGAACTGGGCCAACAATTCCTGGAGGGCCTGTTGGCAGGTGGAGTGTGGGAAGGCTTCAATGAGGTTATCAAGAGTGGGGGAAGTGGGCTGTAAGCCAACATGCATAAATAGGGGCTGGCCTAAGGGTTTAGAGGCCCAAACTAGGGTGTTTGTGGATTGTAGAGAAGACGGGCCGAATGGCCCATCGGCTGTTTATCCTTCTTTATTTTTTATGTTCTTTGCTGTAATGGGCCTTAATCTGGGCTTTATTCTTTCTTGTGTTATGTTTTTTAATTTTCTGCCCAATTAGGGGCCTCTCTGTAAATTATTAAAGTTTAACTTAATGAAATGGATTTAGGGGTGTAAGAGTGAAGGTTAATGTTCGAAAATCTCTCTTTGAACCCTAGTTGCTGCCACCTTCTTCTTCTTCTCTCTTCTTGAAACCTGATTTCTGCTACTTTCTTTTGATTTTTTGCAACTTTTTAAACAGTCCTTTCTTTTCAAAAGACTATTTTTCTTCTTGGTATTAGAGCAGGCTCAACTTTTCCCTTTTTTCACCTCTTTTTTCCCATACACAGTGTATGGAGAACTGAATCATATGAATAGTTAAAGAAACCTATTTCAACCCATTTGTTAGTGGTTTCTGGAGAGAAGGGGGCTGGTTTTGTCGTCTTCTTGACAGATTTGAGTGTGTTGCCTGAAACCCTAAATTTTTTGGAGAAATCTAATTGTGGGCCCCACAGGGAGTTTGACCTGGGTGCTCAATGACATAAGGTCTTCTCATCCCTCATCTGGAAGATCGAATCAAGTGGATTGGTGTTTTGTGAAGTCTACAAGGAGTGGCTGAGTTTTCTATATTTCTTCGGGCTTCCGGGTGTGATGCAGGTAGCTGGTACAGTTGCATAGAGGTTGGCCCACAACACAATTTTTGTTCTGTCTTCATTTGTTGTTATTCAAAGTTGTTAGGAGTTATGTTCGAAGTATTTAAGAAGATGAACCCTTCAGAAGTTAGAAGTTATTCAAAGTTGTTAAAAGTTAGAGGTTGGCCCACAACATAGGTTTCAGGAGACTCTGTAGACTCTCTACTGGCTGTGACCACAATCAAGCTGGATGGAACTAATTATCTGGCTTGGTCACAATCAGTAAAAATTCATATCTATAGTAGAGGCAAATGGGGTTTTATCTCCGGGAGCAAGAAGGCTCCTTCGGAAGATGATCCATCATATGAAAAATGGATGCAAGAAAATGATACTATTATTGGATGGCTTGTGGACTCAATGCAACCACAGATTAGTCAGCACTATTTGTGGATGAATTCAGCAAAGGAAATTTCAGATAGTGTTGCTGAAACCTATTCCTAGAAATTAAATGTGGCCAGGGTTTACAAGCTGAGAAGTGATGTGAAGAATTTGAGATAGGGGGAGAAACCATTAGCTGTGTATTTCTCAATACTGAAGTCTTTATGGAAAGAAATTGATTTGATAGAAGCTGTAGCCTGGGACACCACTAATGATGCTGAGACCTACAGGAAACTTGTTGAGAGAAATAGGGTGTTTGAGTTTTTGACAGGGTTGAATCCAGAGTATGACATCACAAAGCAAAATATTTTATCCAAGGGTACTGTTTCACTGTCTCAAGCCTATGCCTTGGTAAGTAGTGAAGAAAGCAGGAGATTGTCCAGGTCCAAGGGGCTGGTTTAAATGATCACTTTGCTAATATGGGAGTGAAACCCAAGGGAGCTGTAGGGACTCCAAGTAGCTTAGGGAAGAAAGAAATTATTTGTGAGTACTGTAAGAAGCCAAAACACACTAAAGACAAGTGTTGGAAATTGCACCCTGAGCTTCTTCCTCTTCGGTTTCAAAAGAAGTCTGATAATATGAAGGCAGGGAGTGCCAATATTGCTGTTGGTCTAGATAGTGACAAATGCCAATCTGAAGAGATGACTGCTAGTGAGCAGTTAGCAGCTATGAATGCAGAATACGAGAAGTTTGGGAGGATGATTAGTCACCTAGAGGGTGTGGCCTCTTCTTCCAACCCTCCAGGAAATTCAACCTTTTTTGCATTTGCTCATTTAGGTATACGAGCTTCTGCCAATCATGCAACTATTTTAGGTAATCGTAGAATCCCTTGGATTATTGATTCTAGTGCTTTTGATCATATAGCCAGCCTTTCCACTTTGCTTGTTTCTTATGATTTACTTCCTGGCTATGACAAAATCACCCTAGCCAATGGCTCTCTTGCCCCTATCTCCAACAAGGGAACCATCAAGGCTAGAGATTCCTAGGTACTTCCTTCTGCTCTTCATGTACCCAAGCTAAATACAAATTTGTTATCTATAAGTAACCTAACAAAATCATTGAACTGTTGTGTAACATTCTTTCTTTCCTACTGTGTTTTTCAGGATCTGGAGTCTCAGAAAGTGATTGGGAGTGGCCATGAGGCGAATGGAACATATCTGCTGGACACTCCTGGATAGAGCCATGAGCAACTTGGAAAAGCTGATTTTGGGTCTACATCTACAGAGTCCATTAGTCGAGTCATGTTATGTCATTTTCATTTGGGTCATCTTTCTTTTTCTACATTAAGTCATTTATTCCCAGAACTGCTTAAGGGAATTGGTCTGTCCAATCTTCATTGTGAGTCGTGTGATTTGTCAAAACATTGTAGAAGCAGTTATCCTTTGAGTAATAAAAGATCTCCTTTTCATATTGTGCACTCTAATGTGTAGGGGCCTTACCACTTACCTTCTATGGGTGGCTACAAATATTTTATCTTGTTCATTGATGACTTCTCTCAGTTCATTTGGATATTTTTTATGAAGTCCCGTGATGAAGTTCCTAGACTTGTGAGGCAATTCCATGAATTTGTCCTAACCCAGTTTGATACCAGAATTAAAATTTTCAGATCCGACAATGCAAAAGAATATTTTGAGAAAAACCTGACCTGCTATCTCAATGGTTTGGGGGTTATTCACCAAAGCTCCTGTGTTAGGACTCCAAAACAGAATGGAGTTGCTGAAAGAAAAAATAGGCATATTGTTGAAGTTGCAAGAAGTATTCTATTTGCCTCACATGTCCCTACAAAATTTTGGGGTGATGCTGTTCTCACTACAACCTACCTAGTTAACCGTATGCCATCTAGGGTTTTGGGGTTTAAGTCTCTCTTCAGTCTTCTTCATCTGGACAAGGATCTTTTTCCTATTCCTCTTTGTGTCTTTGGTTGCACTTGTTATGTACATATCCCAAGTGTCTAGGGACATAAATTTGAACCAAAAGCCCACAATTGTATCTTCCTTGGTTATTCCCCTACACAAAAGGGTTACTGTTGTTTTGATCTGAAGACTAACACTGGGTATGTCTCAATGGATGTTACCTTTGATGAGCTCTCTTCCTTTTATGATTCTTCTCGGGAGAGGCATTGTCCAAAGGGGGAGAATTTGTCACTGTTGTTTGGTCTTCTCCTTCTTGTCCCAGTTGAGTCTTCTATTGAGACTCTTCCTCCTTCAAATGAGTCAAGGGAGGATTAGTCATTTCATTCTCATTCCAGTGTTCCTATCCCTCCTCCTTTACCTTCTTGTCCTCTTTTTAATCCTAGGTTGTACCAACGGCAGAGAACCAGAAATGAGCAGATTGTTTCCCCTACAGCACATGAGCCTCCTGTACTTCTAGTCACAGAAGAGACAACAGGTATTGATACAACTAGACCTGTTCATGGGCCGGGCCGGGCTTTTACTCATCATTAATGGAAATACGCTAGGCCCGAGCCTGAGCCCGAAGCCCGACCTAATAAAAAAAAATTACATTTTTCCCTATTCAAATTAGAATTAAAAATTAAGATGCATTTTTTTTTATTTAAATGAACAATGGGCCTACAAGATGGTTTTTTTCCCTTTCTTTTACGTTTTAAAACACTGTTTTACATTCTTAAATCAAAAAATTTATTCAAATGGACATAATCACATAACCCATTTTAAGTCTAATTTTAGGTCGGGTCGGGTCGGGCTATTTTGACAAAACCCGAGCCTGGATCGAATTTATTGTGAGCCGGGATTTTTGGCCCGAGTTTAAGCCCGCGGGCCTATAAACACGTTCAAGCCCGTCCAGGGGCCGGGCCGGCCCGTGAAAAGGTCTAGATACAAGCCTTTTGGAGTCATCATTCCCAGACCTTGATATCCCTATTGCTATTAGGAAAGGAAAAAGGAAGTGTGCTGCACATTGCATTTCCAAACACCTTTCTTATAGTTTACTCTCTCCTTCATTTTTGCCTACCTTTCTTCTGTTGCTTCTAACCTAATTCCCAGGTTTGTGTTAGAAGGTCTTAATATTCCAGAATGGAGGGATGCTATGAAAACAGAAATTGATACCCTACACAAGAATGACACTTAGAAAGTGGTTGATTTGCCTGAAGGGAAGGATCCAATAGGCTGTAAGTGGGTTTTTACTATCAAATATCATGCAGATGGCACCATTGAAATGTACAAGGC
This sequence comes from Nelumbo lutea, assembly GCF_056320005.1. Lineage (NCBI taxonomy): Eukaryota > Viridiplantae > Streptophyta > Magnoliopsida > Proteales > Nelumbonaceae > Nelumbo > Nelumbo lutea. The sequence continues at coordinate 41,509,929 of NC_142688.1, forward strand.
TAGGCTGGTTGCAAAAGGTTATACACAGACATATAGGATTGATTATCTAGAGACCTTTGCTCCTGTTTCCAAGATGACTTCTGTGAGAGTTCTGCTATCTCTGGCTGCACACTCAGACTGGCCACTTTATCAGCTGGATGTAATGAATGCATTTATGAATGGAGAGTTACATGAGGAGGTCTATATGTGTCTTCCTCTAGGGATGCATGAAACAGATATGAAAGGGAAGGTCTGCAGGCTGAAGAAATCTCTTTATGGACTTAAATAGTCCCCTAGAGCATGGTTTGAAAGGTTTAGGGCTGCCCTTGTTAGCTTTGGCTATGTACAAACACAGTCTAATCATACCCTCTTTGTGAGGAGGAGAGGATCCTTGGCCGTTTACCTATTTGTATATGTTGATGATAAATTTGTGATTGGTAATGATGTATTAGGGATTAATTATCTCAAATTTTTTCTTCATACAGAGTTTGAGATCAAAGATCTAGGGGAATTGAGATACTTTCTCGGCATAGAATTTGCTAGATCTAAGGATGGGATACTTATCTCTCAGAGAAAGTATGTACTTGATTTGCTCTCTGAAACATGGAAAATGGGTGCTAGACCGGTTGCTACTCCTATTGATATGAGTCATAAATTCTCTGCTTCAGATGGAATATTGTTGAAAGGTAAGGGAGTCTTCTAGAGAATACTTGGAAAACTTCTCTATCTATACATGACTCGGCCAGACATTGCATATGCTGTCAGTTGCATTAGTCAGTTCATGCATGCTCCCAGGGATACTCACATGGCAATAGTATAGCGGATTCTGTGTTATTTGAAGGGTTCCCCTAGAAAGGGAATTCTATTTGCTAAGCATGGCTATATGAAACTTGAAGCCTACACAAATGTTGATTGGGCCGGAAACATTGATGATAGAAGATCTACCTCTGGGTACTGTAGCTTGGTGGTAGGTAATATTGTCTCTTGGAGAAGCAAGAAACAATCAGTTGTTGCCCGATCTTCAGCTGAAGTTAAATACAGAGCCATGGGTCATGGAGTTTCTGAACTACTGTGGCTTAGATCCTTGATGGAGGAATTGGGTATTGAGTATGATAAGCCAATGATGTTATACTGTGATAATCAGGCTACCATCAATATCGCTCATAATCTAGTGCAGTATGACATAACTAAACATATTGAAGTTGATAGACACTTAATTTGAGAAAGAGTGGCTTCTGGAGAAGTGTGTCTACCTTTCATCACTTTTGAAGGACAGTTAGCTGATTTCCTCACCAAGGGCATTCCTAAGGCTAAACTTCAGCATGATCCTTCATGTTCTTTGCTGTAATGGGCCTTAATTTGGGCTTTATTCTTTCTTGTGTTATGTTTTTTAATTTTTTGCCCAACTAGGGGCCTCTCTGTAAATTATTAAAGTTTAACTTAATGAAATGGAATTAAGGGTGTAAGAGAGAAGGTTAATGTTCGAAAATCTCCCTCTGAACCCTAGTTGCCGCCACCTTCTTCTTCTTCTTTTTCTTCTTCTCTCTTCTTGAAACCTGATTTTTGCTACTTTCTTTTGATTTTCTGCAACTTTTTAAACAGTCATTTCTTTCAAAAGGCTGTTTTTCTTCTTGGATGTTGTCTGCAGACCCTGTAAGTGGCAAGGTTCCCCATTGTTAGTGAAGTTCATGGTCATATTATTCCAATCACATAACCAGGCCAAGGCTACGTAGCCACTGCACCCCTAGGATGACATCAACACTAGAGAATTCCAAGGGGTGCAAGTCTATCTAGAACTTCTGTCCCTGGATGGAGATGGATTCCTTCTTGCAGATACTGCCACATGTTATTTTATGTCCGTTGGCCACATGAATTGAAAAAGGGGAAGTGGGTTGAGTATCATACCAAGTTGTTTGGCCAGGAGGCAGGTGATGAAGTTCAATGTTGACCCACTATTGATGAGAATAGCTATGGGTCTTCCCAACAAACTGCCCATGACTCACATGGCTTGGATAGAACCTAGGCCCATTAGAGCATGGAGGGAGATGTCAGCTTCTTCTTGGTTTGGGCCCACTGGATAGACTTCCCATCAGTGGGTGTGGAGGGGTCCACGTTAGGGGTCTCTTCATCTAGTTGTAGGAGGTAGGTTGGGCCTTGCACTTGTGACCTGGCCTGAACTTGTCATCGCAATTGTAACGTAGGCCTTTTCGTGCCAGGCTTGCATTTTGGTCCATGAAAGGTGCTTAAAAGGTACAGTGAGCCAAGGTAAGATGGGCCTTGTGGGCTCAATCCCGGGCTTATGGACCACTAGTTCAACCTTAGGAGGGTTCTTCAAGATTGGACCGAGAGAGCGGTTGGTGCAACCGTTCTTCTTGCAGTTTGGCCATGCCCCCTGCTGCCATGACTGTTGCTGGTTGTAACGCCTTGACCTCCAGGCATATATCATCTCTTAATCCCCCAATGAAGCAACCCACCAACGCTGTTTCTGGCCAACCAAAATCCCTAGAAGACAAGTGTTTAAATTCCAGTTGATACTCCATCATCGTTCTCGTCTGTTTTCAGCCTGGTAAGTTGTTCGTTGTAGTTCACAAATGTAGTAGGGCCAAATCTAATGCAAAGGGTCTTGGTGAACTCTGACCACATCACCTGTGGTTGGGAGCGACAATACCACTGAAACCATAGGATCGCATCACCGTCCAAATGGATGGAGGCGATCGACAGTCTCTGGTGTGCAGTGATTTTGTGGTATTCAAAATACCGCTTAGCCTTGAAGATCCAGGGGTGGGATCTCTGCTGGAATATTTTGGAAAATCTATTTTGGTTACCTTGCCTGGAAGCGGTGTGCTGCCCCTCCCTCTGTGGTAGTTTGAATTCTCCGTCTCCTCATCTCTCCGACTAGACTCCCCTGTCTGCTATTGGGAGGCTATGGCGGACATGGTAGCCCGAAGTTCCTTCAGCTCAGCGACCAGCTGGTGCAGACCCAACTCAATTTGATTGACCCTCTTGTTGACTGTAGTGGATTGTGTCGGTGGCATTGGAAGTGGTAGCCTGCCTCTGATACCAACTGGTAGTAACCACCTACCATGGTAGCCTCTTTGGGAGACTGACCTCCTGGGAGCAGAGAAAATAGAGGAAGAAGAAAGGCTTTTCTATTCATCACTTAGTTACAGAATTGGGCGCCTTTTTATATTGGCTCAGATGGCTCATCATGAGAATCAGATATTCCCATGTGTAACCAACTCTGGGATTGGATCTGCTGTTGTGGCTACTGGTCCCCTCTGTCTTCTAACGAACTACTGCGCGATGGGTGGCTTCGCACCTGCACTGTTTTGGGCTCTTGGGCCTGGGCCTGAAGTGGTTGCAACAGTTACCCATAAAAAATGGACTCTTTAATATGTTAGGTTGCATTCCCTGTAAATTTCCTCTTTTTTTATTATTTTAAACTAAAATTTTCACTTTTCTTTTCATAAATTATGAATCTGGGACTTATTGTTCCCCTCTTCCCACTCATCTAAGTAGATCATGACCCAAAGGACGAGGAAAAACTGATATTTAGGGTTCTTTATCCACTCGGTTTAGATGCAGCACATGCATTGCTGATACCACTGACCATGTATTAGAAAGTAGAAAAATAATGAATATAAAGAGTTTGATATCATGATTCTTTGTGATTTCTTTTTAAATTTCAAACATGTAGAAGTTCAATTTTCCTATCCGAATTAATTTCAGTTTGAGCAATGTATTTCATGATGTCTTCAGTCTTATCGTAGAAGAGCTAGGTTGGATATTTTTGCTGTTGTGTTAGGAAGTAGTTAATATTATAGTTTACAAGCTTCAGCCCCCTTTGTAGAGCCATAAATGTTCAAAAGAACTATATGATCCTCTTGTTTTTTTTACACAGTTATTTGAACTAGGGTTCAATTATGATACTGGAAAGACATGATATCCCAAGAACTTGTGACCAATCAACCAGTATTATAAACGTGGTAACCAACAATCAGGTGGTATTCATCAAAATTCATGGGTGGGTTTTGATTGGTCAAAGATCTTCCGGTACCATGTCTTTCCAGCATCATATGTTTTCCCTTTGGAGTCTGAATCATGTAAATATTGCATGCAGTTGAGCACATTTGGAAATGGAAAAGTAATTCATGTAAGGGAAAATTCCCGATTAGTACCCTGTACTTTGGGCCTAGTGCCACTTTGGTCCCCGAACTTTAAAATGCAACAATTCAGTACCCAAGCTTTCAAAATGTGTCAATCCAGTACCTGCCATTGACCAGTCTGTTAATCAACCGTTAAGTGGCATTTGAAAAGACACAAATGCCCTTTGAGTTTTATCTAATTCTCTTTATCAACTTCCAAACATTGATAAAAAATGAACAGTCCCAAGTCCTTGCATCTTCTATTCAAGAAAGTTGGGGTCAGTCTGAGTGGGTATTCTGGTGACCCTAACTTTCCTGAATAGAAGAGGCAATGATTTGGGACTGCTCATTTTTTTTATCAATGTTTGGATGGTTGATAAAGAGAATTATATGACACTCAAAGGGCATTCGTGTCTTTTCAAATGCCACTTAACAGACTGGTTCACAGCAGATACTGGATTGGCACGTTTTGAAAGTTCGGATACTGAATTGTCGCATTTTAAAGTTCGGGGAAAGTGGCACTAGGCCCAAAGTACGGGGTACTAATTGGGAATTTTCCCTTCATGCAATTGTCCTAGTTGTATTTTGGGCTGTCAATGGACTCCAAAAGTCCAAAACCTGATCCAATTATTTTGGATCTGGACCTTAGAACCTGCATCCATTTAATGGATCAAATGTGAAATTGACCCCATCTGATCCAATTAAGATCTATGGTTAGAATTGTTAAAATTTAATATATATATATATATATATATATATAATATAATATAATCAAGTATATATTATATAACTATATAAAATTTATAAGAAGGAAACTCAATAGTCTATATTTATATAAATTTATTATATATGTATAAACCTGTTCATGGGCAGGGTAGTTCAATGGGCCAGCTCGTTATTTGTCGGGCTTGGACATGATTTTAGGCCCATGGACTCAGGCTCAGGTCCAGAACACTGAGCCTGACTTCTTTTTGGGCTTGGCTTAGGCTTTCTCAAAAAATCTCGTCATGATAATATTTTATATAATAACAAATATATTATTTATATATATTTTATTTCTTTGTTCCACTTCTCTTCTCTCTAGCCATATTGAGATTTTTCATTATTTTTGGGCTTTGAAGTTGTTTAATATAAATCAGTTTTGTTTTTGAGTAAAAAAACCTTCTTGCCCAATTTCTAGGCCAGGCTTTGGGCTTTATATGAGGGCCAGGCTCAGGCTCGGGCATGAACATGTTTTGTTGATATATATATGCAAAGCCCAGCCCAGCCTGGCCTGTGAACAGGTCTATATATGTATAAGTTAAAAAGTAATTATTTTTAAACTTTTTACAATTTTATTTATTTTAAAGACAACAAAGAGGATTCGGATTAAATGTTTTCTTGGTTAGCTACACATATTTGGTTTAAAAATACAGGCTACAACTCCTTTTTAGTACATGACAATCTTTTTGTAAAGCAGGGTATGGGGTATAGTCCCTATGTATAACTTCTTGCTATTCATGTTGCTTTTTATGTTACTAAGATACTATACTTTACCTTCTCTCAAAAAAGAGGATTTGGATTAAATCTGAATCCGATGTTGGATTTCTGATTGGATTTAGATTTGAAGTTTCAATAATCACATCAGATTTGGATATGGTTAGATCCCATCTGAACCCAACCCCTTTACAGTCCTAGTTGTAATATTAAGTCTTCCACAGTTGTTGTGTTCACCCCCTTGAACCAATTTCTTGGTTTAAACTTTGCTTACTCCCATTAAGTATCATAGTTGCATTGTTCCGATCCATTTTATCTACCAATGTGGAACTTATTTAGTTATTCCCTACTCTGGGTCTGGGCATGCTAAGTCCTGGTATTGTCTCATTGTGATTATTATTATTATTATTTTTTTGAGAAAAGTAAGGTATATTGTATTAACTGAAAAAAAAATATACAGGTATGGACCTCTGCACAAGAAGTTTCTAATTTTCTATACAAGTGCAACCATTAAGGACCTCCCCAAAAAATCTAATTTCAAAAAAGAGGAAGAAAGGTCATCAAAACTGAAACATGTAAGAGTATAGCCAAGCTCTCAACTGTCAACTGCAGAATTGATAACCATCTCCTCTGGATTTGATTTATGCTAAAAAATTCTACCATTCCTTTCAGACCAGATTTCCCACATAACTGCTAGAGGTACCACATCCCAGCAAGCTCTCCCTTTCTTAGATATTCCTTGCATCCTCCACCAGGCTAGTAAGGGCTTCACAGAATCTGGAAAGCACCCAAAAGCTGGAACAGATTTTCTGAAATGATTCAAGACTTTAAGAGAAATTGCAGGAAAGGAACAAATGGTTCACAGATTCCCTATAGTCGTTGCAAAAGGTGCACTCCATGTTTGGTAGATTAGCTCCTTTCCTGACCAGCAAATCCTTAGTTAAGCACTTTTCCCATGCCACTACCCACACAACAAATTTGAGGGTGCTGCATTTCACCAAATGGCCTCGAAAGGAAAGGATCTATCTTGCTCTCCCAACAGATCAACATAAAAGGATCTGACTGAAAAGACACCTGACTTGGACCATCTCCACTGCCTAGTATCTTGTCTGTCCACATTGACTTTCTGATTACACAGTAAGGACATCAAATCAGCCACCCATCTGCACCTCCCAGTTGAAACAATTTCTTCTAAAAGCAAGATTCTAAGTATCAGAAGTTCCTTCTATCTGAAAGCATTCTGCTACTGTAGCTTCTTTGTTGCAAGCCAAAATAAATAACTCTGGAAAATTTTCTTTCAGTCAATTTGTTACACCAAGGGTCTAGCTAGAGTTTTACAAATTCTGCTACTGGGAAAACTTTACAAATTCCTCTCCAAACTCCACAACCATATGACAATCGAGAGTCCAGGGCATCCCAGCCGTTATCACTTAAACCATACTTCTCAGCAATCAGCTCCCTCCACAGATTATTATTATTATTATTCAAAAAGTCTTCAAATTATTCTGTGAAGGTAAATGCCTTTTTAATTAACTTCTGGGTGTACGCAATACACACCTGTATAAATTTTGAGATTCTATTCTAACTTCTCAACAAGATTGAGAATGGCATTGATATTTGTTTATTTCAAGGTAAAACTCAATCAATCTGATCGTTTTGTTTTTGGCCAATTGATCCAGGTACTTCTTGTAGATCAGTCTGATCGTTTTGTTTTTAAGCCTATGCTGTATGAGCTTCTATCTGGAGGTATGGTCTTTTAGAGTTTAAATGGAGCTAGAATTCTTCATACATTCAAACTAGTTTTGCTCTTTTTCAGAAAAGTTGCACAATTTATAATCTGTGATCTTTCAATTAACAGAAGTTGATGCATGGGAAATAGCACCCCGTTTCTCAGATTTGTTAGTGAACACCACTGTGCAGTTTTTCAAGGATAGAGTGAAATTCTTACAGCCCACTGATCATTTTGAGATAAATCAGCTGACACAAACCCGTTCTGGTGGAATGGTGCATCTTGAAAGTGGACTACTTATTGAATATGATTGGTAAAATTGCCATCTTCTTTACTCAACCTTTGAAATTATTTTAACAGTTAAATTTTGCTTTCCATACCTCATCCCTGACTTTTACAATGACCCAGCATTGAACCATGTCTGTTCCTTAGTCTTGGATTTCTAAACTGTAGTCCTTGATCACATTTTATAAAACTTAAAAGCAAATTTAAGGAAGTTGCTATAACTTTTGATTTCTGTATATCAGCAGTTAAGTGGTATAATCCTCTTTGGCCTTGGTTTCTTGTACTTGATTTTACTTTGATACCTTGGTTGATGTTACATTTGTCTGCCTGGGCAGCCAGGTTGGTTCTTGCTTTGGGAGCTGAAGCCAAACTTGATCTTGTACCAGGTGCTGCAGAGTTTGCATTGCCTTTCTCCACCTTGGAGGATGCATGTGTAAGGGCCTTGAGAATGTTCTGTATTTATTTCTTTTTTTTTCCTTCTCCTGGTATTCCCTTTGCTTTTTAATGATTATTGGGACTCAAAAATTAAGCGGTTCTCAAGTACATTTTCTTCTGATCCTTGGATATAATACAAATACTGGGTCAAGTTTGAGAACCACTTGGCTGCAGAGTTTGGATTGCCTTTCTTTCACTTAGAGGATGCATGTATAAAGGCTTTGAGAATATTCTGTGTATATTCTTCTTCTTCTTCCTTTTTTCTTTCTATTGATATTGTCTCTGCTTTTAATGTTCATGGAGATTCAAAAACTAAGTGGTTCTCAAATATCTTTTGTTCTATCTTGGCTATGATGTTATAAATAATGTGACAATGTGACAGGTTTCAAGAATTAGAGTTTACTATGCCATGAGCCATGGCATAACCATCCATGCCGTATCCGATCCAATCCGAAGATCCGGATTCGACAAAATAGGATCAGATCATGATCCAATCCATTTGCAACCCTAATCTTAGTCTACTCTCTCTCATTTTATCACCTATTGGAGCTACTCCTAGGTTCCTACTGTTAACTTCATTCCTAATTCCATCCTTTCTACTTCATGCCATGAGGCAAGGCTTCTCAATTTTTATTTGTATTTTAATGGTTTCTTTAGTCTTCCGTGTTTTCCTCCTTCCCCTCTTGTGCTTCCCTTCAATGTGTAACAAATGACTTCTTCTAACTTGAGCAGTTGGTGGTCTTGACTTCTATGCACACGCCCAAACCATCTTAATCTATTCTCTCTCATTTTATCAATTATTGGAGCTACTCCTAGGTTCCTATTGATAACTTCATTGAGTTCATTCCTAATCCTATCCTTTCTACTTCATGCCATGAGGCAAGGCTTCTTAATTTTTACTTGTATTTTAATTGTTTCTTTAGTCTTCTTCCTGTGTTTTCCTCCTTCCCTTGTTTTTGCTTCGTGATAATTCTCGGAATTTATCTTATTGATAATTCTAGGCCCGGTTTTCCTAAAACCCAAAAATTGACAAAAACTGTTGACTTGGTCAACATCATGCGGCCTGGGTGGTTAACCCTTTTTTTTTTGATTTTTGTTAACATTCAAGATCTACGTGCTCCTAAGTAGGGGTGCCAGTTGGACTGGATTTGGTCCAATCTGATCCAGTACAATGTGATTTCATTACAAATGGACCAGGTCCAATCCAATCTGATGAATAATTTGGACCATTTTGGACCGGTTCAATTCAATGTCTGGACTGTCCAATCTGTTCAAAATTGTTTTAATTTAGATTAATTCTAACCCAAATCTGGTCTAGTGACACGTATATTCTTATTTTCTATCAATGAGCTAGGTATTGGCTCAATCCAACCCAATCCAATCCAATCCAATAAATACTTTGAACCATTAAGTCTGGACTGGTCCAATTTAATGTCTTGTTGGTCAGCCCAACCCGTCCAAATTGATTTTGGTTTGGACAGTATCCAATCCAAAACCAATCCATTGGCACCCCTACTCCTACGGTGCCAAAGGCACCTTATTTGGTGCCCTGCCCCACTATTTTTGCCAAAAAATGCCTTTTTTGGCCCCAAATATCAAATTTTAGCTTTTTATAAATATAAAATTAAAAACTGAAATAAAATTATAAAATTGACCTAATATAAGCCATTTATATACATATATTACATGTAGGATATAATTATATTATTTAATTGATACGGTATATTATATATATTATAATATTATATATTATATTGATATAATATATAAACCATACATACATATGTATATATACGTGTTATGGTCTTACCCATCTGACCTGGATGGTTGAACTTCTGACTGACGACCCAGAGGCAAAAATGTTTCAGCCTTTGGGTTGGTTTTTAAAACACTGGTAAAGTGTCTTAATGGGATTCATGTTCCAAGATACATAATAAAATTGCAAGTTGACCTGTTTATCAAAGACAAAAATTGCAGGGTAAGCCTACTTCATCTTAGGTCTTTGGAAAGGATTTTTGACTCTATAGGATGCAAATATCTGATGAACTAAGGTATTTTTGCAGAAAGAGACTGTGCTAGTTGGATTTTCTTATGTGTTTTTCATCCAGATTTTGAGTTGTCTCTCATGGTAACATAAGCTTTTTTTTTTCTTGGGCAAGTAGAGATAATGTATTAAAGAAAAAGAGTATCCCCTGTGAGAGTGGGGGTTGGAAGAGGGGGCTGAGGAAGTTGGGAAAGGAGGTACTGACATCTTTGTGGAATTTGAGATCGGGGAAGTGGCAGGAGGAAAAGGGTCGAGAGAAGATGAAGACAACGTTGGTGATCAGGATGAGAACCACGCTGCAGGCGCTTTTCGTTTTAAGGAGGTGAAGGTTGGTAGGTTGGATGTTACTTGAGTCGAAGAAGCAAGAGTGAAGAGAAAATTGAGTTGTTCAATGGAGTGAATGGCAGGAAATCGCACAGCCTAAGAAACTCTAATGTAGTGCATGTGACGAAAATCTTCTCAAGGTTGAAGCTTGGTCTGGCAGGGGCAGGACCCACAAAAAACTACAAATGGGTTTACAAGAGAAGGGAAGGAGGCAGTTTGTCTCATGGAGATGAGTCTAAAGGAATGACGATGAAGGCACAGTCATGAGATTCTCGTTTGGGGAAGGACGTCCAAGTCAACAAGGAGGGTGGTGAGGGTTCTGATTCTGGTACAAGCATGAAAGTGCAAAGTAATGAGCTCAAGGGCTTTGCTTCAGGCGATGTGGCTCTCCCAGCAGTGAGTAGACAGAGAAGTGACAATCGGAAAAAGTTTGGGTCTCTGTTTTTGGGTTGGTGAAGAATTTTCTAGGAGGGCCTTTGAGGACTTTGAAAGGAGAAAAGGAAGAGAAGTTAAAGAAAAAAGCTCTGGTGGAAGGAGGCGAAGTTTGGGATGAGGAAGTTTCAGATCAGGAGGATGAAATTGTGGATGAATATTGAGCCTCTCTGCCAGATTTTTTCCAAGGTTTTTAGCTCGAGTCTGATTTAGTTCGAGTCTTTGGTGTGTAAGTTGCATGCTTGTTTTTTCAGGTGTTGTTAAAGGGGTCATGTCGTTTGTTTGTTGGGTCATTTAGTTGTTCTCTCCTTTCGGATGATATCTTATCATCTTCCTGCTGTATTTCTTTTTCCTTTTAATAAAGTTTTCCTTTGACTCTTCAAAAAAAAAAAAAAAAGAATATGACATGGAACTCAATCTCTGTAAAACTTTCTTGTGCATTATTGGTTTTGATATGGACATTGACATGTGAAAGATATCATATTGGTTTGAGTATCCCACTCAATATGCTGATATCATTCTTTTGTTTTTTGTTTTTTATTTTTTATTTTATTTTTATTGTGTTCTTTGTGCCACTTATCTATTTCTATATCCCTATAAAAGGGCAGCCCAGTACATGAGGCTCCTACGGTCCCACAAGTGTGGGGTCTGGGGAGGGAAAGATGTACTCAGCCTTACCCGTGCACATTCAGAGAAGCTGTTTCTAAGATTTGAACCTTGGTCACTCAGGTTGCAATGGAGCTACCCTCTGTTTCTACAACACTATATCCCATTAAATTGTGTGAAAACTTATAATATCTGTGAAGCTTTTGACAATCAAAATGGTTACATTATACTGTTTATATATTTTTTGCTTACATAAAAAGTGTAAAGTATTAACATTTAAGAGTCAAACATGTCAACTATTTTGATTGTAGAAGCATCTCTACAGACTACAGTACCCAGTGTTTTCATTGGTAACATTTTGTGTGGGAAGGTCTATACTAAGCCCATTCAGGTTTTCGGGTATTATAGGCTTTTATTTGTTTATATTTGTCTGTGATTGGAGACTAACAATAGGAGTTTCTTGCCTTTTTATTTCCTGATAATTCTGGATATGAGGAAAATGTTCTATACCTATTCATTACATCTTTGATATTCTTATGATGCAGAAGGTTGATGAAAAATTAAAAGCACTTGAGCGGAAGCAATTTGGTAGTAATTCATCCCCAATACGTGTGGCAGTTGTTGGCTGTGGCTATTCTGGTGTTGAGTTAGCTGCTACGATATCAGAGCGTCTCCAGGATAGGGGAGTTGTTCAGGCAATTAATTTTGAAACTACAATATGTCCAACTGCTCCATCTGGAAATAGGGAAGCAGCTTTAAGAGTAAGAAGTTGATCTCGTTTGAGTTAATAATAAAAATACACAACATCTAAGAATTTATTCAAGCATTGTTTGGTAGAAACTTCAAAAGCACTTTGAAAAAACATTTTTAGTGATACAGGAGATGTATTTTAGAAGCATATTGGTTTATCTATGTAACTGCTCACTTTTTCTTTCTATTTTTGGTAAAGATTGTGTGAGAGAATAAGGATGCAACATAATAGATAAGCTCATTTTTTGAGAGAAGGTAAGTATACTATGTTGATTGATAAAAGAGAAGAGGGTGGAATGCCCATCCCCATACAAAGAGAATCTGTACAGCAGAAATCTTCTAGAAATACATAGACAAAGAAGCAAAAAGAACTCAAAATAGAATCCTGGGGCCTAAGTGTGGAGATTCTAAGACTTGATGTACCCAATTAGTATAGTCCCTGTTGTACATTACAGTTTGTACTTTTACATTGTTTTATTTTCTCATTCAGTCCTGTATGGGCATTATTGTAATTGTACGTATTCTCTAATATATAAGTGACTCTTTGGGGTGGGGGTTGACCATTCTGGACACCCCTAAGTTTATTTTTGTTCTCTGTTCTATTCATCCAAGACAGTTGACACTAAAAAGAATAACGTAAATTCTGAAAGCTCTTGTGAATCGAGTCCCAGGATCAGGGGTGAGCAAACAGTTTATTCGGTTAAAAACTGAACCGAATAAACCAAAATTTTAAATGAAAAACCGAACCAAAACCTAATATTAAAAAACCGGTATAACCGAAACCAAAGTTTTCAGTTATTTTGGTTAAAACCGAATTTCAAAACCATATATATTTTAATATATGTTATACTGTATATTTTAATATATAACGTATATTATATATTAAAAAAATATATTTTATACATATTATATGTTAATATATATATATATATATATATATATATATATATTAGGTAATAAAGTTCGATTAATTCAGTTTTTTCGGTTAACCAAATTTCTAAACCTGAAAACCGAAACCAAAACCAAAATTTTACAAAACCGAAATAACCAAAAACCAAAAAAACCAGTTCGGTTTTTCAGTTTTAACCGAATAATGCTCACCCGGCAGGATTTAATCTTTGCTATGGCATTCCTTAAAATTTCATCATATTTGGAGCAGGAATTATCAAAAATTCTTCTGTTCCTTTCCATCCACAGTCCAAAAAATGGCTCCAGCAATAATATGCCATATCTTGTCTCTTTTGTTTAGTCTGTCAATGTGCCAACTTGAGAGGGTATAATGAGTTGTTTTTGGAAACTCAGTGCACGAGTGTACCATTCATATAAGAGATGCTGTTATACATACATATTTATCACTTAGAGTCCGTTTGGGAGGGTGTCTATGTTCTGATTGAGCTGCTACAGAGTGGTTGTGTGTGCATGTTCTGGATAAGCTACTTGGAGTAGCTTCACTCAACAGTCATACTAATGGCGTTCAGAATGTGCATGCCTGTGTTCCAGATTTTTACCAAACATAGCTTTTGTATTTTTCATGTGGGGCCCATCTCAAAACATGAGAAGCTACTGTGCAAAAGCCCTCCCAAACGGGCACTTCGTCATGGGGTTGATATGCTAATTGAACCAGTGATTTTATTATAACTATGCTGTCAACCTAGCCTTAAGATGAATCTGGAGGATCGTTGAATAAACAAGACAAGGCTTCTGTAACCTACTCTTACATGCTTTCAAGTTTTCTTGATTTTTTTGAAAACAGGGTCAAGAACTTTTGGTTTCTTGAAATCTAGAGCAATACCATAGTATGTGTGAGTGTGAAAAATGAGACCATACACCGTCTGCAGAAGTTTGTGAACAGATAAGACTAATGCAGTTACTTGTTGAGGTTTGTCTATGTGAAGCTTGAAGATAGTTAGGTCAGTGCTCTTGAAGGCATGATTTAAGAACAAGCTCTAGGTGCCCATCCCTCCATCCCCATCCTAGTGGGTCTGATTTACCATTAGAATGATGTGCTATGACTCCATTTTATTTATAGATAGAGCAAAGTGATAGGATGAAAGTTCTCTGATGCATCATATGATAGGACTGTAAACAAGCTGAGCTGAGCTGGCCAAGCTTTGCTCTGGTTAGATCAGGTTCATGAACTAATAATTGAGCTATGGCTTGATTTTTTCCAAGCTTGGACTTGGATCATCTAACTCATTTTGATATTTTGCTCATGGAATCCCAAATATAGAGCCTATGATTTAGATCAGAACTAATATTAATTAAAATATTGGGCTGCCAAAGGTGAGAATGCGGGTTTGAGTTTAACACACTTTGTGAGAAAAAGTAGGATATCAGATCCAATTAGGTTGTTAGTGGACTCATTTACTGAAATAAGCTCAATTGAGGCACAAGCTGATGTAAGACCAAAGAAATCGAAACTGTTTTTTTTTTTTATTTATCTTTTTTTTTGTATTTCTAGAAAATAGGGGTATTTTGGTCATTTTACATATTGTATTTGGGATTTGGTCTTGGATTCTGGTTCTTCTAGTCATAGTTTAGTTAATTTTAGAGATACATGGTGGGTAGGAGATCAGCAGTATGCGGCGGCCTGATGTCAGCAGTTCGCCTCTGGGTAGGTGATCAATAGAAAACTAACTCCCAGATGCTTCTACCCGCTTTGATACCAAGTTGCAAAAACTAGGGTTTCAAGAGAGAGAAAGAAAGAAGAGAAGAAAAGAAGAAGAGGAAGAAGAAAGCAATGTGTCGAGAGGTGCGTGAAGTTCACTGTTCACACCCTCAAAAGTTCACTTTATAATTGAAAATTAATAATTACAAGAAGGCCCCTATTTGGGTGCCCAAATACAGAGAGAGTATAAGAAAGGAGAAAATGACCAAAAACACCCCTGTCTAGCCATTCCAACATCCCCCCTCAAGCTGAGCATATATGTCAATCATGCCTAGCTTGGCAAGGTTCTTAGCAAACTTTGGATGGTGAACACCTTTAGTGAGGCAATCAGCTAGTTGGTCTTCTGACCTTACAAAAGGAAGGCAAATCTCTCCGTTCACAATTCTTTCTCTAATAAAGTGTCTATCCACCTCAATATGTGTTGAAACTGAAGATAGGAGAGGAGACTTGTGTGTTTCGGCAATGAGGGTTCTGAGAAGAGTTTTCGAACTGTCTCTATCTCAGTCCTCTAACACTGTTTTATTAGATATTTTTGAGTAATTACAAGGAGGCCCTTAGTTGGGCAGAATTTACAAAGAACTTAAAAAATAACTTAACATTGACAGGATGGGCCCAAAATAACAAGAAGAATAAACAACCTATGGGCCATTCGGCCCATCTTCTCTACACTCCCCCTCAAGCTGAGCATAGATGTCAATCATGCCAAGCTTGCTCGTATCATGCTGAAGTTTTGCCTTGGGAATGCCTTTGGTAAGAAAATCTGCCAACTGTCCTTTAGATGTGATGAAAGGAAGACACACTTCACCTGAAGAAACCCTTTCCCTAATGAAGTGTCGATCAACTTCAATATGCTTGGTCCTATCATGTTGCACTGGGTTGTGAGCAATGTTGATGGCAGCCTGATTATCACAGTATAACATCATTGGCTTGTCATATTCAACTCCAAGTTCTTCCATCAAAGATTTTAGCCATAATAATTCAGAAACCCCATGTGCCATGGCCCTGTATTCTGCTTCAGCAGAAGACCGAGCAACAACCGATTGTTTCTTGCTTCTCCAAGAAACAACATTACCAGCTACCAAGCTGCAATACCCAGATGTAGATCTTCGGTCATCAATGTTTCCGGCCCAATTAGCATCGGTGTAAGCTTCAAGTTTCATATGACCATGCTTGGTAAACAGAATACCCTTTCCTGGGGAGCCCTTCAAATAACTTATGATTCTCTCTGTAGCTGCCAAATGAGTGTCTCGAGGAGCATGCATGAATTGGCTAATGCAACTGACTGCATATGCAATATCTGGCCGAGTCATGCATAGATACAAAAGTTTCCCAAGAAGTCTCTGAAAGATTCCTTTGTTTTCTAACAATGTCCCTTTTGAGGCTGAGAGTTTATGACTCATATCAATAGGAGTAGCAGCTGGTCTAGCACCCATCTTTCCAGTTTCAGAGAGCAAGTCAAGAACATACTTTCTTTGGGAGATAAGAATCCCATCCTTGGATCGAGCCACTTCTATGCCAAGAAAGTATCTCAATTCCCCCAAATCTTTAATCTCAAACTCTGTATGGAGAAAAGATTTTAGATCTTGAATTCCTGAGGCATCATTACCCGTCACTACAATATCATCTACATACACAATGAGGTATACTGCCAGAGGTCCACTCCTCTTCACAAAAAGAGTATGATCGGACTATGTCTGCACATAACCAAAGTTAACAAGTGCTGTTCTAAATCTCTCAAACCATGCTCTAGGGGACTGTTTTAGTCCATAAAGAGATTTCTTCATCCTGCATACCTTCCCTTTTATATCAGTTCCATACATCCCTGGAGGAAGAGACATGTAAACCTCCTCATGTAGTTCGCCATTCAAAAATGCATTCTTCACATCCAATTGATAAAGGGGCCAGTCAAAGTGAGCAGCTAAAGATAGAAGAACCCTCACAGATGTCATCTTGGCAACAAGTGCAAAAGTCTCTAAATAATCAATCCCATATGTCTGTGTATAGCCTTTTGCAACCAGCCTGGCCTTGTACCTTTCAATGGTAACATCAACTCTGTATTTGATAGTAAAGACCCACTTGCAACCAACAGGATCCTTCCCTTCAGGCAAATCCATCACTTCCCATGTGTCATTCTTGTGTAGGGCATCTATTTCAGATTTCATAGCATTCCTCCATTCTGGAATCTTAAGAGCTTCTGACACAAACCTGGGAATAGGATG
The DNA here is from genome assembly GCF_056320005.1 of Nelumbo lutea. Classification (NCBI taxonomy): domain Eukaryota; kingdom Viridiplantae; phylum Streptophyta; class Magnoliopsida; order Proteales; family Nelumbonaceae; genus Nelumbo; species Nelumbo lutea. The sequence continues at coordinate 41,527,021 of NC_142688.1, forward strand.
AGAAGCAACAGAAGAGAGATAGGCAAAGTATGAAGGTGAAAGCAAACTATAAGAAAGGTGCTTGGAAATGCAGTGTGCAGTGCACTTCCGTTTTCCTTTTCTAACAGCAATGGGAATATCAAGGTCAGGGAAGGGTGAATCCAAAGGTGCTGAACCAGTACCTGTTGTCTCTTCTGTGACTGGAAGTGTAGGAGGCTCATGTGTTGTAGGAGAAACAACCTGCACATTTCTGGATCTTTGCCTTTGATACACCTTGGGATTGAGGATAGGACGAGGAGGTAGGGTACCAGGACAAGGAGAATGGAACGACTGATCCAACCTTGATTCATTTGAGGGAGAGGCAGACACATCAAGGGACTCAACAGGGATAGGAAGAGGAAGAGCAAACACCTGTGTCAAATTCTCCCCCTGTGGACAATGTCCTTCTAGAGAGGAACCATAAAAAGGGGAAGACTCATTAAAGGTGACATCCATTGAGACATACCGATTGCCAGACTTTGGATCAAAACAGCAATAACCCTTCTGTTTGGGGGAATAACCAAGGAAGATACACTTTTGGGCTTTGGGTTCAAATTTATGCCTTTGGACACTTGGAACATGTACATAACAGGTGCGGCCAAAGACACGAATAGGAATAGGAAAAAGATCTTTGTCCGGATGAAGAAGAGTGAAGGGAGACTTAAAACCCAAAACCCTGGATGGCATGCGGTCTATGAGATAGGTAGCAGTAAGTACAGCATCACCCCAAAACCTGGTAGGAACATGTGAGGCAAATAAGATACTTCTTGCAACCTCAACAATATGCCTGTTTTTCCTCTTAGCAACCCCATTCTGTTCTGGGGTCCTAGCACATGATCTTTGATGAATAACCCCCATGTCAAAAAGATAGTAGGATAGGTTTTTCTCAAAGTATTCTTTTGCATTGTCTGATCTGAAGATTTTAATCCTGGTATCAAATTGGGTTAGAACAAATTCATGGAATTGTTTTACAAGTCTTGGGACTTCATCACGGGATTTCATCAGGAATATCCAAGTGAATCGTGAAAAGTCATCAATAAACAGGATAAAATATTTGTAGCCACCCATGGAGGGTAAGTGGTAAGGCCCCCACACATCAGAATGCACAATATTAAAAGGAACAAAAGATCTTTTATTTCTCAAAGGATACTTGCTTCTACAATGCTTTGACAATTCACAAGATTCACAATGAAGACTGGACAAACTAATTCCCTTAAACAGTTCAGGGAATAGATGACTCAAAGCCAAAAAAGACAGATGACCAAAATGACAATGACACAACATAATCTGACTAACAGACTCTGAAGAGACAGATCCAAGAGCAACATTCCCAAGATGATCAGTGCATTGTCCCGGAGTATCAAGCAGGTATATTTCGTTCGCCTCATGGCCACTCCCAATCACCTTCTGAGACTCCAGATCCTGAAAAACACAGTAGGAAGGAAAAAAGGTTACACAACAGTTTAGTGACTTGGTTAAACTGCTCACAGACAACAAATTTGTATTTAGTTTAGGTACATGAAGGGCAGAAGGGAGGAACAAGGAATCTGTAGCCTTGATGGTTCCCTTACCAGAGATAGGGGCAAGTGAACCATCAGCTAAAGTGATTTTATCACATCCAGGAAGTAAGTCATATGAAACAAACAAGGTAGACAGATTGGTCATATGGTCAGAAGCACCTGAGTCAATAATTCATGGGATCTTGAGATTACCTCAAGAAGTAGCATGATTAGCAGAAGCCCTTATACCTGAATGAGCAAATGCTGAAGTAGTAGATTTTCCTGAAGGGTTGGTAGCAGAGGTCACATCACTCAGCTGATTGATCATCTTCCCAAACTTTTCATATTCTGCTCTCATGGCTGCCAACTGTGCAGAAGCAGACATCTCTTCACTATCTGGCCCGGCAGCTACATTTGCACTTCCTGATCTTTTACTATCATATTTTTTTTGAAACCTGATGGGAACAAGATTAGGATGTAACTTCCAGCACTTGTCTTTGGTGTGCTTCGGCCTCTTGCAGTACTCACTTACAACTTCTTTCTTTCCTGTGCCACTAGAAGTTCCAACATTCCCTTTAGGTTTAATCCCCATATTAGCAAAGTGATCATTAATATCAGCCCCTTGAACCTGTACAACCCTTCTGTTCTCTTCACTACTCACCAATGCATAAGCTTGTGACAAAGATACACACTCCTTGGAAAGAATGTTCTGTTTTGTGATATCATATTGCGGGTTTAGTCCGGTTAAGAACTCAAATACCCTGTTTCTTTCAACCAGTTTCCTGTAGGTCTCTGCATCATTGGTGGTGTCCCAGGTTACAGCTTCTATCAAGTCTATTTCTTGCCACAAAGACTTCAAAGTTGAGAAGTATACAGATAATGGTTTCTCCCCCTGTCTCAGATTCTTTACATCACTTCTCAACTTATAGGCTCTAGCCACATTTAGTTTTTGGGAATAGGTTTCAGCAACACTATCCCATATTTCCTTTGCTGAATTCATCCATAGATAGTGCTGGCTGATCTGTGGCTGCATTGAGTTCACAAGCCACCCAATGACAGTGTAATTTTCTTGCATCCACTTCTCGTAGGACGGATCATCTTCTGGGGGAGCCTTCTTACTCCCGGAAATGAACCCCCACTTTCCTCTACTACAAACATGAATCTTTACTGATTGTGACCATGCCAGATAGTTAGTTCCATCTAGCTTAACTGTGGTCACAGTCAATAAGGAATCACTTGGAGTCCCCTGACCCAGTCCATATTCAGCACCACTTTTGTTTTCAAACTTTGAGGAGTACATCATGTAAACACTCCAAATATGATTTCAGGTGACTTCTACAAGTATGCTGGATAAGAACAAGCAATAACTGAATTCAGCCGACCACAAGGAGACAACACACTGAGTTCAGCCGACCACAAGGAGGCAACACACTGAGTTCAGGCTTCAAGAAGAAATCAGAAACTCCTAGGCACTGTGCACTTAGCCGAAGTACCTTCTCAAGGTTGTACACTCAGCCAAGAAGAGTAAGTACCAATCGGTATTGCTGAATAGGCCTTTTCACAAACACAGTGTGGGCAATGGAGACAACCCCACTGTCAAAGAAGAGAAAAGACCCCAAAAACTGTTCGTACAACCCTCTAAAGACAGCCGAACAAGAGTAACAATACACAGCCTTGCTACAAGGATGTTTTGGCAGGTTTTAATAGTCCAAGAAGAAGAGAAAAACAGCCCAGAAATTTCTGGGTTAAACCAGATTTAATGCAGTTGAAGGTAGTATAGAACAGCTAGGATTTTCGAACACTTCAACAGTCTAAACACAGTCGAAGGTAATGCAAAACAGAACTAGAAAACTGAGCACAACTTACAGTTCGAGCTTCAGCAGTCCAAACACAGTCGAGCTTCAAAAACAAAACCGAGCTGTTCCCCTTCCCTTTTTTTCTTCTTCTCTGATTCTTCCTGGTCACCAAACCCCTTCTCCAAGAGATTCTAGTCTTGGGCTTGTCCATTGACCTCCAAGAATCAGGCAGTACGTGACTAAGCCTCCAGCCCTAGGACGTTCAAGTTCAGATATGCTCTGATACCATGTTGAAACTGAAGATAGGAGAGGAGACTTGTGTGTTTCGGAAATGAGGGTTCTGAGAAGAGTTTTCGAACTGTCTCTATCTCAGCCCTCTAACACTGTTTTATTAGATATTTTTAAGTAATTACAAGGAGGCCCTTAGTTGGGTAGAATTTACAAAAAACTTAAAAAATAACTTAACATTGACAGGATGGGCCCAAAATAACAAGAAGAATAAACAACCTATGAGCCATTCGGCCCATCTTCTCTACAATATGCTTTGTACAATCATGTTGGACAGGATTGTGAGCAATATTTATGGCTGCTTGATTGTCACAATATAGTCTCATTGGAACATCTGCTTGGATGCCCATCTCAGTCAATAAGGTCTTCAACCAGAATAGTTTAGACACTCCATGAGCCATTGCTCTGTACTCTGCCTCAGCACTAGAACGAGCAACCACAGATTGTTTCTTCTTCAGGAAACCACATTGCCTCCAACTAAGGCACAATAATCGGATGACCCTGCCCAATCAACATCTATGTAAGCCTCGATCTTTAGATGGTCGTGGTTGGAATACAACATCCCTTTGCCAGAGCATCCTTTCAGGTAGGCTAAAATTTTGTTAACTGCCTGCATATGAGATGTCATGAGTTCATGCATATATTGTCTAACCACTCCAATAACATAGGAAATGTCAGGTCTAGTCAAACAAAGATACAAAAGGCGTCCCACCAATCTCTGATACACCCCCCTTTCTGGAAGAACTTCTCCTTCAGTAGAGTTCAACTTGTGGTTGGGATCAATTGGAGTTTCTACAGGCTTACACCTTAATTTCCCAACCTCATGAAGCAAATCAAGTACATATTTCCTTTGTGACAGAAGAATCCCCTTCTTGGATCTTGCAACTTCAATGCCAAGAAAGTATCAGAGATCACCAAGGTCCTTAATATCAAATTCAGAAGCAAGGAATGACTTTAACTAAGAGATACCTATGATATCATCACCTGTCACAACAATGTCATCAACATATACTATCAACATTGCTACTCTACCATAAACTCTTCTAATAAATAAGGTGTGGTCAGCGTGAGATTGAGAAAAATAAATCTTTAAGATGGCACTCCTGAACCTGTCAAACCATGCTCTTGGAGACTGTTTTAGCCCATACAAAGACTTCTTCAAGTAGCACACTTTTCTATCACTATTAGGGAAACTTACCCCAGGTGGTAACTCCATATACACTTCCTCTTGTAAGTTCCCATTAAGGAAGGTGTTCTTTACATCCATTTGATATAAAGGCCACGAGTAATGGGTGGCAAGAGACATGATCACATGAATAGGGTTCATTTTAGCAATTGGAGCCAAGGTTTCCAGATAATCAATGCCATAAGTCTGAGTGTATCCTTTGGTTATAAGCCGAGCTTTGTATCTTTCAATTGAGCCATCTACCTTGTGCTTAATAGTATAAACCCACTTACACCTAATAGGAATCTTATCTTTAGGGCAAGGAACAACCTCCAAAGTCTGGTTCTTTATTAGGGTCTCCATTTCTTGGTTCATAGCTTCCTTCCAATTAGGGCACTGCATTGCCTCTGTAGCACTATGAGGGATGGAAACAGAAGAAATAGCAGAAATATAGGCACAATAGGAAGGGGAGAGAGCATCATAAGATACATAGTTAGTGATAGGATACTTGCTACATGTCCTCTTCCCTTTTCAAATGGCAATAGGAAGATCAATGTCAGAATCAATAATAGGATTGTCAGGAGGTTCAAGTTTACTTGAGTCTGGGGATTTAGATTGTGATGGGCATTCTGCTTCAGGGGCCACCCTCTTATTGTGCCTGATGAAAAACTGCTGCCAGGACCGAGGTCGATACATAGGAGGAGGAGGAGAAGGAATAGAGGTAGGAAGAGAGGGAGGAATAGAGGTAGGAATAGGAAGGCAGAAGGGAGTCCGATCTTCAGTTGCATTCTCCCCTTGAAAGAAGGACGGGATGATTGGAAAAAGGAAGAGGGTTCCAAAAAGGTAACATCCTTAGAGACATATCTCTTTCCAGAGAGAGCATTAAAGCATCTATAGCCTTTTTGGACTGGAGAGTAACCAAGGAATACACACTTAACGGATTTAGGGTCAAACTTGCGTGGGGAAGGACTCATATCATGAACAAAGCAAACACAACCAAAGACCTTAAGGGGTAGATTAAAAGGAGGTTCATCAGAGAAGAGTAGTTGATGAGGAGGTTAAGGACCCTTGATGGGAGTCTGTTAATGAAATGTACATCTGTCTCAATAGCATCACCCCAGAAACGAGTTGGAACAATAAGCCTCGAGAAACTCCAACCACATGTCTGTTTTTTCTTTCAGCCACCTCATTTTGTTGTGGAGTATGACTACATGAACTTTGGTGAATAGTGCCCCTGTCTTCAAGAAACCTATGCAAGTGATGTTCAAAGTATTCCTTGGCATTGTCAGATCTTACTATCTTAATTCTTTTCTCAAATTGTCTCGATCATATTCATGAAGTTTTGAACAATCATAGGAACTTCATCTCTACTTTTCATCAAATAAAGCCATGTATACTGACTGTAGTCATCAACGAAGAGAAATGAAATATCTGTACCCTCCATACAGGGAACAACATATGGGCCCCAAACATCAGTATGGATCAAATGGAAGGCAACATTACTTCTTTTACTGCTTGCAAAATATGTGTTTCTACATTGTTTGGATAAATGACAAACTTTACATTCAAAATTCGATTTGGACACAGAATCAAACAAGTTTGGAAACAAAAAATTGACAGAATTGACAGACATATGACCAAGGCGACAATGCCATAATTTCAAAAACTCATTTTCTCATTGGAACAAGACTCAATCTGGCTTGACAATCCATGTTCTGAAGGTTCATCCAGGAGGTAGACTCCATCTACTTCATGCCCACTTCCAATCGTCTTCCTCGTGCTCCGGTCTTGAAAAACACAATGGGTGGGAAAAAGGTCACTGAGCAATTGTGGGATTTTGTTAGAGAACTAATAGACAATAATTTTTTTTGTAGCTGGGGCACATGTAGAACAGAGTCAAGAGAAAGGTTATTAGTGATTCTGACTTCACCCTAACCCAAGATTGGGGTCTGAGATCCATTTACAACAGTAATCTTTCCCTTCCCCGGGGTTAACTTATATGAGGTAAAATGTGAAGGCATACTAGTCATATGGGCACTGGCCCCAGAGTCTACAATCCATGGGCTAAAGGAGGTGGAGCGAGCAAGTGCAGTACCTGTCTTGGCATATGAACTAGATAGATTCCCAAGTCCAGAACCAGATGATGAGGATGTACAACCCTTCTCTAGCTGCAAAAATATATTCCTGAGTTTGTCCCTCACATCAGCGGAGTCAAGCACATCCAAGGGCTGAGCATCATTACCAATTGTAGCCAAGTGAGCATTGCCCTTCTTCCCTGTTTTAGATGAGGATTGAGCTTCCAACACCTTTCTTTAGTGTGTCTTGGCTTCTTGCAGTACTCACAAATAATATCCTTGACATTCTTTGCAATGTGATGTTTGCTAGTATTTTGCTTGGGTTGAGATGACATAAAGGCAGAATGATCACTCATAGAGGATTGCATCATGGCGGTTCTTCGGCTTTCTTCCCCTTGTACAAGAATGTGTTGTTTGGTGAAATCAAACTCTAGGTTTAAACCAACCAAAAAATCAAAGACTCTATTCTCCTCTATGTACTTCCGATACTGCTCACCATCTTCAGGGTCCTTCCAAACTAGAGCTTTCAAGTGATCCATTTCTTCCCAGATAAACTGTAGAGAAGAGAAATACATAGCAACAGATCTCTCCCCCTGATGCATACTGCAAGATTCCCTCCGAAGCTGATACACTCTAGAAGTATTGTTAACTTGGGAATAAGTAGCAACTACCCTATCCTAGATATCCATGGCAGATGGAAGAAACATGTAATTTTGGGCAATTTGAGGTTGCATTGAGCAAATCAGCCATGACATAACAAGGGAGTTGCCTGTTCCCACTTGCAAATTTTGGGTCTTCAGGACTTGACTTCCCTTCCCTTCCTATGATGAATCCCAGTTTACCCCTCCCAGTAATGGTAAGTTTAGCAGACTGAGACCACTCTAAAAAATTAGTTCCATCCAGTTTAATAGTAGTTATCATACCACTGGAAATATCTACAGTTCCCAGGAGCACACCAGGAACCATCTGAAAATCCTTAGATGATTCCATATTCTAACAAGACACCTTTTCACCAACCAAAAAGGACCCCCCAACACTTTAATCGGGGTTCCAGACCCAAAAACAAGTTACCCCATAGTTAAGAACCAAAGGAAGACCCAAAAAACTAGGTTGGCGGCAAAATAGAGGGAGAAAAAAAATCTCCCAAAAATCACACTGCTCAGAAAATTACGGGACCACTTCCCGTCAATCCCAAATTGAAAAACGACCTGAATGGTCTAGTTTTACAGCAGAAAAAAATCACTAAACCTGCTGTACATGGCTCAACATCAAATCTGGAATTTCTGCGATTTTTTCCTTGAAAAGTCCACCATAAATCATAGAAGTTTCATATAACGACAAGAGTCATACCAAAATTTATCTAAAATCAGGGTGAATCAAACTATTCTGGTTTTATGCCTACACCTGTACAGACTGCTGACATCATCCGGTGGCGGTCTGACGTCAGCAGTTTGCCTCTGGGTAGGAGATCAGCAGAAAACTAACTCCCAGATGCTTCTACCCGCTCTGATACCAAGTTGCAGAAACTAGGGTTTCAAGAGAGAGAGAGAAAGAAGAGAAGAAAGGAAGAAGAGGAAGAAGAAAGCAATGTGTCAAGAGGTGTGTGAAGTTCACTGTTCACACCCTCAAAAGTTCACTTTATAATTGAAAATTAATAATTACAAGAAGGCCCCTATCTGGGTGCCCAAATACAGAGAGAGTATAAGAAAGGAGAAAATGACCAAAAACACCCCTGTCTAACCATTCTCAACACCTACTTACAAAATTTTATTGAAAAATTCCATCTCTAGATCTATGTTCTTCAATTTGAAGTTTTATAGTTGTAGGACAAATTTGCATTGCTTTCAATTAAGCCCTGAGGCCCTTTATAACCTAACCCCTCTATACCTTTAGTTCTGAAATCATATATAAACACTATTCTAGCTAATCAATACCTTCCTAGACTCAATTCTGGGTCATAGTCATCCTACATTAGTTTGGTTTGGTATTAGAACAGTCAGTCCTATACATAATTTGGCATTCGAGCAAGTGATTGCACACGAATTTGTATCGGAGCAGTCAACCCTACATAAATTTGGTGTCAAATCAAGCTGTCCTACATCAGTTGGTATCATAGCAGGTTATTTTATATTCTAAGCTCAGCTTATTCACAACCCTTTCTTAAGGTTCATACCCATCATGCTTGCAGAAAAAATTCTTGCTGATAACTAAAGTCTATGTCTGGTTAATCTTTTGTAGAAAGATCAGCATATCTGTTACCTCATTGGCTATTTAGCATATTCTTGTAGATTGCTACAAATAATATATACTCTATTTTGTCAATGCTGGCGGATTTTGTTCCCTAAAGCTATGAAGAATTGTAATTTGAAATCTGATGCATTGTGCCAAAAATTACAGTATTTTTTATGCAATCATCAGGTTCTCTCATCAAGGAATGTTCAGCTTTTCCTGGGTTATTTTGTAAACTGCATAAAAAAATGTGGTGAGGTCGAGGTTTCAGACAATGTGACAAAAACATTAGAGGGTAGGGATACTGCAAGACAACATGATCATGATAAACTTATTCTGGAACTTCAACCTGCTCAAAAAGGCTTAAAAAGTCAGATTCTGGAAGCTGATTTGGTACTATGGACAGTAGGTAATAAACCTCTAGTGCCTCCACTTGAATACTATGATCAGCCACTAGCATTTCCTATTAATGGTAGGGGCCAAGCAGAAACAGATGAAACTCTCCGTGTCAAAGGCCATCCACGCATATTTGCTGTGGGTGACTCTGCTGCTGTAAGGGACTCTTCTGGAAAGCTTCTTCCAGCCACTGCACAGGTAATCTCTATCTTCTCTCATTTTTTTGAATGAGCTAGATATCTTATTCCTTTAGAGAATATTTTCTATCTTCCTACTGAGCTTTTACACAACTACTACTGTTTATTTATTTGTGCTAAGTTGCTTCTCCATGCTTCCCAGGTTGCTTTTCAGCAAGCAGATTATGCTGGCTGGAACATTTGGGCAGCAATCAATAACCGGCCTTTGTTACCGTTTAGGTTTGTATTTTAAGTTTTTAACTACGTTCTGTCAATAATATGTTTAGCATGTTTTTCAATATTAGCATTATCAGCAAAAGGGATATGGTCTTATGCAAAAGCATTACCCCACTGTGTAGTGGGTTAGGGTGTAATGCCAGGATCTTTGAGAACAATGCTCCCTGAAGGTGGAGATGGTTTTTGAGAAAAGTCAGGGGTTGCCCTCCTCCTGGATTGCCATGTAGAAGGACTGTAGGGATGTTAGATATATAGATATTCTGATTTAGTTCTTTTTGAACACTTGTATTTGTATAGCTCATATGGCATACTTTTGGATGCGGTGCCCCTTGTATGACATCTCATCATCTTTTGGGGTTGTCTTCTATACCTCTTATGGTTAATACAATTTACAGTTACCTTCTTAAGCAAAAGATTCAGTGTTGGCCCACTTTTGGGGGTGTCCTAAACCATGTGACTTTGCTACTTTCTAAGAAATGCAAAGTAAATTTTCTTGAAGCCAATACTTTCCTGTTGATTTATCAAAAAAGAAAAAAGTAACTTGCACCCAATCCAAAAATGAAATCCTAAGTTCCTACTTCAAATGAAAAAAAAAACGAAAGCAAATCCACATTCCTGGAAGTCCATGAGCAGGTAATTTGGAGGCTAAAGGGTAGGCCTAAATTAGAAAGCCACAAGATCCCATTAGGAGACATAAGTCTCTTCCTACACTGACGAGGACATGTGATGTCAGATTCAGGTTCTACTTTTGAAAGTTATGACAAAATTTGTTTCTGGTGGGAATGTCATTTTTGTAGTACTTACAAAATAGACGTAAAATTTAATGTTGTCCCCTCACTAATGGGAAACATGTGGGGAATGATGATAAATATTCAGGAAAAAGAAGAAGTGTTCGAGTTGATTTGACATTTGGGTTTCCTTTGCTCAATTTCTGTTCTTATTGTCATTTCTTGTATCTTCGATGCTAATGCGCAAGGTAAAATTTAAATTGTCCCTAGCTTTTGCTCCTTGAATGGTTTCCCTCACCCTTTGCCTTCTCTGGCAAGTTGGTGTAAATCATTGAAATAAAATTCTCTTTTTCCAATTTAAGCATCATAATATGAAATACTTGTCATGAGATGGCCAATTCTTTGGTTAATGGTGGCTGCTGAAACATTAATATCAGTGTGGCCCAAAGTTTGAGCAATATTGAATGTTTATTATTATTTGCCATGATTTCATGTCAGATACCTGTCTTCCACTTGCCAGTTTTATGGATTTCTCTTAAATTTTGAATGCTAGTTTCCTCCTTCACTCACTTATGGAAGGACACGGAGTTACCATAAAGGCAGCCCCTCACTTGAAAACCTGTATATCTACATCTCTGTACATGATTTTGATTGCTAGGTCAGTTTATGAGCCTAGGTTCCAGAATTGGCTGAATTGTTTTTTTTTTTTTTGATAAATAAATTGGCTGAATTGTTATAGGGCACAGGATATGGCATAATGATCTTGTGATACTTCAATCTTTAGATTCCCTTACTCTACACCATGCCCATATTGGTATTCAAGGAGGTTTATGTTCTAGGCAATATGGGTAAATAACCTATTAACCTTGGTAGCTTAATGACTATTACATCTGATAACAGTAGTCTGGAACAAATCTAAAACAAGGGGCTACATGGATGTGGTATATGATCTGTTTTTTTTTTTTTTGTTACAAATGGGAAATTGGCTACACGAGACGGGGAGGCATCCAGTTAAATACCTGGAGGCATTTTAGCTTTCATCCTTGTCCAGAGGAAGCTTACATGCAACATGATTTCTCACTTAAGATGCTAGTCTTTTGGTGCTAAGCAATACTGGGCAACTGTTCCATTCAATAAATAGTGCTCATTGGTTAACACTATAAAAACAATGGTATCTGACATGTTCAATTTGATTGCCAGATTTCAGAATCTGGGAGAAATGATGACCCTGGGAAGGAATGATGCAGCACTTTCTCCGAGCTTTATTGAGGGGCTAACATTAGAGGGACCCATTGGCCATACAGGTAAGCTTCCATGTCTTACATGAACTTGTGCCATTCTAGTCACCTGAACTAACCATACTTCTATTCCCATTGCAGCGAGGAAGATAGCATACCTGATCAGGTTACCAACAGATGAACATCGGGTTAAAGTGGGAATAAGTTGGTTCGCAAGGTCCGCTATAGATTCTGTTGCATTGTTGCAGAGCTCACTAACCAAAGTCCTTTCAGGCTCTTAGATACATCCTTATTCACTTGATGAGGAACTAGTAGCTGTCTATTTCTCTGCTTACACTATTTGTTCACTGTCAATGTTGTTGATTGAATGGAATGGAAAAATGGGATACTTGTGGCTGATGCAAATAGTTGGGTAAAGACTGCTGATTGGAGTGGAGTTGTATTTATTCCTTAATATTCGATTCTAAAAGTCAGTTCACTGTAAGATATGCTTTCTATCAATGCGAGAAGATACATGTAAATGGCCAATTTTTCCCCATTGTCCCAAACTCTCGTTACCTAAACGAGCACCATATAAATGGAATGGCTTTCCCTCGTTAATTTAAGAACGTTGGGTTGAGAATTTTACTTTGCAGATTGGTAGGATGTATCGAGACTCCATTGGTTGATGCCAGTTTGAATTCCCATTTGATGAGCTTTATGCAGACTTCATCATCTTCATCATCGCTATCTAAGCCTTATCCCAATTATATGGGATTGGCTACATTAATCCTATTTTGCTATTCGGTTCTATTTAGTACCATACCATCATCATCATATAAGCCTTGTGCCATCTACATGGGGTTGACTACTTGATCCCGTTTCAGAGATCAGATCTCCTCACAGAGCACGCCTCACACTGATGCATCTCGAACATTTTCCCATGAATTAAAAATTTACAAATACGAGATGTTCCAGGTGCACGAATGATACGCGCTGTGAGGCTGGTGTGAGGCATGCACTGAGGAGCAGATCTTAACTCCCTGTAATGCTATGGATAAGCTACAAAGATTGACGGGTGCTAACTTAATGGACCCCAGGCCCATAAACCATAACCCCACCATGGCACCATGTATAGGGGTGTCAATTGGACCGGATCTGGTCCAATCTGATCCAGTCCAATATGAGTCTATTACAAATGGACCAGTTCCATTACAATCCGATGAATACTCTGCATCACCCAATCTGTTAAAATTGATTTTAATTTAGATTGGTTTCAACCCAAATGTGATCAATTGATAACTGTATTTTTATCTTTTATTGATAGACCGGATATTGTTCAAATCCGACCCAATTCAATATAAATCTATTACAAATGGACCAATCCAATCCAATCCGATTAATACTTTGACCATTAATTCTGTACCGTTCCAATTTAATAAATTGATTTTGATTTGGATGGAATCCAACCCAAAACCAATCCGTTGATACTCTAAGGTCCTAATAATGTAGCCGTTCAACCTTACAGCTATAGTTTTGGCAAGAAGCGAGTTGGGTTCTATTGTTCTAAGCAAACCGGGTAAGTTTCAGGCAGCCAATTGTTCGCTGATTTCTCAACGACCGCCGTATTACATTGTCGTGAGCAACTTCCCTTTCGAGATGCTCTTTCTTTTGTTGGGATTCTGAATGGATTGCCTTGGCAGAGCCGTTTATGAACATTCATTCAAGTCAAAACAAAGCTACCAAATCCAGAAGAAGACAGCTCATGGCTTATAGGGTATTAGGGTTGAGTGACAGAGTGAGTGGGCTTCTCGGTCTTTGCAGCTTTTCTATAACCTATGTCTTCTCTTCAGAATTCAGTGTGGAAGAAAAAACAACTTATGAATTAAAAAAATGCTCAGAAGGGATACAAACCCACCATCTTACAGAGTTACAGTAAACATCTGGGACCCTGTGACATTGTTGAGGTGGGTCCCTTGTCCATGGGTCCTACTTCTATGCACAGAATGTTTCAGAGCCCAAGGTGGCCTGTCAGGTGGCATGGTGGATTGATTGGCGGCTTCATCCCCACCATCTTCCTGGAAAGTGATGCTCACCATAACCGAAACTTCTGCACCACCTCTGCAGCATAAAGTTTTTTCCTGGTTTCAATGGAAGGAAGAAGAATGCAGTAGATAGAAGATTGAGAAGGAAGAAATGGAGGATACAAACTGGGAGATCCAGGTCTTTCTGAAGAGCTATTCTCTGAGATTCTTATGACTTTCACCAGACTGGTTCAGCAGGGCCAGGATTGTATGTAAAGTATGGCCTAACTTGGTCCCACTGAAGTTCAAAGCCGGGCTTTAAGAATTCTTAAGACATATGAGCTTGTGCTTAATAAACAATTACTGGTGGTGGAAGGAGAGATAAAAAGGGCAGCCAAGTGCACAGAGTCTCTGGCCAATGTGGGGTTTGGGGAGAGACAGATGTATGCAACAGTCGGTCAGCGGTATTATATTTGTACATATAGAAAGGCTGTTTCTAAGATTCACCCAGATAGTAATGGAAGAAAAGAACAGATCAATGTCTCCAAATTAGCTTTGCCATGCAAAGTGATGATAAGCTTCAACCTTTGAGTTTTGGTTTTGTAGTAAATGAAAATGTGACAAAAAGTGTTTTAAGCGAGTGATAAGCAATTCTTTTAGAAACATAATTAAGGTTAAAACACTTTTAAGCCCCGAAACACAAAGCCTAAGTGTGCATTTGAGAGGGTTGAAGCGCAGCAGCTTCTGACTTTTCGGATCAACCCCACATGGACAATCTATAAATTATGTTTAGTGAAAAGAAAATCCAGAGAACCCAAATTGGCTGTCAGTCAGTCATTTGAAGGATTGTCTATTTCAGCCTCTTTGAGTCACTCATCTCGATGCTTCAAAGCAACTGAACCAGTTTAACTGAATCTTCAGCTCAGCCCTCTCAAATGGCCCCTAACATTGGGGCTTTGTGCTGTGGGGATTTAAATTTGGATATTCTAACCCTTGTTCATGCAACCCATGTGATGATAAGCTAATTGTTAGTAAGACTCCATTTATCTGTACTTCAAGTTTCATTTGCGATTTTGCGTTGGTATAATTGCATTGAAGTGCAAATGGGCTGGGTGAAAATTCTGATTTACTTTTGTTTTAGTTTTGATTTTGTTTGGTTTGTTTATGAGGAATATAGTGGAAAGTAAAATGATGCCATCCCGTCTTATATGAGAGTGAATTTGGGAGGAAGATGATGCAAAATTTGCATCAATTTTTGGGATGCAAAATTTCTACTACCAGACTACCAGTTGGTGCAAGCAGTCATGCAATCCATGTGATGATAATTAATTCTAGACTTCAATCGTTTGCGGTCGTGTTTGGTAACTTTTAATGGAAATAAAAATTGGCAAGAGTGTAAATTCTGGTTTATTTTCTTTCAGGTTAGACTTTGTCGTGTTTGGTTGTAAGTAGAATGGAAAATAAAAATTATATGGTCCCAGATTATATGAGAGACAATGGAGAAGGAAAATGGTGCGAAATTTGCATTGAATTTTTTGGTACAAAATCTGTACTGTTAACAAGACAAAAAGTACTAATTTTGGATTAGGTGAGAATGTGAATCATGATTACAAGGGCAGGACATGAAACTGAAAGTACTTAAACCAAAGTTGCTTCTGGGTGAACTAATATTTAGCTATAGCCATTCAAAGCGGGAAAAAGAATATTACTAAATAAGGGGATGTTTGTGAATGTGCATTTTTGTTTTTTTTTTTTTTGAAATAAAAATAGATTTCATAAAATAACAAGGATCAAAATTTTGGTACAGGCTAATACGTTCCAACCGATACATCAGACTGTATCGATATGCCCCAACCGGCACATCAGACTGTATCGAAATTTTGAACCTTGAATGTTGCAGATGCGGCAATTGTTCTCATTTTCAAAAATAAGATCATACACATTGCCAAACACCCCCCTAACAAATCTAAATAGTTTGGTTCCAACTTTCAGGAAGAAGGCTGTGCTGTGCTATGAAGAATACTAAGGTTTTATTGTCTTTATATACATACAGCATACCTTGAGATTATCAAACCTATTATGGTTAGACCTGTTCATGGGCCATAAAGAGCCAGGCCCATTCAAATTTTGGGAAAAGCTCAGTCTGAACCTGGCCCATGAACGGTCAATCCTTTTCTTTTCTGCCCGGCCGAATTCGAATGGTCGAATGTTCGGGTCGCTAGTACCACCCCTAACCAGTGAGAAGTTGGAAGCTATGTAAAGGACAAAAACGATTAAACAGCCGTCCCATCATCCATCGATAAGCTGCCCCTCCTCGACCCTTCTTATCCTCCTATTCTCATTCCTTGGCTTCACTTTGCCTCGCTAAATTCCGTATTCAATCAAGGACCTTATTCCTCTGGTCCCCCTCTAATGATTTTTTTTTTTGTAAACCGGGTTCAACAAGGGACGGACTATTTCGAGTCGGGGGCCACACGCGGCTGGCACCCTGGACTGGAGTCCGAAATCCGGAGTCTCGACACTTTAAAGCCCCCAAAAACTTGCCAGGTGTCATGCATTCGATCAATCAACAGTCAAGTCACGTTCCCCCTTAAGAAAACGCCTAAAAACTCAATAATCACCACCTCACCTCATATGGTGGGCCCATCTTCAGTCTGGGCCATGTGGTCCCACCAGGCTTTTGATTTCGCACGCAAATTGAAACTGGTGGCGCTGGACAACAATGAATGAAAATGGTAATACGCGCATTCTTGCAATCTTGCTCCTGCTCTTCTTCTCTCACAGACTCAACTCTCAAACTGACCAAGGGGTGACCGTCAATTACGGGCACTTCACTCCTCCCTCCTTTACACGCAACCCCTGAATGGCTAAATCACACATTTCCACCGTCAGATCAGCACCTAGCAACGTAATCAACTAATCACACCCTCATCATTCACCTGATGATGAACCCATCATGATGCCATTATCTCTCCCCCTTCCGAACCGTTGTCATTTCATCATGCATAGGCAGATTCCAATCTGACGTCGATAAATTGCTCCTCATGTGAGGAGCAGAGAAGTAGTCCTGAGTCCCCCCTTTTTCTCCAAGTCAAACTCTTCTTTTGTTGTCGCATTGCCTCGCTCGTCCTCTCACAATCGACTCTCTCGACAGAGACGTTGCCGCGTTGTCATTATTTCTTTTTCTCTTTAATTTTCCCACCTTTTCCGTTCTTTATTCAACCCAACAACCTCTGTCATCCTCTTTTGCAGAAACCGCGTTTTCTCTCTCAAGCTTTTATTTTCGGTACTTCGCTCAACTGCTTTCACTTCCCGCGGGAAAACTCTCGCTTCTCTCTCCTTCTCATGTTTTATTCTCCAGCCATAGCACCACAGCAGCAGCTGAAGCAGACCGTTCATGGCCGACAACAGCGAAGAGAAGCTTCTCGCGGTGGCCCGCCACATTGCCAAGACGCTTGGCCGCACCGAGACCATGACCGATGACATTCTCCAGATTTTCTCTACCTTCGACAACCATCGCTTTTCTCGGGAAAAGCTTTCCGAGAAGATGGACGGCGACGATGATCCCAGGGGCTACGCGGCCCTGGAGCACAGCTTGAAGTCGCTTGACCGTCGGATCTCCCGCTACGTAGCGGCGGACCAGGCGATTTGGGCCGATTCCGCGGATTCTGCGGGGTTCATCGATGCCATCGATGAGTTGCTGTCCACGGTGCGGGATTGGAACCATATGGCTGCGGAGAAGCCGGTTACCGCGTGTTTGGATCGCGCTGATGATCTTTTACAGCAGGCTATGTTTCGGCTTGAGGATGAGTTTCGGTTGTTGATTGAACGGAGCGCTGAGCCGTTTAATCTGCAGAACCGGTTTTCCGGAGATGGATTGGAAGGCTCTGGGGCTGGGAATCGGAATTTCTCGTCGGATGAGGATGAGGACGAAGATGAGAATGAGGATCGGATTCCTGTGGCGCACCCGGTCACGGATTTTGATATCGTCATAGACGCGCTCCCGCTGGGGACCATCAACGATCTGCACGAGATCGCGAAGCGAATGGTTGCGGCCGGCTTTGGGAAGGAGTGTTCTCATGTGTACAGTAGTTGCAGGAGGGATTTCTTGGAGGAGAGCATTTCTAGGTTAGGGTTACAGAAGCTTAGCATCGAAGAGGTTCACAAGATGCCGTGGACGGAGCTTGAAGACGAGATCGAGCGGTGGACCAAGGCAGTAAATGTGGCGCTCCGGATTCTGTTCCCCAGCGAGCAAAGACTCTGTGACCGAGTTTTCTTTGGCCTTTCCGCTGCTTCAGACCTTTCGTTCATGGAGGTCTGTAGGGGCACGGCCATCCAACTCCTAAATTTTGCTGATGCAGTTGCAATTGGTAGTCGAGCGCCCGAGCGCTTGTTCAAGATCCTTGATGTATTTGAAACGCTTAGAGATCTGATGCCAGAATTTGAGGAAGTATTCTCTGATCACTACTGTGCTTTCCTTCGGACTGAAGCGGTTACAATTTGGAAGAGACTTGGGGAAGCAATTAGAGGGATTTTTATGGAATTGGAGAATTTGATCCGGCGGGATCCAGCAAAAGCAGCTGTGCCTGGTGGTGGTCTTCATCCTATCACTCGGTATGTAATGAATTACCTCCGGGCGGCCTGTGGAGCACGTCAGACCCTGGAGCAGGTCTTTGAAGACAACATTCCCTCTGTTGGAGATTATCGGACTTCTGACCCCAATGATCGAGCATCATCATCATCACCTTTAGCAGTGCAAATGGCTTGGATCATGGAGCTCCTAGAGAGCAATTTGGAGGGCAAATCTAGGGTCTACAGAGACTCTGCATTGAGCGCTATTTTCTTGATGAACAACACTAGGTACATTGTTCAAAAGGTTAAAGACAGTGAACTAGGTTCTCTTCTGGGTGAGGATTGGATTCGTAAACACTCGGCGAAGGTCAGGCAATACCACGTGAACTACCAGAGGAACTCATGGGGCAAGGTTATTGCAGTGTTGAAGTTCGACAATAGCTCACTTGCTCCAAGTGCAGCCTCTAAGTTGCTTAAGGAGAAGCTTAAGAGCTTCAATATGCAGTTCGAGGAGATGTGCAAAACTCAATCAACTTGGGTTGTCGTGGATGAGCAGCTCCGGACAGAGATGAGGCTCTCTGCCACAGGAAATGTTCTATCCGCGTATAGGAATTTTCTGGGGAGGTTGCATAATGTTCCGGAAGTAGAGAGGCATACAGAGAAGCATATAAGACACAGTGTCGAGGATATTGAAGCTCGGATTAACGAGTTATTCCAAGGAGGTATTGGATTCACTGGTAGCCGGAAATGAAGTGAGATGGCTCATTATCGTTGTTGTATGTTGAATCTTCTATGTGAATCAAATAGTAGACATTAGTGTCCTTGTATTTATCTGCTGTGTTCTCAGAAAATGTGTAACTCTGCAATTCCATTTGATTCATTTCTATCAAGTGTCAGTTGAGTAGTACAGAATTATGGTTTTTGAATTAATTATAGTCGATGCTTGATACATGAATTATCCTATACAGAACATTAATTATGTTATATAGACACTGGGTATTCTTTTGAAAATTTTGTTCTATAAAAGAAGTTGTAATCTTTTGACTTGTGATGTATCTTTTCTATCTAACATCATTGATGAAGAGTTGCGATTAGAGCGCATAAAGGGGGTACACTCCTAGTGAATAGATCAAACGTGGTGTTTTGAAAAGATGGGCACCCATATGAAGCATACATGTAGATTAATAAGGGTACTTGTCTTTTCACAGGGGATATGCCCTAATCTCCCTACTCCCTTTTGATGAAAAGAACATATTATTTTTGTGAATGTATCTTATTCTAGCAGTTTCTATATATGGTTATGGATTTGTTGTTTGGATTGTAATTAGGAAAAGACCATGTGTAGAAGGAAGATGAAGAAGGAGCTTTTGTCCAGGTGTGAGTATCATTAGAATGTGCTGATAAATTTCCACTCTCACTGAAATTCTTTGGTCCACCTTGTCCTATTCGTTTGCATTTTGAATATATCTATCTAGTAGATGAAAACTAATCACCAGTTACCATTTCATTGAATGGTTCCTTTCCTAACTTAGATTCTTGAACTGATAAATAATATTCCTCAAGTCTGTTTCTCTCTGTTTCTGCTTCAGTATGTTAGTGCTGTTTTTGGTTTCCTAGTGTAAAATTATCAACTATATGAGCCCTAGTATTTAGTTATTTACTCATTTCATGGTATCCTTGAACCCAATAACAGTTGACCACATCTTCAGCTTGAATAAGTATTCATCAGCTAGTTATATTCTAAAACGACGGACAATGAGCCATTTCTCTTTCATTCACTTGGATGCTCGTTCTATTTATGGAGGGTGGCCATCCACTGCTGGCAGGTGGTAGACTGGTAGCCTCTCGTCCCCTTCCTGAATCCTACTTGAATCTGAATCAAAGAAGAAGATTAGGATCTTTCCTTTTTGCCTTTTCGGCTCTATGATCATGAATTATGTATCATCACTTAGGTAGATTTCTCCGTTCCCAAATCATGTTATGATACTTATTTTGATTTCCCATTTTTCTAGATCCAATTGTTAAAACTCAAAGAAAACAAAGCATGCTTTAGGTGTAAGCATGGACTTGAATTTGACAATAGCCAATGCAATTGGAACAATAGCTTTTGGTGTTGTAAAGATAGACCATTCTTGGGTGTGAGGTTTTGGATTTTGACCATTGCCAATACGATGGGATAGTGTTCTGGTTTTTCAAGCAAAGAAGGAACTGCAAAACTGCAAACTCAACTGGCTGACTAAATGATTTCAGAAGCCATTTCAACGGTACGCTAGACTTGAGAATGACCAATCTGAATTTAAATGAGGTTTAGATCAACTGACCCAATTATTTATTTGGAACAAAATTTAATCTGGTCCACTGAGAATTTTTTATAAAATTATCACAATATGAAGCTTTGTTCATTTAAGCATCTTAAACTTTGGTCTTTATAGTAATTTAAGCAGCTGTTTTGTCAAGAAACCTGGCCACTGGAGAGATGATTACATTTCTGAGAACATGTTGCTAGAAGAAGATTGAAGTAGGAATACCGCTCTGATTTTTCTTTGGGTTGATTCCTTGGGGCTTGGTTTATTTTACCACCATACTTCTGTGTCGCACCAAATTGATCCAACCATAAATTTGCTTGTTATTATAAATAGAAAATAAAAAGAAGTTACTTATTCTAAACAGAGAACAATTTTGTGGATTGGTGTAGTAAGGTAAGACTCCCCTACAAGGACAATAGTATCGAGTGATTTGAGTGCACGTAATAGATATTGTCTCAAACAATAGATACACGATGGAATGGTGTCATTCTTTTATATATATTTTTTCGAGAAAGGAATAGTGTTAATGAAATATTGGTCAATGGTGGAGTCCTATCATATTGCTTAGAAGTTCGAAACTTGAGAAGTTTAAAAAGTCAGCAACTCACGGCCTCACGTTCTGGCATCAATTTAGATAAAGAAAGTAAATTCAGTTTTCTCCAGAAGGTTCTTTTTAGACAAAGTTAATTCAGCCAGGGGTTCTAGACTTTTTTCTCCAAAAACGAATCGGTAGTATCGGCTTTGAGAAATCAATAATCGAAACTGAACCGAAACCGATTGGTTAATCATCGGTTTGATTCGTTGGTTTGTCAGTTTTATTTTTTTTTAATTTTCATAATATTATATATAATAAATATAAAACATTATATTATAAATAATAAATAATAAATCATATATCATATATTATAAAGGTTTTTCTACAGGAAAAATGACTAAGTTTGGTCATTTGACAAAATCAGGTAGTTTTGAAAAAATATGCAATAAGAGTGAGGGGGAGGTATTTTTATTTTTCTGGGATCAAATTGCCTTAAACTAAATGTCTAAAATATTACCCCATGCAACCCAATTTTCTTTCTTGTTCTCATAGCCTGCAAAAGCCAACAAAAAGAAGCTGAATTTCAAATTGAAAGTTTAATTTCTTAATTCCAAAAGGACATTTGGAAGGATGATAACAACATCAAGATTTGAGTAGAGACGATGAATATGTATTAGTAGAAGGGAAGAATAAAGGTAGGGTGGACGAAGATGTTCAGTCAGTATTTCTCCCATGAGAACTGGTAAAGTTTCATATACTAATTGAATCCCTGAAAATGATGCAACAGATTTAATTTGCGCCTGCTATTTTGGTTGTTAGTAGGGGTGTCAGCGGTATTCAAAAATCCGATTTTGAATTTGAGAATTCAACGTAACTGAATCGAATTTGGATAATTTGAATATTTAATCAGTCAAATTTGGATATCCCATTCATATAGAATAGTTAATCGGATTTGAATTTGGATATGACATAATTTGATTCAATAAATACCTATGAACTTGAAAAAATAGCGGTCGTTCACTTCTTAGCAAAATGTTAGAGTTGCCACCCACCAAAATGGCAAAGTAGGGAGTGATGGGCCTCCTAGGTAACTGGAATTAAACAAAAAAATGACTCCCAAGCTTTTTCATTACAGATCTAGGTAAGTTGAAAAAGAAAGGGATTAGGCACCCCTCTCTTTGATCAGTGCAAATACTACTTCTATTCGCTGAAATCATATGAGAAGAAGGTAGTAGAAGAAGATAATTGTCTTTCACCTACAATAGAAGGGAACTTCTATAACCAGGCATCTCTTCCTTCCCATTTAACCTTCTTTTAGGTACATGGGCTTGAGCAAAAGGGTGAGACTACATTCTCACCCCTTTTATATCAGACCCCCATAATCTTACTTGGTTGATCACCTGGAAGAGGGAGAGAGCCCTTGAATTTCTTCCTTCGATTGCGAGAAGATGTAGACAATCTCTTGTTTTTAGGAAAACCCCAAAAAATAGTAAAATTAAATGAGTGAAACTACAAAGGAGATGAGTTAGGAATCTTACCTATTGTAGCCTTCAAAGGAAGAAATTGATGTTGCTATTGGAACCCGGACCTAAAAATGCTGTTTGATTCAATTTAGATGAATATGTTGTGAACAAGATAGCAGTGGAGAGTTGGTGTTCAATCAAAAGTTTGCTCGAATTTTGATGATGCACAATCTGGATGCTCCCTCGTGTCTTGTGATTTGGCTCGAATAGGGGTCCAACTTGGCAGTGCCGAGTTGTACAATTGAGCTGATATTTGTGTGTTCGAGCTGTAAAGAGAAAAGAGGTGAGGGTGCCCAGGTAGTTTTTACCCAAGAAGGGCACTCTGATGCTTAAGTCAGTGAGTGTGTAGGAGTAGTCTTTGAGAATATAAGGGAACTCTAAGAGTATAAGTGTGCATACCTTTATAGGTGGATCTAGATGTCTTATATAGTCTCCTAGACTTTGGGGGCTTAGAGTAATTGTTTTGAGCTCTTTATGGAGTTGCTTCCCTATTTTAAGGCACATTAAAGTGTTAGTTGCTAGATTTGTGCAGCGGTTACAGGTTGCCCGTGGGTCTTGTGGCGCACATTCAGCAAGCTACTCCTATGGTCGCGGTAATGGTGCCTATGTGGGCATAGCGCGCGGAATGGTTTAGGCGAGCTCGCGATGGCGACGCCCGAGCTCGCCCCATCTCGACCGCCCACCTGATGTCAGGCATTACATGTTGATTTGTCGATCTGTCCTGTAGGTAGGTCTCCAGGTCTCTAGCAGGTCTCTAGAGGTAGGTCTTTAGGTCTCCATCATTTTGGCTAAGGCAGGTAATCGCCTACGTGGTGTTGGGTGCCATCCAGTTGTTTTTGAGATGCCACATGTCATGATGTCAGTGGAGGGCCAAATCTACCATCACCAATTGCCCCCCACTCCCGAGCTGAAGTCAGCTCAATGAAGGGAGTAGCTTGTTGTAGGTCCTTTGGCCCAAAGCGACTAGTTCGTTGAGCTCATTAGTGGTTGCAAGTTGCAGTTCGGCAGAATCAAGTCACCAGGTTGGCAGAAGGACTTTCTGTAGAGTAGGGTGAAGGACCTTCTATAGGGCAGCTCACCCACTATTGCATGGTGAGCTAGTTGTTTGTTCTATCCGCTGAGCTACATTTCTTTCTTTCGGCATTGTGCCGTGTTTTAGGTAATTGAAGATCCGGTCTATCCAGCTTGGCTTTGTAGTATATGAAAGATCTTTTGTAGAGTTGCTCGTCTACTATCACGTAGCGAGTTGCTTGTCGTTTTATGAGCCGAGTTGCATTTCATTCTTTTTGTCAAGTCAATCGTGCTCACAAAGTCTAGAAAGGGCATTAGCCACTGTAGTTTTTCGATCTTGGAATTTGTTGGAGATACCAAGAGTCAAAATTGGAGAGGAGTTCTCTCACCTTAGCAGAACCCTTCATATTCCCCATTCACTTGATTTATGATGAGCTATGAGTCACTGCATAGTACAAGGTGATTGGCTCCTATTTCCTTTGCTAGTGCCAAGCCAGCTATCACTGCTTCATATTCGACTTCATTGTTAGAAGCTCGGAATTGAAACCGGAGTGCATAATCCAATTTTACTTTGCTAGGTCCATAGAGTATTAACCCAGTTCTGCTCCCCCTAGTTTAAATATGAGACCTTAAACCTTGCACTTTTTATTTAACAACTCAAATGTTTGAAAATGGTTGTAAAATGAAAAAAAACAGCTTTAATACATTTAAAAATGTTAGAGAACAAAACGGGTCATCACAGGACCCATTTTGTCGTCGGGCGAAGAAAATGACTAAAAATGGATTAAATAATTTTTACACTATTGTCAAACCGCCTTTGTAGGTGAATACCTTCTAATCTATTTGCTTCTATATACTAAATGATGGTTTGTTTTCTGAGGCAGTAACTCTTCGCCATTAGCAAGGGCTATTTTCCAAAGCTAAAAGCCTCCGACTCCGAGGCTACAGCCATACAGGTTGTGACTGAATAAACAACACGAAGAGTCGAATATCCCAATCTTTTGAGCTCCAAAGCTTGAACTAGGTTTGGAACAATTGCAAAGACTTTGTTGGGATTTTATCTCTTAAGATCGTATCCTTTGTCCAAACAACTTGAAGATGATATTTTGACACCTTCAATTATTTTGCTTCTACAAGTATCAATCTATGGATATTTGAAGCCATTTGGTAAGCTTTGTTAAATATATGGATCAGCATAACGATATGTGATTTGGTAATGGTTTTGTAGGTTGTTTTTCTGTCACTTTTTTACCCCTTTTATGAACATTGTTTTGCTTGGTTGCACACGGAGCACATGGGAAGAGGAGGGACTGAATAGTGGGTCATTTTGTTTTTAATTGTTGTATGGAAATGTAGGTGCTATATAATTTTTTTATTTGATCCCCTATGCGTGGGGCCAATTGCGTCCATTTTATCTATTTTTGTAATGAAGCATTAATAGTGTGGTGTGAGGACATGAGTTTATGCATCATATCCCCAGGAATAAAACGGATCATATTGGTTTTGAAACTGGGATATATCTAAATCTGGTCCAATAGAAATAAAATTATAGATTAATAATTAGAAAAACTAAAATCAATTTCAGTATAATAAAGATCAATGTAAATTTATGTAACAATAATAATAATTAATTAATTAGTAACATTAATAAATCTATATCTACTAAAATTAATAAAATTACAAAACTATGTAATTTTCATTTTAAAATAATATAAATTAAGAAAAATTAATAAAATAAAAAAAACTATTAATTTCAAAGTTAATTTTAATCAATTTATTGTTCACTTAAATTACATTAATAAAATTTTAAAATTATTTAATAAAAGATAGTGCAACTTGGATTGTGATAAAAAACATAGCCCAAAAAAATGCTTGCTTTGGGCTTTAAGACCAACTTGACTATAACAAGACTCCTTATGCTACAATTTGCTTTGGGCTTTAAGACCAACTTGACTATCACACGACTCCTTATGCTACAATTTTTTTAACAAAACCCATACATTGCACGAGTCCCTATTAGTAATAGATATATGGGCAAATCCATTCCCAACCACCAACTGAGAAAAGAAAATGCATATATATATATATATATATATATATATACACACCCCCATTTTGCATAAGGCAAAGACCAACTCCTAGTAATAAGTTCAAAACTTTTTAGTAATTATCCCATGTGGGATTCAAGTTGTAGCTCAAAAGTGGAGAGGAATTTGAAATTTGTGGGCATGAAAATACAAGTGTGAGTGTATACAATTAAATGCAAAAGGAAGAAAAGAATTAAAAGGACTAAACTTTTGAATCACACCTAACAAAACTACCACACCATTGGCAACACTGCAATATATAATATGGCATGTTTTACTACTAGTTCCTTATTTTGTTTTGTTTCCAAGGATACAACTTACAAAATTAGAGAGGGGAGACTGTGGAGGTGGGAGGCAATGGATTCAATAAAACCAAGCAAGTCTTAATTAATCTATTTCTACTTCGATGAACATTTGACAATAAACCAAAACAGGGTCTGTGCATCCATCTTTCTTTTATAAATGTAGTTTGTTTTACATCACAGGCAGATGAAGAGGTGGGGACAGAGTAGAGGAATTGGGATCTGCTCCTCACACCAACCTCACAGTCACCCATTATGCATAACATCTCCCATCAGTAATAACAATCAAGTACGGAAAATGTTCCCGATGTGAGGCTGGTACATGTGAGGTCGGCGTGAGGAGCAAATCTGCACTCAAAGTTTACATTCATGCCTCCATATTTGAAGGCCCACTAACCATCTCAGCTATTTGGTCATTGGCAAGGGATGGTGGTTGAAGAGATTAAAAATGTTATTACCTTTTGTAATGCAATATTCTGTTTGAACCATTGAAAATAGTAGAAATAAAATGCTCTTATTTGCTAGAAGCCATGTCACACCAAGGAACTAACATAAAATTACAGTTTTTCCTAGTGTTTTCAACCCATCGTTGACCCATTCAATTGAACCATTCAAACCATCACTTAGCCATGATTTTGGGTTTAATTTTAATAAAGCCCAAAAATTGGTAAAACTATTGACCAGGTAAAAAATCATCCAACCCGGGCAGTTGGACCGTTGACTTGTTTGATCTAGTGGTTCAGGTCATGGGTTGCACACTAAATATGTATGTAAACTTCCGGAGGTCATAACTTTGTATTCCAAATATGCAATTGGGGTGATCTTTGTTTTTTTAGGTAATTTTTTCGAGATCTATGCGTCCCAAAGTGTTGTAAGCATCTTACCCCACTAACTTTGCAAAAAAGAAAAAAATACATTTTTTGGCATCAAATTGTAATGTTTAATATTTTTTATAAATAAAAATAAAAAAAGCTGAATTAAAATATAAAATAGATATAAAATAATACATATGTTACATGTAATGTTTTCAACCCACCATTGACCCAACCATTTGAACCATCAATCGGCAAGATTTCGAGTCTGGCTCTAGTAAAATCCAAAAATTGGTAAAAAAATCATTGACCAAGTATAAAACTATTCGACCTAGGCAATTAGATCGTTGACCCATTTAACTTGGTCACCAGGCCACAAGTTGCACACTAAATGTGTATGCAAAATTCTAGAGGCCAAAACTTTGCACTCTGATGTTTAATTAGGGTGACTTTTTTATTAGTTTTGAGGGAAAACCCCTTTTTAGCCTCAAATTGAAATTTTTAATATTCTTTTACAAATAATAAAAATAAAAGTTGAATTAAAAACATAAATTAAATATAAAATAATGCATATATTACATGTTGAACATAAGTATACATTATTTATTGATAAAATACATGTTTATACATACCTATACAAACACACACAATATATAATGGTTTGGCTTTTGGATCAGTTTTTAAATGGTTTTTCCTCTTTCTTTGTCAAAACTCATTACCTAGGCAATTTGACAACCATGTTTGGTGGTAGGAATGGAAACAAAAATGTGATCCCATTTTAAAAGATATTGGAAGTTTTTTATATCTGCTTCAACATATTACAATGCTAAGTACAGGCTCACGTAGCTGGCATGATACAATGCAAAATTAAACTCAAATAGTTGGAATATATAGGGATAGTCTACAAAGATTACTCAAGTAAAACACCATACACACCATGCATACATCAAACAGGCATAAAATTGGACCTTTATTAGTAAGGCAGTATCTGAATACATTTTACAGTATGAACAATTGAGTTACACTACCAATCTATGTAAGCCACTAAAGGAATGAATATCAATTTTTGTTTGTAACTATGAATATCATTTATGAGGTAAACTTATATTCTTTATAGAAATTTACAATTAACTAGGGAAAGACCAAGGTTCAAAGTATCAGAAACATAAGATGTATTAATAAGGCAATTTTAAGAGATGTATCGGGATATGTTTTGGATACACCTAGATACGGACAAAAAATCAGGATATGCATGAATATGCTAGGAAACTCAAATAAATCTTAAAAAATATATTAACTAATAAGAATATATATATATATATATATATAAAGTTTTATATAACTATAAATGAGTTATTTAAACATAAAAGACCATACTTCAATGGTTTATATAAATTGTAAGGTATCGGGACACAATTGGTAATCATTGAAGAATGATGAAAGAACTAAAGTTTATATGTTTGTTTCTTAATTTTCATAAAATCAATATAATATTTGTCAATATTTATTATTATATAAATTTAAAAAATCAACTTTGGCATTTATTGCCAAAAATCCCCTAAGAATAGAATATTTACTTAAGAATCAAAATGCATATGCTTATAACAAACAACTATAATATGGCTTAGTAGTGGACTTCTGGCCACTACAAATTAATGACTAGGGTTTAAATCCTCCTACTTGTAGTTTTTATGGCTACTTTAAGGCTTTAAGGCATATTTAATGGCATGTTTAAATTTAGTTTTGAATTTGAATATTAGAGAGGAGTAATGATTAAAGTTATTAGAGAGAGAATGAAGTTATTATATTATATTATATTATATTATATTATAATCTGTATTTATCGGCTGTTATGGAATTTAAGACCTTGGGCAGGATAGAATAAGCTTTTTCGTTCAGGTCATAAAACCTCTAAAGGGCCTTTTGATCCTTCCTCTCATTCCAATTCAAACAGCGGATCAAGCTGCAGAACCAATCACCTGTTTGATCAGATTTGTTGACTGTAGGTAGAGGGTTCTTGCTCATATAGATTTGGACAGAGTCTCCTCTTAGGAGCCGCTGCCTTCTCTTACCATCAAATGAAATCCATGCATTATTACTTCGTGCATCCTCTGGGATCTGTTGAATTCCAAAATGCGGAACAGTTAGAGAGAAAGACTTGGGAAATATTCCAAAACGGCAAGAATGAATGCTACTAAAAGAGAGAAAGAATGCGGAACATTACATGCATGCATGCGTGCATGTATGTATGCATAAGGGAGAGTTTCAGTTTCCCCATCATCAATTCTCAAATTTATTCTTTTCACTTAAAAAGTTAAAATCCTTGAAATATATCTAATTTCCCTTTATGCCCCATCCCTGTGGTGGGGCATGTCAAACAGGTGCCACATTATGTAGGTTTTGAAACAGGATTATACAGCCCATAGAAGGGTGCCAGGCAGAAAATAGGCATCCAAAATTTTTTTGAACAAAAGAAAGCCCACAGGCAAATTCATTCATCATTCTCGGATAGTGAGTCTGTTACAAGAATAACATCAAGAAAAGAAACACTAAAGAGGAATGCCCTAAAATAAAACTATCTAAATAAACCCTCAATTTAGCCAAGCCTACTACCATACAATTGGATGACAACATAGGCAATCATTAGAACAATATGTTTAATATTGATACTGTGACTTAAGTCACTCAAAGAGCATGTCCCAACTGCAAAGTTGCACAGCAGATAAAATTGAGGAGTTTGCCAGCACCATTTAGCAATACATTATAAGCAGTCTTATGTATGGAAACAAATTAGTCACAAAAGGGAAAAAATCATCTTGGGTCTGTACCGGGATCTCTCTAACAGATTAAAAAAGGAATACAAAAAAGATATTCAGAGTTTCTTGCTGGTGATCAACACTTGAAAACTGTCAGGGAGTTCAGGACAAAGAGCTTAGGAATTTAAGAATTCACTTAGAAGTTCCTGCTACATAAGAAGATTTAGCTTTTTTTCTGTTTTGATAAGAGGATTTAGCTTTCTAACATTCCTCCCTTGATATGTACAAGTTAATGGATAATGCCATAAATGCATGCAATAGAAAGTTTGCAATTATAAGCATGCTACGAAAAGCAGTTATGGCCATATAATGAAACTAAATAAGGCAGGACAAGTGTAAAAATCTACTGTGAAGAAAATTATTATAGCACCTTATCACCTTAAAATCTTCTGGCATTAAGGTCCAACAATATAGCAAATGTCTGAGTGAATGCTTACACCCCACAAACAATACTACAACAACTACAACAGAAGTTACAGAAATTAGCCCAAGAAAACCATGGGATCCAATAAAGAGCAAATGGAAGCACAGATCGCAGCACCATTCCCTTAGTGGTGAACTAGGTTGATCATTTCTTCCTGGGCCCACATTGTCTGGAAGTTTTATTTATCTAATATTTACAATATAATATAAATAATATTTATGGTATAAATGTGTGAGTGTATCCTGTAATTTTAAATATAAACTTAGATTAAAATTCTAATTTCTTTAAAAATTTAAAAATAATGGAATGGTGAAACAGAATTCATGTAGCCAACCCCATATATTTGGGATTAGGCTTGGATGATGATGATGATGAATTTATATGGGCAAGCCTGGATGCCCAGCCTTTGTTTTTAGCCCCAAAATTTACTCTTAGTGGAGGGGTGGCCACCGTGGATTTTATTAAAGTAATAAAGTGGAAAGAAACCTAGGAGGGGGGGACGTAAAAAGCTTACCCCTAGGATGCCCAGCCTCGCCCATAATCATCCCTGTGGTGAACCTTGAACCTCCCCATGAGATACCAGCTCTAAAGGGATAGTAGGAGATTGCAACTAAACTACATTTATTGTCTTTTGTATATTTTGGCTGAATATTTTTTATTTTCAATTGATACTGATGCTGTGTTTGGTTGCAATGCAAATAAATTTTCACTGATGCAAAACTATGGCAGTGCAAATGATTTGAGTGTAAATTCTGACCTACTTTTGTTTCAAATTTTAGCTTATTTTGTTTGATTGCAGTGAAAATGAAGTAAATTAACACATGAAGCAGAATAAAGTAAAACCCAAAAACATAATTAAAAGAGAATTTAGATCTTTTTTCATTTGCACTTCCATGCATTTGTACTAGTACAAATAAAATTGCACTACAACCAAAGGCAGCCTGAAAAAATTACAATTAAATAAAAAGGAGAGGAATTACAATCATCTAGTTCACCAAGGAATGAATGGACAAAATCCAACAAAGTTATCAAAATATGGGGTAAAACAAATATACAAGGAACAAACGGATAATACACAAAAATATGAAGTATTGAGGAATACAACCCATCAGCTGCAGAGTTGTAGAAATCAGAATCCATCCGAACAAGATGTTCACTGAGAAAACTAAAAACCAAGCATTTCTAACATGGCATAGAAGACACCGGGGGTCATATATATTTCTTTTTGCAACCGTGATGGTGCTTTTGCACACCTCCAGTAGAAGGCAATTTGTCTACTAATGCATGACTATGTAGGAGGTTCTATTGTGCCTAGGTAGTATCATTGGAGATATTAAAGATTTTATTCATGTTTTTCTATTCTGAAGGAAGCTTTCTAGGTGGTATTTTCCTATCACATAGGACTCCAGATGCACCCCTCTATTTTGCCCTTATTGTTTTCATTCTGAGTGGCACTCTCCTCAATCTCTCCCTTGTCATGAATTGCCAAACCAAGGTAATAAAAAAAGGTCATATGGTAGAGGTATTCTTGATCTCTAATCCTTATTGTACCCCAACTCCTACTCCTATTATTTTTAAATTTACACTGCCCATATTTTGTTGTAGTCCCACTTATCTTAAAACCTTTTGTTTACAAAGAATCTTTTCATAGATACAATTTTGCATATAATCGCCCTCTAGTTTCATACCATCCCATCAGCAAACGACAAACATCACTAAGATGCCCTCCTTAATATGCTTAATCAATTCATCCATGACTAGTGCAGGCCTCAACTAGCCTAGTAAGCCTTGGTGATAGATCCAAATACCTGATTGGTACTCCTTTTTTTATCATAACCCACCATATTATCTTCTAGGGAGCCTGCCATATAGTTTCTCTAGATCAATGAATGCCATGAACATTTCTCTTCTCCCAGAGGTTTTTTTCTCAATCACCTCAATAAAATAATAGCTACTATGGCTGATCCCTCTAGCACAAAACCAAATTGAATTTTAGCATATTTGTTTCACATCGCAAGCTTTGCACAGTCACTAGAGTTGGCATCATGTTTTAAGTAGGAATTTGTTCTCATTAGATGTCAACTTTAAATGTACAAGACAAGTGATGCATTTGAAACATAAAAATAATGCATAAAGGGCAGCCCAATGCACGAGGTTCCCAATATGGGTCTGGGGAGGGACAGATATGCGCAGCCTTGCCCCTGCACATACAGAGAGGCTGCTTCCAAGATTTGAACATTGGTCGCCCAGGTCACAATGAATCCTGGTCACTCAAGTCATAAAAATCATTAATGGATTAGCAATAAGCTAGTAAGAAACATGCATGGACGTAAGATGAAATCTAGATATATCCACAAGGAAATATAATGAAGGGCCATTACCATTATTGGTCCCAGCTATCCAAGGACTTAGGAGGGGTGCAGTGGATAAGGACCGAACAATTGGCTTTTCTTTTCGTTTTTGCTCAAAGTGGCCACTCTCAGACTCAAATTTGTATTCTCACTCTTGTCAGATTGAGGTTTTATCATTGAATGAAGCAAAGGCCCCTTAGAAGGAAATGTAATATATGATAATAGCAAATAAAAAATTTTCAATCCAAGAAGCAGAGCACAGGAAAATTATTCCTTATTTTTCTTTCTTTCTTCCAGTTGTTCCACCATGGTTCAGGCAGTTGATATAAAAGTACAGTTTTTCTGTACCTTTTCCTTTAATTCTAATATATGCTTGACATTCTGCATATGTGTGGCATCCCTCTCAGAATAGCTTTTTCTTTTTTCATGTTCTCTGTTTTTTGTATCTTCATGGATGTAGTCTGCCTTCTTTTTTTGCCTAGGAAGGATTAGATTCCAGGTCAGTTGGAACCACATCCACTGGTTCTAGTTTGCCTCCTTATCTTTGATGTGCTAGCTGATACATCCACTGAAAAGCATGACAACTTTATGTTCTCACTTCCATTTTATAAGAAAGTTCACAGTAACTATGCCAAAATGGAGCATGAGTGATACAATAAAGCTTTGATTCATAGAAGATTCTAATAGAACCATTCTAGCAATGACCATGATCCAAATAACATGGATAACAGACTTTTTCTCATTCCATTTAATCAGTAATAGTTGTTTAGAGGTACATATGCCTTACCTTTAATTCAATCCGCGCAGAATCTGGAAGTATGACAGGCCTAAATGAGAGGGAGTGTGGGCATATTGGAGTGAATAACATGCATGGAACATTTGGGTGAACCTGTGAGCCAGATCATCCATAACACATGATTATAAAGACAAGCTTATAAGCATACTGAAAAAACAATGAAACTTAAAACAAGAACAAGGTCGAGGACAAAAGAATATTACATGATATAGATCCATCAATATGGAATTCAAGTTAATAGTTTTCTTGACAAATACTTGAAATAAGACAAATTATAGGAGTAGATGAGAGAACCCCCTTTACAAAATGATAGCTTCCAAACAGAGTCATTTATAGTCTATATACATATAAAATTGATCAGCCCCAAGGGATTCAAAAACAATTCACAGTCAATGGCAATAGAAATGAACCTCAGCCCATGGAAATCCTCCAAAACCATCACCATCATCATCATCCAAGCCTTACCCCAACTATATGGGGTTAGCTACATGAATCTGTTTCATCATTCCAGTCTATTTAATTCCATATTAATTGTTAAACTATTGGAAATTAAATCTTCTCTTACTACTATCCATGTCCTTTTTGGTATACTCCTAACCCTTATAGCCCCTTCAACTTGCAACAAATCACTTCTTATAGGTCTGGTTGATGGTCTTCTATGCACACGATAAAACCATCTTAGTCTATTTTCTCTAACTTTATCACCTATTGGGGCTACTCCTAGGTTCTTTCAAATGACTTCATCTGATCCTACCCTTTCTAGTTTTTGCACTCATCAACTTCAGTATATGCATTTATGCCACACTCATTTTTTGGACATGCCATTTCTTGACTGCCCAACACTCTGCTCCATATAGCATAGCTGGCCTTACAACTGTTTTATAGGATTTTCCTTTTAATCTAAGTGGCATTCACTTATCACATACATTACAACCTGAGAATAAAGGAAGGTAAGAGAAGAAAAAGAAGGGGTAAAGGTAGAGAAATCCGTCTTCTACAGTAGAGAACAAGAAGGAAGTGAAAAAGGATCTAAAGTTAGATGATAACTCTTCTCCTTGTCAACCTACACTGTTATTCCATTCTTTAGAATGCATGAAAATACAAAAACGCCCCTATTAAATGATTCTTAACTAGGAAAAATACAATGCTATGCTAAGAGACCAAAATGCCCCTTATGGGCATAGATTTCAATATTCCCTCTCAAGCTGGAGCATATATATCATGGAGCTCTAGCTTGTTACAAATATAATCTATCCTAGTACAGCACAAGCTCTTGGTAAGCAAATTTGCTAGCTAATTTTCTGACTTGACATAAAGAGTAACAATATCACCATTTGTCACCTTTTCTCTTACAAACTGACAATCAACTTCTATATGCTCGGTCCTCTCATGGAAGACCGGATTAGACACAATATGAATAGCAGTCTGATTATCACAAAACAACTTTATCGGCTTTTCTATAGGAATACCTATCTCTTTAAGTAGATGTTTCAGCCATATCAACTCACAAGTGATGTGGGCCATTGCTCTACACTCAACCTTAGAATTACTCCTAGCCACTACACTTGGCTTCTTACTTTTCCAAGTAATAAGATTGCCACACAAAAGGGTACAATACCATGTAGTAGATCACATGTCTTGTCCATTGAGGAACCTGCCCAATCTGCATCGGTATATCCCTCTAAGGTTAATTCTCCCCCTTTCTTGTATAGTAATCCCCGGTCCAGAGCACTTTTCAAATATCTCAACACTCTTACAACACCTTCCCAATGAACGACTGTGGGATTTTACATGAACTGGCTCAGAACCCCTACACTGAAGGAGATATTTGGATGGGTGATAGTAAGATAAATCAATTTGCCAAGTAATCTCCTATACCTCCCTAGATCATTGAATAGCTCCCCCTGACTATCAGTCATTTTCACATTAGGATCCATAGGGGTCTCAACTAGTTCCGCCCCTAGAAGACTTGTCTCATCCAACAAATCCAAGACATACTTGCATTGTGACAAGGAAACTCCATTTCAAGCGGGCTACTTCAATACACAAGAAATACTTCAAGGATCCTAAATCCTTGGTTTGGAAGTGTTGTTGTAAAAACTACTTTAAATCATCAATCACATTAACATCACTTCCAATAATGACTATGCCATCATCATACACTACCAAAATGATATTCCTAGATGTTGTATCCATACCGAAAACTGAACGATCAACTTTGCATTGCTTGAGACCAAACTGTTATGCAACACTTCTAAACCTACCAAACAAGGCTTGTGGTGACTACTTTGGCCCATAAATTGCCTTGCACAACTTGCATACCTTTTCAACTCCCCCTGAGCAACATATCCAGGAGGTTGCTCCACGTACACTTCCTCTTGAAGGTCACCATTAAAAAAAGCATTCTTGGTATCAAGTTGGTCCAAGTGCTAGTCAAAATGGACAGCAAGAGAAATAATAACTTGTTCAAATGACAACTTAGCCACCAAAGAGGTCTCAAAGTAATCACACCATAAGTTTGTGTAGCCTTTTTCCACCAGTTGCATTTTGAGCCTCTCAATACTACCATCCTATTTGTATTTGATTGCATACACCCACCTACAACCAACTACCTATTTTCCAAGGGGTAAGAGGGTAAGGTCCCATGTGTGATTAGATTGAACAGCCTGAAATTCACCATCCATTGCTTTTTTTTTTCAATTAGGTGAGGCAAGGGATTCTTGAACAAACCTAGGAACAAAGACGGAAGACTAAAGAGACACAAATCTCTAGTGGGCAGAAAATAAATGAACAAGAAAGCAATAACAAGAAATGAGATGGTTAGTACAAATACGCTTATCATTACATAATGCAATGGGAAGATCATGCTCGAAAGGAGGAGGATTTATCAACAATTCAGATGTTGGTGGAGAGTTAGAAATTAGAATCTGAGCTGGTGTAGAAACTGGCGCAAGCTCCCAAACACGTCTGATGTACACTCTTTTAATTGATGGTCGAATGGGCTTCTTAGGATTGGGAAGAGGAATAAACACTTCACTTGAAGTAGGTGGGAGAGGGAAGAGGGAGAGGGTTCCCATCCAGACAAATAAAGAACACTTTCAAAGAAGGTGACATCAAGAACAACAAACAACTTATGGAGGATAGGATCATAACATTTATACCCCTTTTGGGTGTGGGAGTAGCCAAGAAAGACGCACTAGATTGCTTGGGACTCAAGTTTATCATGCCTATGGCCCAAACAATGGACAAGACAAACATAGCTAAAAACACGTAGAGGGAGAAAGAAAAGGGACCTTGAGGGGGATGTGACAGAAAATGGTGTCTCTTTAGCAAGGCCAGATGTAGGCATACGATTAATCAAGAAGCATGAAGTGAGAACAGCATCACTCCAATAGGTTTTAAGGACAGGCATTTGGAGTAACAAGGCACAAATTGTCTCAATAATGTGATGATTCTTCCGTTCAACTACACCATTTTACTGAGAGTGTGGGAACAGGAAGATTGATGTATAATTCCATAAGTATCAAAATAAGATTGAAAGGAACTATGAAAATACTCATTTTCATTATCAGAACAAAAAACTTTAATAGAAACACCATTTAAAGAGACTGGGGCCCTAGTGCATTACTTTCTTGTTATTAGTGTTTCTTACATGTTCTTTTGTTAATGGGACTTTCTCTGTTGGGCTTGTTAATCTTTTTTATTTTCTTTTAAGTGTGCTGATGAGTTGGCCACCCACTAAAGGTCAGAATTGTAATTGGTTCTAATTAAGTGAGATTAATAAAAGGATTAGAGAGAAAGGAGAGAAGTATCAAACTCTCTTCTTCTTCCTCTCTTTTTCTCCACCTTCTTCTCTCTTTTCTTCTGTTTTCTTCTACCTTCTCCTTTTTCTTACAACTATCAAAGATTATTTTCAGACTTTATTGAACTAAAACACATCTTGGTATAGAGCACCTCTTCTTTTCTTTCTTTCTTTTTTCCTTTTTTCCCCATACACCCTTTGTTTAGAAGAGTGTATGAAGAGATAAGTTTCTGATTGTTTAGAGAACATTTGTGCCTAGTTAATAGGGGGTTTGGAGAGATAAAATCTGGCTATAGATTGCCAAGAAAATGAGGCTACTAATATTTTGCCCAAAACCCTAGCCGACTAGAGAGTTTACAGTTAGTTATAGGGTTTGAGCATGGCGCTCAAAGCTTGGGGAATCTCTTTTGATCTCCAGAAGTGGGCAATTGAAGTTGAAAGGAGTTTGGGAAGCTCTAGTAGGAGAGGTGGTTCTTCTCCTTTCATCCAGCTAGGTGTAGTGAAACCCTAATTTTGGGACCTAGAAGTAATGGACTGGCCTTAGTTAAGTCCATAGAAACTAAAAACCTTGTTTTTGGATCTTTATTATGGAGCAATCCAGAAGTGAGATGAAGTAAATCCCAATGTTTAGAGTTGGTTTAACTGATTCCATTTTGACTGGAGTGGCCATAATTAAACTAGATGGAACAAATTACTTGGCCTAGGCACAATCCATAAGGATTTATGTTTGTAGTAGAGGTAAACTAGGGTATCTCACAAGTAGTAAGGAAAAACCAGTAGAGATTGATCCTACATATGAAAAATTGATACAAGAGAACTACACAATGATTGGATGGTTAGTCAACTCTATGCCCACCTCACATAAGTCAACATTACCTCTGGATGAGTTTGGCCAAGGAAATTTAGGATAGTGTTACAGAACATAAACATATTCTCAAAAATTGAATGCTACATGCAATTTTTTGAAAACCGGACCAGACTAGCCGATTGAACCATGACCCAGCCCCTAGCCGGTCCAGATATACCCCTAAAATTGCTATGTTAAAAAAACCGTTCACCGTGTCGGTTCAACCAGAGAACCGGTCCTAGTTTTGCATAACTAGCTGGTTTTTTTACATCTTGATTTTCAATACAAAAAGACAAAAAAACCTAAAATTGGACCAAAGAGGCCCTAAGGTCCAATAAAAAATCCCAATCCCAACTCCAACTTAACCAAAAACCCTATTCAATCGATCTTCAATTCTTCTTCCTCTTTCTATTCAAACCTAAGTCCAACCACTAGCCCACCATGGAAGACTCCAACTCCGTCACCGACCGCTAGTACCGTCGACGTCAAGTAGTGCTTTGTTCTTGTTCTTGTTCTTCTTCTTTGGTAGCAACGGTAGTGCTTTGTTCACCGCGTGACAGCCTCTCGCCCTCTCCTAGTCTTCTTCCCTCTTTCTTTCTCCTCCTCCCATCGCCTGAACCCTGAAAAATGTAAATTGACTAAATTCTTTAATTCTAATTTCTACATTATGAAACATTTAGTCATTTACATTTTACACTTAAATTTTTAATATTTATTTTTTAATTAATGAACTTGAAATTAATTAATTATTCATAGTTGTTTTGGAGCAGCTACAGTAACCCGAACCAGTGAAGAAGAAGAAGAAGATGAGGAAGAAGACAAGAGAAAGAGAGAACAAGAGGGTTTAGTCGAAACTGGTTAGTCTCTCATTCAGTCGACCCCCTAATGTTTATTAGGTTCTAATTACACTTACAAAGACTAAACTGCCCTCACTTAAGTGTGGGGCAAAGTACTCTAATAAAACAACCACATAAGCAAAGTACTTAACTGACATGAGATTACTAAACTACCTCTATTCGGCTCAGTCTAACACTCCCCCTCAAGCTGGAGAATATATGTCATATAATCCCAACTTTTTACATATATAGTTCACTTTCCCTGAGTTTAGACCTTTTGTAAACAAATCTGCCCATTGATCATTCAAGCCCACATGTTCTGTGTTTATCTCTCTAGCAAGGACCTTCTCCCTCACAAAGTGGCAATCAACCTCTATGTGCTTTGTTCTCTCATGAAATACAGGATTGGATGAGATATGGAGTGCAGCTTGGTTGTCACAATACAGTCTCATAGGTTTATCCATGTGAAATCCAATTTCTTGTAGAAGATTCCTCAACCACACTAACTCACAGGTAGTATGTGCTATGGCCCTATACTCAGCTTCAGCACTACTTCTGGCCACAACCGTCTGCTTTTTACTCTTCCACGTCACAAGATTTCCTCCAAGAAATGTGCAATAGCCCGTAGTAGATCTTCTATCATTCACTGAGCCTGCCTAGTTTGCATCTGTATACCCCACTACTTCAAGTTTTTCTCCTGGTTTATACAATAGTCCACGGCCTGGAGCTCCTTTCAGATACCTCACAATTCTAAGAATTGCATCCCAGTAGGTATACGATGGTTCTGCATGAATTGGCTCACCACAATAACTACAAAGGATATGTTGGGTCTCGTGATAGTTAGATAGTTCAGCTTCCCCACTAGTCATCTATTCCTTCCAGGATCTTCAAATACTTCTCATGTATCACTACTCAACTTAACATTCGGTTCCATAGGGGTCTCAGCCAGTTTTGCACCTAACAGTCCTATTTCTTCCAATAGATCAAGAACATATTTTCTTTGGCACAGATTTACACCTTGTTTTGACCTGGCAACCTCTATTCCCAAGAAATATTTCAATGTTCCAAGATCTTTTGTTTGGAAATGATTTTGCAGAAATACCTTTAATTTGCCAATCCCCAATTTATCACTGCCAGTAATGACAGTATCATCCCACTTCATTGAACTTCCCAAACCAAGCACGCGGCAATTGTTTCAACCCATAAATTGCCTTCTTCAATCTGCATACCTTACCATCCTCCCCTTGAGCAACAAACCCAGGTGGTTGCTCCATATATACCTCCTCCACAAAATCACCATGGAGAAAGGCATTCTTTATATCAAGCTGAAACAGAGGCCAATCATACATAACTACCAGGGAAATTAGTACACGAACAAAACCAATCTTAGCCACCGGAGAGAATGTCTCCATGTAGTCTACTCCATACAATTGTGAGCAACCTTTAGCAACAAGTCTGGCCTTCAGACGCTCCACACTACCATCTGGCAAGTATTTCACAGTATACACCCATTTACAGCCCACAACATGCTTACCAGGTGGGAGAGTAGTAAGTTCCCACGTTTGAGTATGTTGAAGAGCAGAAAGTTCCTCTTCCATTGCCCGCCGCCAATCAGGTGAACTGAGAGCTTCTTGAACATTGTTAGGTATGGAAATAGAGGATAAAAGGGAAACAAACTGGTGATGTGAGGTAGAAAGATGAGATAATGAAACAAAATTGGAAATGGGATGGAGGTTAGAACTGCGTGTACCTTTCCGTAAGGCAATGGGTAGGTCAAGGTCTGAAGGTTCAACAATATGAGCCATGAGAGGATCTGTAGATGAGGTAGAAGCTGGAGGAGGGGCCGGTGTCGTTCGATGTGTATACACTTTTCGGATTGGTGGACATTCGGTGGTGATCTGCACGGGATGAAGTGATGAGTCTACTCCAACAATAGCATCTGGAACTGGATCACTGACAGGAAGAGGAAGAGGAAGGATGGGTGGAGACGAAGGTGCTTCAGGACTTGAGAAGAAGGGGACTTGTTAGAGTGAGCCGAATAAGGGTAATTTAGTAATCTTATGTCAGTTAAGTACTTTGCTTATGTGGCTGTTTTATTAGAGTACTCTGCCCCACACATAAGTGAGGGCAGTTTAGTCTTTGTAAGTGTAATTAGAACCTAATAAACACAAGGGGGTCGACTGAATGTGAGACTAATCAGTTCGACTAAACCCTCCTGTTCTCTCTTTCTCTTGTCTTCTTCCTCATCTTCTTCTTCCTTCTTCACTGGTTCGGACTACTGTAGCTGCTCCAAAACATGGTATCAGAGCAAGGTTTCTGACCTGCTTCCGCTTGCAAAGCATCTCAGCTGTGTTCGTGACACCCTCCTCTTCGTTTCTAGTTGGTTAATGGAGAGAGCTGGTTCGCCCTAGGTCTGAGACATCACAGTTCCTTGCTCTCTGCTGCGCACAGTTTTCTTCATCAAGGAAGGTGATTTCAGCAGTGAATGGTTGGCTGATACTCTCAAAGGAAGGTTGGTTATTTAGTCCTCTTGTGTTGCTGGTATTTCTGGGTAGGAACCCTTCAAGAATCAGTTAGTACTGATTAGAACCTAGAGAACTAGGTTCATTGTTGCCCTAAAAAGGGCTGTGTGTGCAGTAGCCGAATGGTGTAGGGCTGCTGTGAGTTGTTGAGTGGTGTTAGGACTGCTGTAGGTGGCCGAGTGGTGTAAGGTGGAATGCAGTGACCTTGCCAAGCTCCTTGTGGTCGTGTAATGCCCTCTTAACTGTGTTAAACAAATCTGAACTGGGTGTAGCAGTTTGACTGTGTTGTGGTGCTTGTGATGCGCAATTTTTTTTATTGAGTGGTTGTAAGAGGGCCTACTGTTGTGTTGTGGTGCTTGTGATGCTTATGTGGGTCGTAGGTGTGTGAAGTCAGCAGTAGTGTAAAGAAGAACAAGTGTGTAATCCCACTGTTGTGTTTAGGGGCTGCAATAGGTGCTGAAGTATCAAACTGTGAACAACATCAATCAGCTTGTAGCTGAGAAGTAAGGTTAGAGGCAACTGTGAAAGAGTACAATGGCAGCAATAGGAGATGGCTACAATGATCAGAAACCTAATGTGGTAATTTCCTCCGACTACCTAGGGGTACAAATGACCTCAATTAAGCTGAATGGGGAGAACTATGTTACATGGGCCAAATCAGTGGAAGTGTTTCTCAAGGCAAAGAAGAAAGTAAAGCATGTAAGAGATGAAAAGCCATCGTAGGACTCTCCAGGGTTTGATGATTGGGAGCAAGAAGATGCTCAAATCATGACTTGGCTGTGGAATAGTATGGAACCTAAAATTAGTGCCAACTTCATGTTTCTTGATACGGCTAAGGATATATGGGAGCATGCTAAGAAGCTATATTCTGGACAAGATAACACAACAAGAGTGTATCAACGTTATCAGGAGTATTTTGATTTACAACAAGGAACCAAAACACTAGAAGAGTACTATGCCAACATGAAGAATATAAGGAATGAATTCAATGTCTATCACCCCCTTACTCCAGATATTAAAGTTCAGCAACAGCAAAGGGAGCAACTAGATGTTACAAGATTTTTAGTGGGGCTGAAGTCGAAATATGAACCAGTTAGAGCCCAAATATTGGGGGGCTCTACTCTTCCTACACTTGAGGAAGTATTATCAAGGCTTCGTAGAATTTCTTTGGGACAGACAGAGAACTCCACACAGTCTGATAGATCAGCACTTGTGACAGCTAGAGGGGTTGGATATAGTACAAGAGGGGGAGGTCATGCTCCCCGAGGAGGCCGTGGCAGTTCCATGATTAGTCGGGGTGGTCGTGACTCAGGGGGAGGTCGTGGCAGAGGGAAGAATAACTCTACAAGGAAATGCACTCATTGTGGTAGAGAGGGACACACAGTGAATTTCTGTTATGATCTACATGGCCCTCACTCTAAATGGGCTAATCATGCTGTAGCGGGTGAGGTTGATATCAGTGACAGTAAATCGGCAGACCGAACTCATCCCACATCTACATCTACCTCTGGGAGGGAAATGGTGAGCATAACGCGTGATGAGTATGAACGGTTCCTTCAAACTACTTCACAGCATACCACAGCCACACTT